>NC_134418.1:55416165-55719196 GCF_030867145.1 Opisthocomus hoazin | reverse complement strand
TCTTCAGGCTGCGTTTAAACTGATGTCTCCAACGGGTGGTCGGATATCGGTGTTTCAAACTCAGTTACCATCTTTGGGAGCAGGGCTTTTGCATTCCAGAGAAGATCCCAATCAAAGGTCAAGCACAAAGGTACATAAACTTCCTGTAATACTCGTCTCATGAAACTGGGGATTTGCCACGTCTTTCTGACTTGCATAGTTCTGCAGATCAGCTCTTGGTTTTTGTTTATAACACTTAACTAAATTTTAATTATTCAATGTCTATGTTTGTGTGTTTAAGATGACTAATTTATACATGTATGTGTGGTATTACTGATTTCAAAGTGCATGGGTTGTCTCTTGGGCCTTTGGACCATAGCTTTTCGTGGCAAGCCAAAGAAGCTGCAAATACCTCTGACAGATAATATCAATGTCAGTTTTGAACCAAACCATGGATATATTACATTGTAGACCTAAAACAGTATTTTTTTACTGGCTTTATGGCCTTGTAGTTTACAGCATCCAGTAAGTGTTACATAGTTACATGAATGTTTATTTGTATGAGAACATAAACTTCTTTGAAAGTAGTATCATAACTGCTTGTAAATACAAGCTAAAAGAATGTGGAGCATAAGGAAAAGAATTTCTGCAGGTGGAGATGCCTATAAATTATTGCTTAAAGGAAACTTCTTTGTGATATGTTGCTACTGAATAGTATGTCTTTTGTTCCATGAATTCTTAAGAGAGCACAATCATTGTCGTAACTCTTTCCTACATAATTTATTCACCAAAGGTGGTCCAGCATCTTGGTCCAGCAACGGATTTTTATAAGAAGTTGGCACTGGACTGCTCAGGCCAGCAGACTGCTGTGGATTTATTTCTCTTAAGTTCACAATATTCTGATCTAGCTTCTCTTGGTAAGGAGTACCTAATATTCACCCTTTTCACATTGTGTCTTACTTCAGAAGCACAGGCTACTTCAGGAATTCTTAAATCATGTAAATCTTTTTGCACTTTTGTAAATGCAGCTAATGCTGCAAAGGAATTGACTTTGAAGTTGATAGAGTAAAGAACAAGAGTATTTGATTGGTGGTAGCTGACAATTTATTCTGGGATTTCACAGTTTTAAACGAGAAGGTACTCTCCTGATCAAGAACAGGAAACAGACAGGTGGCAAGAAATGAACAAAATTTAATTGCAAGGGTTGAACAGAGTTCTCTTCTTGCAGTATTAAACCAAGGTTCATCTCTGCACACAGGCTTAATTTTGCCTCTACACTGTTAAAAATTTCTGCATGCAGTCATGTATTGGCTGCCAAAGGTACCACGCTTTTTGAAGTAAGTGTACGATTAGATAATTGTGTATCGGAGTGACTCATCACTGTCTTCATGGGCCTGAGTCTGGGCCAGTTCTCATTGTCTTACAGATGTGGGTCCATATCAGGAAAAAGATGAAACATAGATGTGAATTGCAGAAGGTTGGACACAGTTTTTGTGTCCTGACATCGTGTTATGGTTTTACTTCTTAACCGTATGTCTTCCTCCTTCGCAGCATGCATATCCAAGTATTCTGCTGGTTGCATCTATTACTATCCATCTTTCCATCGTAGCCATAATCCTACTCAGGCCGAGAAGTTGCAAAAAGACCTTAAAAGATACCTTACAAGAAAGATAGGATTTGAAGCAGTTATGCGCATAAGGTGTACAAAAGGTAGGTTTTAGCTACTGATTCGTATGTAGAAGTTGATGTAAGCATGTTAACTGTCATTTTGAATGCACTTAGTCTGTAACAACGTTAGATTTCAGGTTATTTCTTTTTTGCTGAAGAGTAAGATAATTACCTTCTTCATGTAAGTTACGCTAGCTTTTGCTATTTGGGTATCTGGGTTTCGGCGTGTTTGTTTTTTTTTACTTAAGATGGCACCATCCTCACTTCAACTAAGTTGACGTGTAGTGTAAAGGCTCATTTAGTTTGGAGTGTTCAGAATTGAACGTGAACTCTACAAGATTGTGCTGAAATGTCTCATGATGCATGTAATTGATTCTGCATGATGGAATAAGTATTTTTACTGTTTTCTGAAACATAGCTTGAGGGCTGTGGGTTTTAATTATTGATAGGAGTTTGTCATGCTGTTTTAACCTCACTTTGAATTACTTAATCTGCTTCTAGGTCTTTCAATACACACTTTTCATGGGAACTTTTTTGTACGATCTACTGACTTATTGTCCCTTGCCAATGTCAATCCTGATGCTGGATTTGCAGTACAAATGTCCATCGAGGAAAGTCTGACTGACACGTCTTTGGTTTGTTTTCAAACAGCTCTTTTGTATACTTCCAGCAAAGGTAAATAAATTCAAATGAATTGGCCACTGACGTTTTTGTTTCTTTTTCTAACATAATGTTTGTATAGTTAGTTCCACAGCCTTTTGTTGTTCTCTATACCATAGGAGAATCTTCTCAAATCTAGTGAGCCTACTTGGCAGTTAATCGCATAATGTAGATCCGTATAAACTCTCTTTTGGTGGGAAAATGTAATTTATGTCCATCTTACATAGAGCTGGTTCAGCAAGATTCCTCTACTTAAAAGGCATACTGTTCTAAGCAATAACATGTTTGGCACTCGCTTTGTCCAAAATCACAGACCCGTGATGGATCGAAGCAAGCTGCTGGTACATTGGGTGGGCATAAAGAATAGCAGCTACTTTCTGTTGTGGACGATGCCACAGTATTTTGGGATGGAAATCAATGTACTTCATTAGTACGATCAAGACACTTATTGTGTATGTTATAAGCTAGTTTGTGTTATGAACTTGTGCTGATTCATAAGTTGAGTGCTTTAGAATGTTGCTGAATTTGAACAGGTTAAGAGACAGGAACAGGAGATAGTGTTACAGCAATTTTGAGAGTGGTGTGTTTTTACGAAACGAGTACAAGATGAGAGGGGATATACTGTAATGACTGAATTTGTATACCTCTTTCTACCAGGAGATACTGCATAATGATTTCTACTTACTTATATTAGGTGAACGTCGAATTCGAGTGCACACGCTTTGCTTGCCTGTAGTAAGCTCACTGGCTGATGTATATGCAGGAGCGGATGTACAAGCAGTTGTATGTCTCTTAGCGAACATGGGTGAGTACAGACCAGGAAGAATCAAATATCTTTTTTTATGTTCTTAATTTTGCTAGTCGATTCAATGAAGTAGTGAAGGAAGCCTGAATATTGTAGAAGAAGGTTGGAGTGGAGCACACTGAAGCCTAAGAATACAAAAGGTGACAAAATCAAAGTTATACGAAAGCTATTAACTGAAATATTCCTTAGTCTGAATATTTACTGGACTTTAATCTTTTGAAAGGAGCCTTCTTACATTTGTTTTCTAGAGTTTTTTAAAGGACAAAGAAACATAACCCTCATTTTTGTATCATCATCATGGTTCTTATCTCAAACTTCAGCATTCCAGGATTACTTAAGAAACAGAGTGATTCAGTTCAGTGAGTTGCTGGAGTCTAAAAGGGAACTTCCGACAACAGTGTATCCATGATATACCTTAGTTTTCTATGCTTCTGTCCTGTCGTTGCTGGATTGAGGTGTCTTATTTATCCCCTGCTTGTGGGTCATAAGTAGCTGTTTCATAGACTGATCTCTGCCATTGAACGCCTGTGAGTCTATGCAGCATTTAGTACATGCTGTGTTGTATATTAATAGTCAAATACATCAGAATAAATAACTAGCAGTTACGCATCTCATCTTAAATGTGCATTCAGTCCAGCAGGTGGCTTCCTCCAACCAAAGGATTTGCAGCCCTTTTTTAGCAGAGAAAGGTGAAGCTTTATTTACTTTAGGAGAAAAGATGAAGCTTTATTTACTAATTGTAATTATGCCACGGAAATAAGGGAAGGTATTTCGGGGGAGGGATCAAAAATAATTGCTGTAAACCTTATCTTGGAGATAGGACAGCAGAGAGTTTCATCAATAGATAAGTTATTTGTATAAAGTTTAAAACAGGATTTATATTTAGTCTTGAATATATACCGCAGTTTTAAACAATTTTTTAAATTCTCCAAGAGCAGGAACTAGAGAGTGAAGATCAGCCACACTGTATTTTTTAAGCATCATGAAAGTGAGTTTCTGTATGGGCAATCACCTTATTTACACCTAAAAAAAAAAGTTAGGACCACAGGTGTGGGTTCTTTAAAAATCTTAAAATATCACCCAACACAACTAGTATTTTCAAAATTCGAGGGAATGAATAAGGCTAACTCTAGTAACTCCTTGTATCCTTCTAACCCAACAGCTGTGGATCGCTCAGTTTCATCTAGTCTTGCAGATGCAAGAGATGCCTTAGTTAATGCTGTGGTAGACTCCTTGGCAGCATATATGTCAGCTGCCTCAAATCTGCAGCAGTCCATGCTGATAGCACCAAATTCCCTCAAGCTGTTTCCACTGTATATTTTGGCCCTTCTCAAACAGGTATGTACAATCTAGTGGATTAATGTTTGATATTTAATTCATTGTTCCATTTGAGAAATTCTATAGCTTTATGTCTGCACTTTTCTAAAATTATGAAAATTGGCTTATCCTCTTCAAGCTGACAGAACTCCTATGTAAAAGATGACCATGTCAGCTTATTTTAAATTATTAGTACCTGACCAGTTTCTTGGTTTACTTGATTTTGAATGTTTTATATGTTGTCTTATTTTGTTTTACAGTGAAAATAAATATATATATATATATATATATATATATATAGTAACAATTAGCATTGGCAGATTTTGGCAGCTAATTGATGTTGCTCATAAAGACTGTTGGAAGCTGCTTGATAGTGCTTCTTCAGATTTATTTTATGAAGAAAAAACAAGTCAATTATTTTTCAGTGCACATACTTTGTACTTCAAAGTACAAAGAAGTAAAATGAGTTTCTATGGAGATACAATGAAATCTATTACAGAAACTGAAATTATATAGTTTAAAGTTCATACAGAAGTAGTTACCACTTCCTGATATTTTTTTTAGTATCTTTGTTTGTATTACCAAACATCATATTTAAAAATAAAATGATCACTTACTGCAGTTAAGTGCAGTTTTTGTTATCAGTGAACCTCACAGATCAAAGATTTTCTTGTCTGACAGTTCTTTGTTTTCTTATCATGAACAAAACTTTATGGAAGTTTGGTAAGAAATACAATCATAATTTATTTTCTTTGGCTTAGTGATTACTTCAGTCTCTAATATACTGATTAGGACTTCTTTGGTACTTGTGTAAGTAATGCGGTTAATAAATGGTCTGGCTTTTTCTCCACCATTATCAGGAGGGTCCATGTAAAAGACAGAAGTAGGAATGGCTGAAAAAATAGGTTTAAGGGTTTTTTACTGTCTTTGTTAACAATAAGGAAAACACCTGGGATACAGAGAAACCAAAACCAAAATGCTTATGGCAGCCAAGGAGAAGAGGACTCTGTACTTATCTTTGTTCTAGAAGTGCGTATGAACTTTGATTGTAGGAATATTCTCTGCTGTATCAGAATCAGGTGCTTACTCCATTGTGTTGCTTTTTCTAGCGATTGTTTAGTGATTGCTTTTAAAGGAGATCTGAAAAATCTAGTAGGAGAGAGAGTTACAAAATAAATTTTGTCCTATGAAAGCCTAGTTTCTGCTTTAAAACGTGAAAGTATATTTCTCTTCCAAAGCTTTTCCTTAACATTTAATTCTTACTAATATAAAATCAGACAATCTTCTTACCTACAATAGTATCTTTTTTGAATTCTACTAATCTCGTATCTTCCTGTGATATCTTGCATTGGTGAGTTTCACAGGCCAGTAACATCTGTCAAGAATAAAAATGAGAAATGCTGGCTCAATCACATACGGATTTTATATCAGTGGGGGAGGAATTTTTTCTATTCTGCTTCATCCAATAAAGAGGGAGAACAGATTAAGGTTTAAAATGTACTGTATTCAAGTTGTATTTGATTAAGATTCTAGTGTATCTCAATAAGGTACATTTCTTTACAAAAGCTTTGCCATCTTTGACACTTCAAAAAAATCTGAAATACACCATTTAGATGTGACATAAAATATAGGATCTATCTGAGTAACAAGACTGTTCTCTTACAGAAAGCATTTAGAACAGGCACGAGTACACGCTTGGATGATCGCGTATATGCAATGTGCCAGATGAAGAGCCAGCCTCTTGTTCATTTGATGAAAATGATACATCCCAACTTGTACAGAATAGACAGGTTGATTGATGAGGTAATATACGAAACCTGTTTTATAACATTTTCTAGTTTTAATGGGATATTAAACCTGATGTTGTGCTGCAATAATTTAATTAAAAGTTGTTGTAATTTAATGTGAGCGTTTTCTGTAAGTTATAAAAGAAATCAAGAAAAACATTTATTTTCCAGTTTTAAGTTGCAAGTACATTAGTGTGCTATGAGAAGAACTGTGATTTTATTTCATTGTGTTTCAGTGACCACAATAATTCCATATTTTTCTATTATACAAGGAAAGTGGAGAAGATTTTATGCATTGGAAACATCCCCAGTGTAGTTTTGTGTTTTAGAACTGTCTAGTGGAAATGGATTAAATAGACTTGGTGGAGGATTCTAGGTTTTGTGTATTGAAACCAGGTAAAGTTGCCTGCAATAACAAACTTCCAGTGGTTTCCTCAGACTGATGTGGATGAAATAGAATTGTACTTCTGGATGGTCATGATCAGCCTGAGGAAGTACTTCATGACAAAACCAGTTTTTATTAGTTTGCCTTTTACAGAGGATGGAATTTTTAATAGTGAAACGTAAGATAGGATTTTATTTAGGGTCAAAGTTAGTTTTAATTGCAAAAATAAATTGTTTTTTTAAGTAAGTTTTCACAAGCTTGTTAGTCGTAACTAGCTTTGGAAAAATACATGTAGGAATTTTTCAAATGGCCATATAATCTTGTATGACACTTGAGTAGGTTGTCTGTCAGTTGGTATTGTTCTGCACAACCTGTAAGCTATTTATAGTCTCAAAGTTTCTTTCAAAGTATTTCATAGACTCACATACGTGAGTTTAAACTCAGTATTCTTCAGTGGAATTAAATAGTTGGTCTTTCTATACTTCTCCCCCCGGTACTTGAGAAGCCAGCTTCTTCAACTAACCTTTTTAAGCTTTTTGTAGAACTTACACTGAAACACTATATTCAGTGTGTAAAGAGCCATCAGTCTCTCTGGGAGATCCAGTTTTATTAGCAAAGGGTTTCAGAACAGTTATTTCTAGTGGAACAATACAGAAAATAGGGCTTACTTACCTACCGAAATTAATCGACAAACCACGTTTTAAATCATGTAACAGAGTGCTAGTCTGCTGTTTAGTACTACTCCAGTTTAAAGTACTTGTGACAGAGGCTGTTCTTAAATTTCTTGTTTCATTAGGAAATTCTATTATATATATTACAGATTTTTAATTTATGCCTTTGCTGATTTTCTTTTCTCTTAACGCTTGATTCTTGAGAGCATTGAATAAAGCCTGGAATTTTCCCAGTGGAATTCAGTAGTATGTATAAATCTCAAAAAAATTCTCATCTATTGCATTATAATATGGAATTTTTAAAATAATGATTTCTGATAATCTTTTACCACGTGGAGATGTGCTTACACTCTAGACTGTTTTTTTTTCTTTCCCCTACATTATTTGCAGAATGCTTCACAGATTCTTAATAGATATTCAGCCTATTTTTGTATTGGAAGGGGAAGCAGCTTTAATCTGAAAATGCTGGGGGGGTTGGGGTTTTTAAATTTTGTTTGCTTGTTTTTATTTCTGGGGAGGAAGAGATGGTTGTTATTTTTTAATAATGTCATTGGTAACAGTCAGATTGATCAGATCAGTCATAGTGCTCTGTGGAAAAACCCATGTATCGCTTCAGAGGGGATGTTAAATCAAGGAACTTTCTGTTACTTGAATGCAGTAAAATAGCGAACCCTTATAGGGAGTAGAATTTGACAGTTTTCTGCTCTCGCAACATTTCTAGTGAAGTAGAACTCAATGAAGAAATCTGCAAAAGTTGTTTGTGGAAAAATGAAGTGTAGACACTATAATTCTTTTGATAGCTTGGTATCTATAGCATGAGAAATATTACATACACAACTTAAATGAGCTTGCATTATTCTTTTTTAGGTAATAAAGTAGCCTTTAGGTTAAGTAACATTCTAGATTTGCTTGTGCGTGATCATTTTAGGCTTAACATGGCATTTTGTTACATGAGAATCCTCATTTTTTCTGGAGATTAACAAATGTTTTTCCTGTTTATTTTACCTGGTTAAGATAAAAAATGATTTATTTATATTAATAGTGTTACTGAGTATTGTTTGTTGTTACAGAGTACAATACATGTAAATGACAGAGTTGTTCCTCAACCACCTCTTCAGAAGTTGTCTGCAGAGAAGTTAACAAGGGAAGGAGCTTTTTTTATGGATTGTGGTTCAGTAAGTTACCAGTTTCACACGTTCCTTTTTCATTTAAAAAAACCAATGCATGCTGAATTATTAAAAGCAGTCAACTCTCAAGAATAACAATGTAATAAATCAGCATTCCAAGTCACCTGGCAGTCATCTGTGTTCCAGTGAAAGGCTTTCATATTTTGATCAGAGGACTGTCTTTAATTGAGGTTGCATATTAAGGCTTCAGAGGTTAAGATTTTTCGTGCTAGACTGATTGGAATACACCAAGAGTTGTCATCAAGGGTTTTTTTCCCCCCCCGTGGAAGTAGTGGATTTTCATTTTCAAAAATTTCTCTTAATGGTTATTAAATTGTATATACTACAGTCTCTCTAATAAAGCACTTCTCATTGATGCAGGAATACTTCTCAGGTACACACAAATATAGTGGTTTTATGATTTGTGGCTTGTGTGACGTAAGAGTTGCAAGAGAGAGAAAATAGTGGGGAGTGAACAAAATCTGTAGATACAGTGTAAGGTAATCATAGAAATTACATTAAAATAATTAGTTAGATAAAGCATTATGCTACTCCAATAACGTGATAAAACATTATGCTACTCTAATGGCAGTCTAGAAATTGCTTTAAAACTTGTGTGACTTTAGGAGCTGAGTGTGAACGTCAAACTGGCTTCTGTCTCCAGATGTCTGAAATAATTGCTTTAATGTGTTTTGATAACCAGTGCTTTACTATGACTTGTTTACACTGGTAAGTCAGTGTGCAGTAACTGACAGAGTGATGTGACTTTATAAAATTCTTGGTTTTTCATTTTAGGAGGTAACATGGGAAGTTAATGCATTAACCGTTCCTATATACGTGTCCTGTGTCCTCGTTCTTTCAGTATTTGCATTCTATCTGTATTTTTTACATTTAATGATCTTATTCCAAATGCTACTAATTTATTAATAAGTAATAAGTAAATATACAAATAATGAATATAGGGATGTATATATCTCAAGTGATTCATTTGCATAAAAGGTATTATTAGAATTACGTCACCACTTGTCTCTCTCTAAAATGTAGGCAAGGCCTTTACTAAACCTGATTCTGACATCTTACAGATTTTTTACATTTGGATTGGAAAAAACTGTGATAACAACTTCATAAAAGACGTCCTTGGATACCCAAACTATGCATCAGTACCACAGAAAATGGTAGGCATTTTAATGAGCTGTGCACTATAGTGCTTACATTTGGGATCTGTATTTACTCTACTTTTTCTGCATCTTCAGTTTTTAATTATGTAACTGTTAATTAGAGGGTTTTTTATTGGGAATCTTCTGACCTCTTGCCAGCTTCATAGGAGACAGGTGGAACTTGTCAAATGCTTTCAATAAAAGAATGTAAATATGTAAATTTTGGCATTCATAAAATGCCAAAAAGTTGTTCTATGATGTTCTTCTGTTATTTTTGTAGAAATACATGTGGGCTCACAAGAATAGGATGGGATTTCATAGAATGGATACAAAAATTATCTAATTAGAAGTGTTAATGCTTAAGATTATTTTATTGATGTCATAGTTTTCAGAAGCCTTGTGTTCTCCAGACCTGGTGTAAGATACTGAGTCTATGGTATTAGGTGATAGGCCTGTAAGTAAAGGCTGAGAGTTAAGTTTTGCACAGCTTCCAAGCCTGAGTGAATGTTAAAAAGAAATACTTTTAGCTATTAGAACATCAAATGTGCTTGGATAAGTGTTTTGGTGGAGACGAGGTTTTGTGTTATAACCTGTAGTCTTGTGCGTGAAACGGCAGCAATTAAAGAGAAGACCCATCTTCTGTGGGTAGTGATTCCAAAATGTCAACAAGTAGTGGGTAAGGATGGACCGTTTTAAGACACTCTAGATAAGTTCAGAATCGAATGGTTACATTCAGATAGTACCAAAAAATGCATTAATCATTGCAGAAGCACATAGGAAGATGTCTTCTGCTTATAAAGCTTGCACAGTATGAAGGGGGAAAAATAAGTGACAAGTGATAATTGTAAGATTGGTGAGCTTTAAGACTACTATAAAATTGGACTGCTTCTTCAGATTGTTGTGTTTTGCTTGTATTGGCAATTTAAAACTGTCCCCTCTGATCAGCTGCTGTGAGTACTAGTTGACAAAGTTTTCAGGAAGAATTTTGGTAGAGGAAGGATGGCAACTTTTTTTTTCAATGGTTACATAGCATCTATTGTAATGAAAATTAGAGAGAAAAAACTAACAGAAATAAAAGTTATCTTTGCTTTTAAATTACGTCCTCCATTCATTTACTATAAAGGTAGCAGTGGAATTACTTTTAAGTCTGTAATAAATTCTTTTCTGTCATATTAATTGTCTTAAAAGGTTTATCGGCCTAAGAGTAGGTATGTTTAGCTTGGTGAATGGCTCAGACTTTTTTAGTTGGTCTTTTGTTCCAGCTCATTCCACAGCCAGATAGTCCAGTATAATCTTTGTGTTGAAATTTGTTTACAGTTCGGATTTCACTTCTTCATGTCTTGTTCGTCTTTTCAGCGATGCAAAATGCAACATGTAGGAACTTGATTGCAAGGGGAAGATAAAGGCAAGAAAGCTGCGAAAGCAGCATATTGAAAAGATGACTTTTTAAATGAGCTTGTTTTCCAAAATCTTTGGCACTTAAAAGGCAGTTTAAGTTAAAGATGTACTGCTTCCTATAGAACTGATATTACTGAATTTTTGTACTTTAGCTGAAGAAAACATGTATATATATAATCCATGGTTGGTAATTTCTTGATAGAGATTATGGCATAGGTCATGTTATGACTATCAGTATCTATTTTTTAAAATAGTCTTGATAATAAGTGATGATGACTTCTTTCAATTACCTTCAACCAGACACAGCTTCCTGAGATGGATGCACTTTCTTCAGAAAGGACCCGATCTTTTATATCTTGGCTTAGAGACGGTAGACCTCTAAGTCCAGTTCTTCAAGTAATAAAGTAAGTATTTGTGTTAGGTACTGAGAGATTATTGGCAACTTGTATCTACAGTTTGTATTTGACACTGATGAAAAGCAGAAATACCTCACCTGGAAGAAACTGAATAACATCCTCCTTCTAGCTGATGTAGTGCTGTTATCTAAAACTCCTTAGCGGCAAAGGTGATCTTTGAATCTAGTGCAAATTCAGTTACTGATGGCTTTATTGGTGGGAATTAGTTGCATATTTTTATATTGTTAAGAATATACTAAAGCATTGGATATCTTTATGATCAATGAGTTTGACCAGGTTAACTTCTGGTATAGCTTTTATAATTTCAATATATCCGTATAAAAATATTCAAGTGAGGTTAATAATCTGTAGATGGCTTAATAATTGTATGTATTTGTTAATGAGCTCCATAGGACAGCAGTTGATTTATGACATATGAGGCAAGTTCTGAAGCCTTTTCAAGCCATGACCCACTTGAAGAGAGTGTGATGACTTTCTTACTCAGATAAATAATGTTTAAACATATGACTGAAGCTCTACAGCTGTTGGTGTTGTGGCTGCTGGTTGAATTGCGAGTACTGCTGAGAGACCACAGTAAATAGCAGAGCTTTACTGCACGCTGTGCTATACTGGTACAGAGACTGAGCCCCAGCAAATATCTGCTGTGTCCCAGGAAATTCTTATTGGGGCAATAATTTTGGGTACTAGGTCTTCGAGATGTTTACCTTCTCTGTTCTGTTGCCAGATAAGAAAAAATGGGGAGGGGGTTGAGGTTACTTGTAACCAGAGATGTAAATTTTCCATTTTTTTTTCGTCTTTATCAGGACTTAATTTAACCCTTTCAGAATTCATTGCCACCAGCATATTTCTGAACTTCTAAAACAAAATCATTTTTATTTCCTTATTTGTGTTTCTACAAAATATTTTAAATGCTATTTCACCCTCTTTTCCACTCTGTTATACTTTTTAAAAAGATTCTGTTGGTTGATAGTGTGTTACAAACTTCAGGGTTTTTTTCTAAACTTTGTATTATTTGCAATTGTAGTATCTTTCGACTGAATCTAGACTCCAAAGGACAATAAGCAATTCATTAGAACTTATGCCTCTGCTTGAATTTACAGTGGATTTTTCGCTCAATGTTTGGACTAAAATGCCTTCCTCTCTACTTTCAGAGATGAGAACCCTGCCAAAACAGATTTTTTGCAGCATTTAATTGAGGATCGGACAGAAGCAGCTTTTTCATATTATGAATTCTTACTTAATATTCAACAGCAGATTTGTAAGTGAACAAGGAATAAATAGAAGAAAAATTGTGACTTCAGATGGAAGCATGGGCCAAGAGAAGCATATGGGAAGTTACGGAAGTGGATGCTTGTTCTTCACAATATACAGTGACCAGCACTGTTTCGGAAGCTTTACAGATGAAGAAGTATACATTTCCAAAAGAATTTTGCAGATTTACTTCAGTCTAAAAGTGCTAGGAGTGATGAAGCTGTTTTACTAGTAAACTTGAAATTGGTTTATACATGTTTCCAGTTGTGCAGCGGTATGGTGCTCTGTTTATTGCAAGCCGGTAAATTTATGTAGCTATGTGGGATGGTATTTCTTAACGAAATGAACAATTAGGTAAAGCTTTTTTTTCTTACGTTTATTATAGAAGCCCTTCCAGATCCAAATTGTTAACAGAGATGTCAAAGGGCCATGCTGTATGTTGGTTGTTTATATGAATTTCTTTTTAAAAGGAATGATTCATATTTACTAAAGACTTCAGCAAATTCCCTGTGAAAGTTGTAGAGTTTCAGTAAAGTACATCAGCTGTAGAAATAAGATATATAATGTACATAAATATTACATTTGTAAAGAAATGTAAAAAATATAACAAAAAAAAGACTTAGCTCAGTGTGTAGAATTATCGAGTGCTCAATGATGAATTGTTTTGTCCCAGGCTAGACAATGAAGTTGACTATTAAAACATGCTAAAAAAAAGTATCCATGTAGAAAGAACACAGCTGTTGCTTCTGTTAATTTTAGGTGAATTTATTTATGATTGGCTTACTAATTAAAAATATTTTGCTTTATCATGTGTTTTTATATTATGCAAGTATAATCTTTTTGCAACTAAACTCTTACTGAACTGAATATTGTGAAAAGAACATGTTTACCACTTTTTATTTCACACACCTCTGGAAAGGAGGACAAAACACTGCGTAGTCTGAAATGAGCTATTGATACAACGTTCTTAAAACCATGCTTGTGTGTTATCCTAAAGAAGGCATATCTGTTAGCCTTGTTTTATGTTTTGTGAACTACTGTAGTCTTGGTCCATGTTTCTGTAACTTGTGTTATCCTACCATTTAGAGTAAGCATGGGTAATCACTCACTCACAATTGATGATTTGATTTCTGCTGTGGGAAGAAAGAAGGGGGGGCGAAAAGGCTTTAAAATGTGAAAATTCAAAATGTAATCGCCCTGTTGCATATTTCCAAAGCCTTGATTTTGCTAATGTTTTGTTAACTCAATGGTGTGGGCTTTTCGATAGATTAATCACAGATTTTTAGATTTGGTTGTTAAGTTAGGGTGTTTTTTGTTTGGGTTTTTTTAGAGGCACGTTGGAAGTAATTCATAAAGCACAGTCACTCATTATTCTGAGCTTTGTTTATTTGTTTGGTTTAGTGAAAAGAGGCTACAATGAAATAAGTACAAAAAATTAGATGATTATTAGTATGATTACATTTTATTTTAAAGTAGCCTTGAAAATGCTAACAGTGCATTCTAATTGCTATAGCCCCTTAATCACACAGTCAAGAAAAAAAAGTACTAGCTATGGCTTGCAAAAGCTTTAAAAGCTGCACTAATTAAATTCTGCAAGTGGTGTTACTCTGCATGTTAGCACAATCTCATTGTGTGGAGAAGATGCCTTATTATAAGTTAAATCTGTGTGTTGTCCTTAACTGAATCTGTTTAGGTTACCCAAAGATTACTTCAGAGAAGCTTTCCACTTAGTAAATTAGTTTATCATGTAATCAGTGTCTGAGGCAATGCTGAATGTTGTCCCTAAATCCCTAAATCAAACCTCCAGGATTTCAGTACTTCTACGTTAATTTACACTGGGTGAAAGCTAAGTGCTGCTGAAGAGTGGGGCGTCTTAAAAATCATTTGTAGTTGCAAAGATGAGAGGGCGTGTTACAACTTTAAATGCGCTGTGATAGATGCTTCTGATTTGTGAGCTTGTTATTGAATATCTGGGAACATACTATGCCATGATTAATTGCAGTGTGTTCTGTAAAACCATTACTTAAAGCTTTATTCTTCTATGGGTTTTGTATATAGAAATTATGAAAAGTACATTTTGAGAGCTATTTGTTCAGTAAAATTATTACACAGCACAGAGAATCTAGTTATTGTTTACTAATTATAGAGCATATCTCCATAATGACTGATCTTTAGTGTAAACTTTGAAGAGGCTGTCTCATAGAAGCATCTTGAACATCTCAGGATTTAGTGTTTTGAGCAATAGAGTGTCTGTAGGCATGGTGAAAGTATCTAAAAGACAGCTTTGCTTGGGATAGTTGGATCACACCACTGTACCAGAAAATACACACGAAAGACGAGTCCCTACCCCAGGAGATGGACTGTGAAGCTCAACAAGCATTTTCCCTACAGAGTAAGATTTTTTGGAGGAGAGATAAGGGGCATGCTTTTGTATTTGTTTACATGAAATTCCAAAGAAGATCTCTAGCCATTTTAGAGATTGAACTCTTCCCAAAATGCCTTCAACACTGCATGATATAAATCATGCCTATTCAGTAAGAAATTTAAGGTTTTCTGGGGAAAACATTTCCCAGTCCCAGCTAAGTAAGTCTTCGGGGGATCAGTTCAGATTCTCAGCGTGTTAAATACTGACAGAAATACCCTTTCTGTGTCTTAGTTGTAAAAGCAAAATCTTGTACCTCTTTTTACCAACAAAGTAGGGAGTTCTGTTGGAGAAATTACAGTCCAGGAAGCCCTTAACATGGTAGGACACATGATGCAGCTCCCAGAGAATTATTTCTAATCTTGATTCTGTATTACGTTCTTCAGCTTATTAGTATTCATTAATCTTGACGTAGAGTTTCATGGCAATGGAGAAAAAATGACCAGGTGCGGGTGATTTTATTTGTCTGTGGTTTTCTGTACATTTTGTCAGATACTGAAAATACGGTGTTGTCATTACTGTTGTTTTTAAAAAGCTACAATCAGTTGTTCGTAATCCTGAGAGTCTAGAGCTCTTCAGTAATTTTAAATGTGGAGTCTTACTTTTTTTCAGGCCAAATACATTTTAAGAATTTTACGCAGAATTTTCAGGGTATGGGACAGAAGTGGGTTTATGAGGGAACAATTACAACCTCAGTCACTGATTTCTGTAGTTAGAAGTATTTAATTCATGCATAAGAGTCCTGAAAGTTCTCATTTTTATTTCAGAGTATATTTTGTCTCAGTGCTGTGTTCTGACCGCAGGCAGGATGTAACCCTGCAAAAGCTTAGCGGCCACTTTAAGTCATAGCGAGTTTGTAGGTCTGAGGCTCTAGCTGGCAATGAATTTATGGAATACCCCAAATAAGTGTCAGTTACTATGTCAAAAATTACTTCAGTGACTTCTTGTTTAAAAGCAGTTCTTCAAATTTTAATACATATTAAACCTTTTATGTAATTCTTTCTGATAGTTTACTCTTTTAAAAAAAGGGTGGTGTCTGCACTATTGCTTCTCATTTTTGTCCATAGAGGAGGTAGAATATAATCACTCTTTCAGAATCACAAAAGTTAAGTTCTAACTAGAAAAATTTCATAGTTATTTCATGCCTGTCAGATAATTCTGAGATTTTAACATAACAGATTTTTTGGTGCAGTTGTGTGGGGAATTTTAAAGGGAGGGTAGGCAGACTATAATGTTTTATTGATATATCTTTCTTTGCCTGTCAGTTCCTAGAATTAAAAAAAGCACATTTCCAGCAGCCATGCATACCTTTACTTAAACTGAGATTGTTATATTCAAATGCAGGGATCTGGAAAGTGTGGTTACAACTACTGGAATTTTCATGGAAAGGCATCTACTTGTTTGAGTGTAGAAGGAGAATTCTCACATGATTAGTGCCGCGTAAAAGAGATTATTACAAGAGGAATGAAAATTCAAATAACCACATTTGTAGGTGATTCTTCAATTTCTGCTCCAGTCCTGAATTCTTACCGATTTCCACTTACAGGGCCTTTGTTGTCTTTTGCTTTATGATTTTGATAACTAGAAAAAGATCAGATACTTTACAGATTTTTTTTCTTATTTTCTTTCGAAGGTCCTTAGCAAAAGTGATGGAGCTGCCTAATTAGGAATATCAATCTTGCACAGGATTTTAGCAGTTACACACTTCTACAGTAGATAAGTAAAAGGAGATGGCAGAACTCCTGGAAATATTTCAGAATTTAAAAAGTGTTTTGAAAAGGAGAATGAGTTTTAAATTGTGTTTTTCTTGCATCTGTTTATGATTTTCTGGTTTATATTTTCTTAAAGCTATGTATGTGGCTTGTATTTGATTTTTCAGATGTTAAGAGAATACTACCCTAGAGACGTCAACAAATACAGATCTCCAATTACACCCTTAGTCATGTTACAATTAAAAGTGACAGTTTGTAGAAGGTCAGGAGTGCTGGAAGTAACTGCTTGGCTAACAAGTAGTACAAGATTTCCATTCTTGTTTTTATCAACATGAGCAGAAAGTCTCTGTTTGTGAGACACTGAGGCCTTATGAGATTACGTGAAGTGTTTACTGGCACAAGAATCCTCAAGGATGAGGAAGAGTTGGTGATCATTAACTGTCTTGGTAATACACTAGCCATAGGAAATGTTATTCTTCTAAATTGTTTGAAAATATTTTTTTAAAATTAAAAAAATATTTTGATGTTAGAATATCATTGAGGGGGGAAAAAAAATCACATTTAGGATAATACTGTAGATACGATGCTTTCAAAAAAATTCTACAGGCTGTAAATCCCAGCTCTTGTACTAAAAATTACCTGATGACCTAACCCTGAAGCAAAGAAAAAAGAACAGAATGTGTAGCAGTCATCTGTAGCTAAGGAATTCTTTCTGCTTTTCTTTGTCTCTTTGTTGGCTGAATGCGCTGCCTTCATTACCCGCTGTAGAGTTTAGGAGAATCCAGGAGTAAAAGTAGAACTGGAGCCACTGGTATGCATGATGGATGTCTGCATCCAGCTTGCTCAGCACGTGCATAGCTTCTGAAAGGCTGGTGCTTGACTGCCTATACAGATGTTGGGGTTTAGCAATTTCTTGTGATATGGCTGTATTTCTAAGTGCCTTGTATGTTCATTCAAAATAAAAAGCCGTTTTCCAGGCTTCCTCTTTTCCCCCTTCCAAACTATTATGTCTAATTACCAAAAATACTTTACACAAAAGTGTAATTTATTCTTGGAGAGCAAGCATAAAAACTCTCAAGCCTTCCAAACATGTATTTTGAAAGTGTAACTTCCTGGAAAGAGGGTGGAAAGTACCTCTGCAACCATGACCATGGTGCCTCTAGCAGTGTGGATGGATTAGTTCTGCAGGAGGAATGCATCCGTTGAGAAAAGCAGCACACGAGGGGTCTGTCAGCTCCTCCATCGCTGTCAAACTGCAGCTAGATCTTCGAGCGGCGCTGCCCACCCACCTGCTCTGGCATCCTGTCTCCTTGGAGAGTGGCTGCTGTTGGGTGGTCTGGGGTGAAACGTGAGAAATCCCTGGTGCGCGGGTTGTCCTACCCTGAGTTGTGGCTCTGCCTTACGTACTTAGAGATCAGCCTGACGTGAAACCCTGCTGGCATTTTTGCTACTCCAAATAACTGAGTATTGTTGACTTTAGATTGAGTAATTTCTTGTGATGAAAAGCTTTGCAATCACCTGTGAAGAAAAGTGTAATTTTTTCTTACTCTGAAAAGTTTATGAATGATCCGTAGCTTCCTGTGCTGGGGAGAACAGGAGACAGCAAACTGCTCTTTACCCTTCTGTCTTTGATGCGCACTTGTCATGTCCTCTCCTTAATTTGCTATCTAAGCCTTTCATTTTCTCGGTATCATTAAATATTTGATGGTGTTCATCTGTCTTCTCACACCACCTTACTAAGACTATACTTGAGATAGGGTGCCGGGTTCTATGCAAGGTATCGCAAACAGTGTTGCACGAACTGATTTACATAAAGGTGAGTATCACCAGCCTTTTCTACTCTTTTTCACCCTAATTTCTTGTTATGGTGAACTTTGTTCACAGTAATACTTGGGCTTTAGATAAGTGTGTTTTATAAAAAATAAGTTCTCTTATATGGATTCCAGAAGAAGTTTAAAAAACAAAACAGAAACAAAACCTGTGAACTATCTTCCCTCCTCAGTTGCCTAAGGTAGCAGGAAGAGTCTTTCAACTCCTTACTGAAGCAATGGCTTCAGAGTTTAGGACTTGCCTTAAAAAATAACTATTAAGTAACCAGAATCTTGCAGAAACTGTGCATGTTATGGATAAGGTCTAGGCAGGACTGCAGAGCTTACTGAAGCAAGAGCTAGGACCTCTAGGAACGTCCTTCAGCTATAACTTGTGATTTTTTTACATGAATCAAGTGTAAAATTGCTTAGAAGCCAGGCTTTTCTCCAACAAGTTGCCATGCTCCTCCTGGCAGTCTGTCTTCTTTAGCCTAAAACAGTAACAGGGCAGGCAACATGGTATCACCTCAAAGGGAGGGAGAACAACTCCCAACTAAGAATATTACCACAAAACCCTTGCACAGACGTGCTCTGCACAACAGGTTGATGGAGGATCATTTTCTGGGAAGGGAGTGAGGTTGGGGTGGATGCTCAGCTCCTGGAATATTTGCATAAAACGGGAAATCAGAATTTTTAGAATGAATATGGTTGTGACTCATAGGGTTTGTGCTAAGCATTGGTGGTAATTTGTAATGACTAACATGAAATGCCCTAACAAAAAGAACCTGTGTATCTAGGTGTGCATGGTTTCCTCTGGTATAATTAATGTCTGTACTTGTTTGAGGAGTCATTTATTATTGCTGTTTGTAGTTTTTGGACTGTAAAATACTTATTTCAGTTCCACTCTTTTACCTTGATTCCACCATCTCTTCCATGCATTTGAGTGAAGTGTGTTGAGCTGTGCATAGCTATTACTAACTCTCAGTTACTAGCGCTGAGTACTTACACAGAGGTTTCACTGAGGACCCCTGACCACAGGGACTGCGCTGTGCTGAGCTCTGAACAGCCTTTGCTTCCTATTGCACACTGATGACATTAAATTTACCCATTGGCATGTTTTAAGCCATGAGTCATTCAGAGGTCTAGTGTAGGTCATTAAGACTGCCTGGGTGAGGAAAAAGATGTAAATGTAGGGTTTCTAAGCTCTTCTTAATACTGCAGGTGCCAAGCTAGAGACTTGAGCTCGATCTCTGTGGCAGAGTGGTGCAAAAGGAGCCAGAGCCTGAAGCCAGCTGAAGCTTTGCCCCGTGCTGGTGGTGTGTCAAGGGAAGAGGGAACAGCTGAACGTTTCTGTCGTGCTGCTGCTCTCTGATGACAGATTGTCCTGCCTTGAGCGGGAGCTGGGCCTGGACTGGCTCCAGAAAGAGGAAACCCGAAACGCGAGATCTCCGCCCATATTTTTCGTGTGCGTTGGTTGTGTATTTCTCCCTGGAGCTGTGGCTTCTGTGGCAGCGTAGGCTGATTTCCCTGTGCAGTGGTGCCAAGAGGGGAACGTCTGCCCTGTCCCCATCCTTGTGTCAGCGGCAGCAGTCGTGCGGCTGCTTGTCCTAAGACAGGAGTGTTCACAACTGGGCAGCCAAATAAACTCTCGGCAAGGGTTCAAAGTATACCTATGGCATTCACGTCGCCCTATACAAACCATTCCTATTGTTTCAGCTGGCTGTTCTGCAAGGTCCCAAGTGCTCAGTGCCTTGAGGGATGGGAGATGTAAACTTCTTCACAAAGATGTTAGTGATGGGGACCTAGAAACTATCCGGGCCCCGTGCTCCCCCAGGGTTGTAAGGATGGCTTTCACTGAAGAGGTGCTGGCGTTGGTACCTGCTGCGCAAAGGCCTAATGGGCTGGTAAAATTGTGCTGGGAACATGAAACTAAAAACTGATATGCTGCTTCTATAACTACAACAAACTTATCATTGAACTTGTGATTTTTAATATTAATTAACGTAGTCAAACAACAGTCTTTGCCATGGATGCACTTCTAAGTGAATTCCTAGTGAGTTGGCCTGTCTTATCATGCGGGAGTCAATTTAAATGTCAAGCTGCAGCCTTTCCCTCCTGGGCCAGTTCTTTCCTCATCTAGACCTTTTTAGGAGATAGGATCTGAACCATATTCTGTGTGCTGATTTTCTGCCTGGTGCAAGCCACGTTTGTGTGTGCAATCCTGACCTGAATAATAGCTTACTGCGTAGCTGTGATAGTTTTTTGAGACTTTTGTGCCTATCAAGTGATCCTATGTGTCATTCCTATATTAAGTTCTCAAATGCGATAATTATCTTTTTTGCATTGTAAGCATAAATTCTTACAAAAATAAATTTACAAGCAAGATAAAGCATACAAGAAAGTCTAAGGAAACAATGAGACACAGTAAAAAGGGAGGGAAAGGAGGAAAAAAGGATGACTGTGGATGGTGCAGCCTCCCTATAATCGCGACTCATGTCTCTGCTCTACTGACTTCATGCTCCAGTGCAATTTAGACTGCCTGGCAACTCTGAAATAAGAGTGTAATTTATGATCCTCTGCCTAGTCTAAGCACTTCTCATTCCTTGAGTAAGAATATCTCTCTAACTGGAGTCAGGGTCTTTTCCTATGTAGCGTCACGCCTTCCAGCAGTTTATTTAGGAAATCTTACAGGCATGATCCACTGCTCAGTAGAAAATACAGAGCTTTTGTCTATGTTCTGTGTGAGTCGGTGATAGGTCTCGTCTCACTCTTCCTTTACTAGAGCAGGAGGATCAGCATATTAGTACTGGCAGAGCTAACATTTTGCAATGAGCTGCTCTTCTGTACTTCGAAGAGAGATTTTTGCGCTCTGTGCGCTGGGTGGGAACATAGTTTTCCCTGGTGAAAAAATGTGTCTTTACACTGAATGGTTATTATCATGTCCAGAAGGGGTAAAAGAACTTTATATGCTCCTGTCTTCATGAAAACATAGGAGCTTGGGTTTCATCATTGTGACTTTTGGGAAACTTCAAGCTGTTTACTACTGACTTGTAATGGCCTTACCTGGAATTCTGCTAGCAAGGCTAAAGATCTTAACTCGTATTTGCTGCTGAAGAGGAGAGATTTTGCAGCAGCTTCTTGTCACCAGATGTGAGATAAACCTGTGAGTAGAGGCATGATTTTTCAAAGATTTATCACATAATTTTATTCCATTCCATTATATTTTCTGTTTTGAACTGTAGTATGCAATAGTTACGTGAAAACCAACAGCTAGAGGTTTTTGTTTTAAGATTCCTTGGAAAGTTTTGTTCCAGGGGGCTGCTGGAACAGCAGGAAGTGGGAGGAGGATGTCCTGGTTACTGAAGGAGGACAGCATAGGACTGCCTTAGGGGGAGAGCTTCAAGCTATCTGCCGTGGGTTTGATACTGTTGTACAGATGGGGACGTTGAGTTTTGCCATCAGGTTTTTCTCTCCTCTCTCTCCCTTACCCTGCAACTCTGGAAGGGTGCCTGTGAACAAACAAGGAAGCATTAAAAGGACTCTGATGAAGGAAACAAGGCAGAGGATGAGGAAAAGGGCACTGGCTTCCCTGTAATTGTGACTGAAGTCACATCTAAGCATATTTGTTTCCTTGAGTGATGGGAACATCATCCTATAGTTGGGGTCCTGATTCATTTTGTCATCAGACTCCTATAGCTGGCTAATGAAGAAGATTACCCTGTAGTTAGGCTGTGTGCGGTCCCCTTCCGAATGTATTTGGCATATGGTGCACGGCATCTTTGGTCACGTTCCTCCTTATGGTGAGGGTAGACGTCTCTGCTCTTGCAGTTTTGTGCCTCTGACAATCCAGTTTGTGAGACGTGGCTGGAGTTAGCGTGCTCTTCTAGAGCCTGGTATATTGCCCAGGGAAAAAGTTTTTGATTCAGAAGACCATCTGTGTTCTTCTGTCCTAACTTAGAGTTTGGTTTGGGTATTTTTTACCTAGACAAAGATTTGAAACGAATGCCCTGAGATGTATGAGACAGACCCTTCGCCACTTGGAAACACCGTGGCCAGAGACCCTCTTATTCCCTCTTAATTTCACACTTTCCTAGAACTCCATTTGGTTTTATTTTGTAAATAGTTACCTCTTTAAAAAAGTGTCCCTGAGAATATGACTTGAAACATACATCTCAAGTCTGTAATAATTTGCTTGTTTTCCTAACTATTTTCTTACTGGAACTGAGGCCAGTTGTGTATGTACAATACAAAGACAAGAACCCGGATGCTGTGCATGCATAAATCACTCTCCTTGAAGTGCCATTTCCTAGTGGCAGAGCACCAGAAGGGAAGAGATTAACCTCACGGAAGAAGAAAGCTTATTCCAACCTAGTTTCAGGTTAACATAATCTAACTCCTTGTTTCCAACTACATTGTAAGCATGGGGGGGAAAAAAAGGCAAAAGTTTGGGAACTAGCAAGTCATCCTAAAAGCTGTTCCCCTTGAACAGCCGTCAGATCCAGACCTTGTTTTAGTGGTTGCACTCCAGAAACTTTGCCATTCACTCCATTTTATAGCTATTTTCTATATGTGACCATAATGATGTTTCACAGGATTTTTTTTAGCATTTACTGTATTCAGTGGCTATGAACAGGTAAATATAATGACAGTTTTATGTAGACTTTTCCTTGTCAGGTGTTAATTATGTATGATGTTAGTTTAGAAGTGAAGTATGTTATAGATACATTTCAAGGTGTGATTTGAAAAAAACCAAGTTACAGTGAACAGTGAGTACTCACAATGGAACTCGTAAGACACAGAACATGCTGCCTAGCCAACAAAGCAGGAGTTGCCTCATGAAGCGGTTGGAAAGGTGTGAAAGGTAAACGTCGGGTAGGTTTTTCAGAGAGTCAAAGTCGTCTTTTTAAACTTGGCAGTGACACGAGGCCAAAGTAGTAAAATGTTTTCTTGTTTCTCCTGGCCTGTAGATAAAAACATGAGTCCTGGTTCCCAGTCCCCTGCAGAAGCTAACACCCGCCAGCTGCTGCGAGCGGCCGTGCTTCTTTGCTCCTTGTTGACCTTTTAAAACAAAGCACAGAAAATAAGTGTAACAGTGACCAAAACTAAATGGTCTCTTTTCTAGTCCTGACACTGATTTTTTTTTTTTTCTCCCCAAGGAAGACAATGTTGATAAAACCACTGCTATGTGGTGAGGGACAGAGAAAGCAGGGGAACACGATGCTTTCCTGTAGGGCTCCCTGATGTAAAGCCACGGGTCTGGTGCACTTCGGCGGTTTGTACTGAACATGAAAACCTGCGTATGTGGGCACGGAGATAAGATGATACCAAACAAGTGGCTGACCAGAAAAGGTTTACGCCTTGCTAATTGCCCTACTGCTGTAAGCAGACCTTTCTTGTAAAATAACAAACTCCAAGAGTGTTTCTGCCGTTCGTTTTAGTGGTACCAGGACATGTTTATTCCACTGAGACACCGGGGGGTAGCAGTTGGCTTGTTCCTCAGAGAAGGCAGGTGTTCAGGTAAGACAGAAATTTATGATTCCCTTAATCTTATTTATAAATGTAGTTACTGAAATCCATTTTCAATTGCCAGAAGACGCAAGAGGCGTTAGAGGTGGGACAGCACCCGCGCCCAAGGGCGGTGGGTTGCGCCCGACAGAGCCGCCCGCCCTCCCGCAGCTCTCCCCTGCTGCCGCGGTACCGGCTCCCGGCCGGGCCGCGCCTGGCCCAGCACCGGGCGCGCGGGCGGAGGGAGGGAGGCAGGCAGACCCAGGCACCCGCTGCAGCCGCCCTGGGTCTCGCCCGCCAAGCGGGACGGACCTCGCCGCCTGGCCCGGCCCCTCCTCGCCGGCTGGGGGAGGAAGGAGCAGCGGAAAAGCACCCCCGGGCACCCCGGCCGCCGGAGGAGCCGCCCTCCGCTCGGGCTCGCCCACGCCCGCCCTGGCAGCCGGCGCAGCCCGCCCCGAGCCGAGCCGAGCGCGCCCGCAGGCGGCCCGGTCCCGCCGGCGGAGGGGAGGTGCGGGGCGATGCTGGCGGGGCTGGGGCGGGCGGTGCGGAGCCGCTGGGCGCCGGGCAAGCGGCTGCTCTCGGCGCCTCAGGTAAGGCGGGGAGCGGGGGAGCCGGGCGAGGCGGAACTCCCGCGCCCGGCTGCTGGCTCCTGAGGCGCGGCGGGGCTCGGGCCGGCGGCGGGGGCGCGGAGGGACAAAACTCGGGGGAAGTTCAGGCCCGGCGCGGCCGTTACCCCGGCGGGGATGTGGTCCCGCCGCTGCCTCGCTTCCCGGGGGGGGAAGGGGGACGCCGGGGGGCCCGCGGGGCGTCGCTGCCCGGCGAGAGGCGCGGTGACTCACGCGCGGGGAGGGGCCGCGGGGCCGGGGCCCTCCGTGCGGCCGCGTCCTCGGAGCTCCGTGAGGGGCTCCTGAGGCGGTGCGCGGCCTTCCCGAACCCGGGCCGGTCGGAGAGTACTTGCTGGGCGACAGCCTGCGAGGAGTAAAGCGGGAGCGCAAGAGAAGTTTTCTTGACGTGCTCTGGTGGAGCTGCCTTGCGCACGCAAAGCTAATGAAGTCCGTCTGCCTCGGAGCTCCTCTTGGCTTGCGGGAGCCTCAGAGATACTATGAGTAGGAGGAGGGAAGGAAAAGAAGAAGACGCAATGGCGGTAAAAATAAAGGTCTGCTGGGCCGTCGGGCGGCGTGGCTGTAGAGCCCTGAGCGGCTGCCCGCGGGGAGAGGAGACGACCCCTGGTTATTGCCTTTGGTGACAGAGGCTTGGAGACGTCGCTGCGATGAGACACGCCAACGCCCTGTCCCTGCGTGCGGTGGCGAGGAGGCCGCCGGGACGCGTGGCGGCACCCATGGAGGGAAGGAAGCGCGGGGGCTGGCTCGTGGGCAGCTGCCACAGCTGGGGTCCCCGACCCGCGGCGGCCGTGGGAGCTCGGGAGCTGTGCAGAACGGCCTCTGCGCTTTTTGCGAAGAATTTTTGCACAAACGGTTGAAAAACCGCTTTTGCGAGATTCTGTGGTATTAGTTTGCCCCACCTCTGTGAACACGAACGGCCCTTCTTCGCTTTGTCACTCGCGTACATGAGGACGTTTGAGAAGGGAATTTGAGATAATTATTGACTTAGCCTCCTTAGTCTTCTCAGGTTCAAACACGGGGTATTAATCCTCTTGCACCTCACTGAGAGCATTTACACTGTCAGTCAGCACACACCGATATTACACATTCAGTTTGCCACCTCTGACTTCTCCAGAGTACTGCTTTGCAGACAAGCTTCGTGCTTTTCTAAGGCTCTAAAATGAGACTGAAAGCTGATAAAGCTTCAGGAAGAGACACCAAAAAGGAGAGGAGGAGGAGGAGGAAGAGAAGCTCTTGCTTTGGCAGTGCTGCCATTATAAGAAAGAGCAGAAAAGTCATCAGCCCTGTTACTTCATGGGATGGAAAACGACAGTGACACATCTCAGCAATTAAATTCTTGTGCTGAATAGGTTAAGGAGAGGGATATAGTAACGTTGAAGAAAACTCTTACTTAGAAAAATGTTTAATGCAAGATTTTGTTTACTTCTAAAGTAGAAATGTTTGGAATAAGCTAATACAAAATGCTTTTTATGTCTGCAATCCATAGTTCTATTTCTTTTACAGAGTTGCTAGCATGACAGATAATGAAGAGTGTTTTATCAATTTCACCCTTCCTGTTTTCATCTGTGGGTACCTTTCAATTTTTTGACTGTGTCTGCGGAACAGTTCAGGCAGTTAAAATACTTGTTCTGGTAAACATTAAATGAATGGCCTGTAGCTGTAATTTCAAGCTAGTGAAAGTAAAAGAACATTGTAATTGTTACTGCAGTTTAGCTCTTTAGATTTCAATGCAATGCAGGACCTCACAACACGTACATCTTGTCCGGTGCAAACACTGTCGTGGTTATTTGATTTTTTTTCAGCAGTATTTTATGTTTTAGCTTTTTTTGTTGTTGTTATTGTTGCTGTTGTGTGTTGCCAGCTCTGCTGCTTGCCATTTGGGTGAACAAGTATTTTGCCTCTAGCTCTGGAAGGAAAGGCTGGAGTGCTTCTGCGGCACTGAGGAAAGCAGGGCTTGATAGCTTGTTGCCTTTGCGCTTGGTGTTGTCTGGTGCCGTCGTGGGCCGCGTTCTCCAGCTTGTTTTGCACTGTGTTTGGTGATGGGAATCAGTTTGCCCAAACAGCTTCTGGGGCATTGACTGTAGGTTTCCAGTGGGAAAGCTAGAGGTGATACCTGGGTGGCCACGCAGGGTTGTAGCATGTGTCCTTGGTCATCGCATACTGCGAGAGATGCAAGTATTAATGAGCAGATGTGTAAGTATGAGGTGTATTTGTGTGCTGTGTTTTAGACTAATGAATACACTGCTGTGGGGACACACAGACCATTACTGGCTAATTTGCTGTAATTTTTTCTGTAAAAGCAGGGATTGCTGTCCGAAAGAGCTGTATCTTTAATTGTTAGCTTCTCAGCTCTGCTTTTAGATTTGTCTAAACTTCTTGTCCACAATTTTTCTGGTGGCTGTGATTAGCTGCTTTGCCTTTGGAGCAGTGCTTGTACAGATTCTTCTTAATTTTGTAAAGTTGAAGGGTTTTGTTATGTGAGATTTTTTCCTTTTACAAAGTGAAGCATGTTATATTGTGTTCTTTGAATAGGCTTTCTTATTACACCTAATTTTGTTCCAAAAGGGGTGCAGTTCATTTTACGAGAGTCCCGGATTTGTAATGCTGCAGTTGTTTTGCGTGTGGTGAAACTTAAAGGTTGTCAGCTCTTTTGAGTCCTCTTCACTTGCATGTTTTAACTCCTGCAGCGCTTGGTGAGAGAAATGCCCTGCTTACACTGCTGTCTGCGAGGAAGAGCTCCCCTCACCATATTGCAACGGAGAGCAGTTGTGTTCACACAGAATCAAAGCTTAAAATTGCTGGGGTTTTTTCTTATATTTGTAAACCTTCTAAGTTAGGAAATATTGAAGAGGCTGGATTTAATTTTTTTTTTTTTTTTTAGATGGTCCTAGTTAGCTTCTCTGTAGTGCCAAATCCAACTGATTTAAAATTGTGTTGCTTTTTATGGCCATTCAGATACGTGAGATTCCCAGTTTAGTCCATACTATGGAAATACGTACCAGCATGCCTACATCACTGGGGATGGGTGGAAACTGTGGAAAATGAATCCTGGGTTACGCAGTTTCCCTTAGCTTAAAACTAGGTTTCTTTGCAGTTGCGCAGCCCCATTGTAACTGAAACCGTTTCTATCCTGTATGAAAAAGCTGGAATGGTGACATCACCTCCTGCAAGAGGTAAGGCTTGTTTTGAACAAGTATGAGTGAGGGAACTAAAATGGGGAAACTTTAATTTTTGAAAAAAGGTGAGTTTATTTAACATCATTAATTCAGAATGAATTCCATTTTTGTGTGCAACGTTCTCTTAAAATTGTGCCTCTGGAATACATTGGCCAGGGGAAAGATTATGTGTAAGCTGGCAAGATCAAATTGCAAAGGCTTCTGTGAAAAACATTACAGATTTGTTTTCCTCGTTGGTTAGGATATCGCATATGCTTGTTGCTGAGGGGAATTTTCCTCCTAGTTGCAAACTGCAGCCAATAGAAGAGTCATTGGTTTTGTTTATCTGCAGAAAGCAGAGGAGAGAGGTTTATTTTGAGGATTTTTTTGGTCAGTTCCCAGTGTCATCCATATGTGTCAAAAATGTTTCTTTTAATGCTTTCAGCTGACAAGTTGTTGACTACCCAGTTCCTCAGGCTGGCTTGAACTTTTTGTCTGTCCTTCCTCTTAGTTTTTATAGTTATTCTTCTTACTCCGAAATTACCATAATGCTCCCAGCATTATATCTATCCAGTTTGTCTTCCAGTTTTGTACAGTCTTATAAGCGAGGATCTAAATGCGTCCAAACAGCCACAGGATAATTTGAAATGTGTTTTTTTCATTGGAGTTTTTAATTCTGCCCCTTCCTCTTTTGCACATACTCTGCTGTTGGGATTTCCAAGATGCTCTGTCAAAGCAGCAACGTCAGGACATCCTAGGCAGCTACAGAGAGGTGAATTATCTTTGAATGTCTTGTGCAGCTGAATGTTTCACATAAATGCCATTTAAGTTCCCGCTTTGCATTTTCAGCCTACTCAGGCCCTGTGGAAGTTCAGATCTAATTGGAGCCAAGAACTGGGAGTAATTTGTGGCCGCTGGGCCTGTTTTCACCCCATCTTTCCTTCCCTTTGAAAGCCTTGCACAACAAAAGTTAGCTTGTTGATACAAGCCTTGTTTTCTAAACAGAAGCCTGGTGCTTATACTGGCGTATGTCAACAAAAACATACAACCCACTAAACTATTTGTTTGTGGAAGTACTGTTCACTCTTAGAAGTACTAATTTATAAATACCTTAAAAAAGCCATTTAGACCATCGTTGACACTTGCTGTAGGAAATGTGCCTGTCTCAGCAAGTTCATTTATTTGCCGTTGATGCTGTGTCAGAGTAGCAGGATGGCACTGGGAATGGCTGCTAGTCCTTTGCTGTTGTCTGTTCTCATCTGGCAGCTGGGAGATGGCTATGTTTTCTCTGATAAATGCACTTTTGGAGAGAGATGTGATACATAGCACAGAAATTCATCATCCAGTGTACTTCTACGCATACTCTCATATACTGCTCTTCTGTATCTTCTCTCTCTGGTCCAGATTCTTTAGCAACTCTGTGGGTTGTGAGATACTTTTGTATGTGCATATATAATTACCTGCAAAACACTCATATCCTTAGAGGTTTAAGAAACTTCTCATAACCAGCCTCACTCAGTGTTTGAAACTAGCATAAACAGTGTGACTTCCCAAAATTGTGGTTTTTTCCAACAGGGGAGATGACAGGAAAGCAGCAGATTGGGATGTGTAGATCAAATCAGCTCTCCTTGCATAGAATATTAGGATGCTTTTTTGCCTACTCTGAGTAAGCGCCGGTAGGTGCATGTCATTGGTGTTTGTGTGAATTTTTTTTTTTTTTTTGGCTGGTTGTTTTTTGTTTTCTCGTGGTGAGGACTTCACCTTCTGAAGTCCTTCTTACACATTAAGATTTTTGGCATCAGAAAGGAAGCAAACAGTACACCGGTTCTCAACATGTAGTTAAACATTAAAAGCTTTATTCCCCTCTTCCCCTTGAGGGGAAATGAGCTGAAGGAAAACGAATGGAATAGCTGAGCTTGAGCTAGGCTTGCTTTCTCTAGTATCATCTTCACCCTGATGGCATACTCGCAAGACAGCAGCAGAGGGGAATTTCTCATTGGGCTGTTTGGTGGTGAGGGGAGAGGTTCCTCCAGGCAGGTGAGAAGGCAGTAAGCCATTCTCAGCCCAGAGGTGTTTCACAGTCACTTCTGGGCCTCGTTACAATATGCTGTTAACTAAGTGTCTGGTAAGGGCATGTGACACCAGCTCTTGCTCTGGGTTGGCTTCTTTTCTCTTTTGCCCTTTTCCAGAAAGATGGAAGGGAGAGACAGGTTCTCTCTGATGCTGCCATGTCCTCTGTCTTGCTGTCAAATGCTGAGTAATAACTTGGTGATTAGGTCTATGTGGGGAAGAGGTGGCTTTCTATAACGTCACTTCTGCTACTTTTACGGCTGCTCACTGTGTCATTTCTGGTATCCCAAGCTAATCTCAGGAGCCCAACAAACAAATTAAGCTATTTGTTCTACGAGCTTGCATAGGGAAGCTAGGAAGAGGGCAGTTTTTAGGCCTGCAAGTTATTTTCTGTGACTTTTTCCATCCTCAGCTGATGCATCAGTCCTGGATCATCTTGAAGTTGCATCCAGTGCAGGTATTCTTACGTGCTGTCCCCAATATACTTTGTGTTTGCTGGGCAGGCTGCTCTTCAATTCCTGCCATATGTGTAGAGTGGCTTGGTCTGTAGAAGTACTGCTGTACACCCATTCGTAGGTGATACAGCGTATGAGGGACCTATGGCATCATCATGGTGAGGGTGGATGGCTTATGAGGAATGCGTGGCCCAAAGTCTGGGTTCCCCCAGTGTTGGGAAGGTGCAGACCTGGACTGTGAAGGTCAGGTCCCTCCCTAGCAAAATAAATCCCTCGTGTTAGAATGGCTCTATTTACTGTAACAAAACAGCTGAAGAAGGGAGTAGAAGTTGAAAATGGACATTGGTTGGCTGCCTGCCTACTGAAGATGGTGACTTTTGTAGTCCGTGAACTAATTCTCCTTCATCCAAGGGGGTAAGTGGCCCGCTGCGCTCTCCGTGCGGAACTGTCAGGTGTCGGCGGTCAGTGCGTGGACTGACAAATAACTTCGCACTTGTGTGATGCTGACTGGCGAGCACAACCTCTCCGTACTGGTGAGGAATCGTTCATATGACCTCAGACTGAAATGGAAAAAAGGTGTTTACTGTGAAAATGGGAAATCTATACCTTTTAAAAGCTGCATTTGTCGTGATGAGCACAGGCAGTGCATCTTCAACAGGACAGAAAAATTGAGTACATTATATACAGGCAAGATATCATTTACTGTTTTTTTTTTTTACATCAGGTAGATAATTTGAAGCAATTATCTTCACATTTACTGTGTGGTCATTTTAGATCAAAATTACTACAGTCTTCACATTCTAGTCAGATGGAGAGAAATAAATTGTTGTCTTCTAAGAAATGTTTTGTTCATCTGCAAAGTAGGCAGTGATTTCATTTTCCCAGTATCTCCCCACTGGTACTTAAAAGTATAGTAAGAGACCATGAAGTTGATTTAGAGATCACAAAAGCATCTTTAAATGTCTTGTATGTTTGCCAGAGTGGAGGAAAAATGACATTGCTCTTTCTCCTGGCAAATCAAACTTAATGTATCATGAGGACATCTCTGTGGTCAGAGTGACATGGTGGGTAAAATATGAGTGCTCTCCATGTACAGTGGAGTTGCCTGTTGTACCCGCAGTGCTTAGGCCATACTGTTCACAGAACAATGTTCCTACGGTTTTGTTTGAGCTTTCTTTTTTCCTAGGGCCTGACCTGACCTTCTCTGTACCTTCTCATGCAAACTCTTTGTTATGTATATTCAGTACTTGCTTTTTGAACCAGCCTCTCTCTGCCTATGACAGCACAGCTGTGAAAATATCCCGTCGTGCTATTTGGGGAAGAATAACTTTTCTTATAAAACATATCTCTCACCTCTATGTGTTTGTTCTAAATAGAAGTATGAAGGTGCCGGGCCCCTGAGACGCAGCAGCATCTACGCTCCTCCGTGGCCGCAGCTGCTCCTTGCCGGGCCGCTCTAGGCTGGCGTCCCTCTGGAGGCACGGTCATGGCAGGGCTTGGCCCGAGGAGCAGACCCAGCACCAGCATGGGTTTGCGGCTGGGAGGGTTGGTGGAGCCGTGGGCTGGTCGCCAGGCTGAGCTAGGTAGGGGCTGGGTGCTGCAGTGGGCCAGAGATGTTGGCTAGCCTGGGGTATGCGGCTGAATAAGTATGTTAGCAAATAACCAGTTTTAAGTTAACTGCAATAAATTAAGATGGATTAAACTGTCTAAAAGCATTAGAGAAGATGGCAAACCCACTGCATAACCACAAAGTAGTTCAGCTTCCTCTTCTGCAGACACTGTCTCTGCCTTGCCCTAGACGATGAGAAACTGAAAGAAGTGTTCGCAAACAGTGAAATGAAAACAATACAAAAATATAAGGTCAGTAGAAGAAATAAATCTGTAATAAAATACTGTGTGAGAAGCTGAAGTTATGATCTTGCTGTCTTGAATGCTGTTCCCAAGGCTAGCAATTCTGAATCCACTCAGTGCTGGAGGTCAAGGACCTTGATCAGTGGCTCAGGTAAATACAAGATGCTGTTAGTGTAGATAAAATAATTGAAACTTAAAGCCAGTCAGTCATCTCTCACAACTGTACACGTAAGAGCTGTGTATCTTGTTTGTATATCGTACGTGTTTTAAGCAGAATGGATACCTGTGAAATGGCAAGGTTAGGAGCTGATCTTAGCTTGTCAGTGGATCAGCTTCAATTTACCGCCCCTTCCCCAGTTTTCGGGATTTTAAAATTCCGCATAAAACTACCAGGAAGTTGTTAACAAATCAGCAGCTTCGTAAAGGACAGCAACAGTTTTCAAAGTTTACGCTGAGCTCGTGAATTGACCCAGAGGAATTTCCCAGCTCTGTAAATAATACTGATTTTTCAAAGGGCTACTTATGCTAGTATTTTTAACTGAAGGCAGGAAGTCTGTTATATTTGGGGAGGGAGGGAATGGAGACACAGCAATTAGTGATATTGAGCAGTCTGTTTTCTTCTGCTGCCAGAGTCGAGAGGGTGAGTGTGTCTCTTCTGCCTTCCTCTGTTTTGATTTGACTGCTGAATGGTCCTGAATTATGTTCAAACAGGAAAATGGAATCAAGTCCTTGTAGCTCCTTCATGAGGAGCTCTTGTGCTCAGTAACCAAATACCATGATTCAACCCTACACTGTCTCTGTGTTAGATGGGACTTTGCTTTTAGTGTACACGCTCCCTTTTAATCTTACATGCTGCTGGTGATACCCTGGATTCTTGTTAGCGCCTTCCCAACGGTTACTTTTAAATAAGCTCCGAACTATTCAGGTATCAGGTTATTTGTGTTTGTGGCACACCTTTCGGCCGTTTGCTTGTTGGTTTGGAAAAGTTTTTGAAGCCATAGTGTGTTCCCTGTAATATCCCAAAGCGTAAGCCTTGCTGTAGGTGCAGCACAAGGAGACCATGAAGGTTCACGATGCGGGATTGCTGAGGTTTTGCCCTTGGTTGACTTGGAATATGACCTGCTGCAGAGTGAGTTGCAACTCATTTAAAACAAGAAAAGTCTAATAAGAATCTTGAGACAAGATTCCTGCTAGAATTGATTCCCAGGCATTGGCACCACAGCAGTATCTTTTATCTTGCAGTCGATTCTGACTGGTATGGTTTCTCAGTGAGCTGTAATGGTTTGCAGTCACATGCGGTTTCTTGTAAGGCAGGTAACACTGTTTTTTGCAGAGCTGGAGCCAGTCCCAATTTAATGTGCAGGCATTGAAATTTCTGCACGGAGTTTTCTACCAATTTTTTCTCACTTTAATCTATTGATTGTGAGAGCATGCTCCAGTATTCTTTATTGTAGTAATTTTAAATAACATTATTTATCTGAAGCCATAAAGTTTGACATGCTATAGGGTGTGAAACTACAGTTCATATTTAGGTCCTTGTGCTTTAGTCAGAAGCCAAAGTTGTGTATTCAGTGTTTGTAGCCTTTCTGGTATAATAAAATCAGGCGTGCTTAGATCGCAGGTTGAAGGCTGAAGTTTGAGGCTTAGTCTTGCAGTGGTCTGTGACTGCAAGCACACTGGAAATGTGACTGAGCTGGAGTAATTTAAAGAGACATCAAATAACCCAGGCTGTAAAACTGAATTACAGCTGTTAAACCGTGCGTGCTCCTTGGGAGTATCGACCCCAGGCTGTTCTTCATGGCAGTGGAAGTGTAAAGTGAGTGCATTTTGTTACAGATCACGCCCTGATATGACTTTAATCTGGGCACACCATCATACTGGTGCTGTTCGTCAACATTTCATAATGCTGCACATACTGTAGCTTGTTTCTTTGTGAGCTGGTTACCTTTCCTTCTGCAATGGCCGTGTTACTTTTCCCGTGAACAGGGATGTAACTGTCTTCGGGGATTCCCCTGAGCCAGCTGATGAAACCTGGAGTCTCACAGGCGTTCAAATATAAATATAGTTTTGGGTTGTTGGGAAGTAAGAGCTTATAACTGTGCACTCTACTGCTAACAATTACAGCACATCTTCTCTTACTTGGCATTAACTCTCAGTAGTTAATAGTTTTCTTGACGTATTACCAAAGCTTTTATGCAAGTTATGAATATTCGTAACTAATGCAAGAAGTAACTGCATAAAGATACCTAATAAGGTAGATGCTATCAAAAGTTATTAACAGACTTGAACAAAGATGCTGAGTTGGTTATTCAGATGCTGCTAGTAATTTTGAATGTCACATAACATTTAGAATTCAAGCCCTTAGATACTGCTGATGGCCTTTGTGGCGTTCCTGATAGTTTCTAGGTGTTGGATGACACTCTGCAGTGATGGGTCAGACTGTTCTGTAATCCCATGACTCAAGGATTTGAGCTTTACGAAAAATACACAGCACCTCGTGGCAGCAGCCAGACCAGAGAGATCCACTAGAAGAAGCCAGCAGCAGTGTGCTGGTTCACAGGTCAGTGCATGCTTTGGTGACACAGGCTAATCTTACCTGCAAGCACGCAAGAGAAAAATTATGTATTTCCTTGACACAAATTTGAAATACTCCATATGCACAAGCAATACAAAGTTCTGGGAGCGGCCATCATAAAAAATAGTCAGCCAGGAGCTATTCCTAGGCCTGGAGCTGACAGGGGAACCATCTTCTCTGCAGCTTTTTTATTTTGTTTGTAGCTAAGCTTGAAACTGGGATGGCAGGCCACACATTATATTTAAATCAGGTGGTTGCTGGTGTCAGAGGGGCTCCCTTGCTGCCGCTAGACATTCCACGGTGTGTGTCGTTTATTATTCCACGGTGTGTGTCGTTTATTATGTTCCACCCAGTTTATCCCTCTCAGTGTTGCTGGCACCCCACGTAGCCCAGCCCAGTGCAGCTGGCCCTCAGACTGTGTCCAGCTCCGGCACTTCCGCTGGAGAGGTCACAGAGCCACAGCTGAAGCCCTGTGGAGCGGTGAGGGTCGGCTGCTCAGTGCGGTGTTCACAGCCGGTATGGGGTGGTGACGCTGTTTGCAGCGTTCTCGGGGGATCCACTTGGGGGGGAAGCTGTAGTTGGAGAGACTTGTTTTGTTCCCTGCTTTCATGCTCTGTCCGTGTCCCCCACATTGATGAAAGTGGAAAAAAATGATGTGTGACTACAGAAAAATACAGTTGAACCCCAACAGGACATATTCAACAGGAGGGAAATGTTGAACAGCAATGTTTATTCAAAGGCATGGTGAAAGAACAGAATTGATGAGCTATTTTGCTTAGCCCAAACTATCAATATTTTGTGAGAGGTTTGTCCACGTTGTTACTGGTTTGTTGTAGCATGCTCTGCCTGGTGGAACATGCACTCGGTGTTAGTTATATCCCCTCATCGATGCAGAACTATTCAGGCTATCCCTTTTTGTTTAAGTTACTGTTTCATAGTGTGAATTAATGCTTCTGTGTAAATTTCAGTAGTTTGTATGTTGCTTCAGAGACTTCAGCTGCAACAGGTAAATATGGAGGATGCTAGGTATTTAGATGAACTTCAATGATGTCATTCTGAGAGTGAAAGCAATATAAAGATATGGAGGAAACGACCTACAGAGACTGATCAGTCTCTTTGTACTCTGTGTAGCCAAAAACAAGGAAAGAGGTTTTTCTGTATGTTTATTAATCTATATCAAATCCTCACTTTTGGAACCGGCACACTGGAGAAACATATTGCAGCAAAATACGGTGGTGTGAAAGAGATTGTGATTGTATTTTTCCTTGTACTTTCTTCCAGGGTGGCACATTGCACATATGGTTATGAGTCTGTATTGCTCACTTACTGTTAATCAGGTGTTTTTTTCTAATTTCCTGGATTTTTAATTAGCCATCACTGAAAAAATTCGGACACAGTTTTGCCCTCCAGGAAAGCTTTTCTTGAGTCCTAGAGGTGTTTGTTATAGGCTACTGCAGCTTCTCCAAAGTGCAGTTTTCTCAAGATGATGCAAGTTTTATAACATGAGAAAGATTTACAAGAATCCTTTTCCTGTGTATTTGTGGGGAACTGAGCTCAACTCCTACTGTCTTTCTTCACCACAAAGCAACAGTCTGAGAGCATGGCTGATCCCACTTTCTCCATTTCGGTGAGGAGGGTGCCGAGTTGTTAGTCCTGGGTATCTGCATTTCATATTGCAGGTGGTCTTGGATGCAGATTGGGCTCTGTGAGCATGATTATGCTTTTCACTGCGGCTCGTTCTGAGTGGGCTGCTATATCCAGAAACACCGTCCATACGGAGAGGCTCGCGGGGCTCCTGGAAGCAGCACGTAGCTGCTTAGTGTGTGGGTGCACTGGGACCAGAGAGCCCTTCTGTGTTGTGTAGTGTGCATCTAGCGTGCACCTTCTCACGAGGCTGGGAAGAGAGCAGCGGTGCCAGAGCTTGTTTCAGGCGCTTGCTTCAGGATGCAGCTTTTTGTATGAGTGTCGAATTCAGAAGGTAACACAAAACAAAAAATTTCCTTAACCAAAGTACGTTACAGGGTACAGAGGACTTTTTCCTTCTGTATTTCTAGCAATGTCCTCTGTGTCCACGTTGAGTCACTTGACAGCAAGCAGTCCTTAAATATTTTGTGTGTGTATTTTTTTTCATGTCATAACTTCTCAGAAACATTAGGCACTTATTTTCTAAACAAAATATTATTGTTCTGTGTACTTAATTTTCATGGGGATTTGAGCCTTTGAGATGGATTTGAATAGTTTTGGGGTTTTTTGAGCTCTTTCACAGGCAAGAGGATAACATTATTTTATGAAAATTGAGATTCTTATATGTAGACAAGCAATTACAGAAGATCTGAGAAAAACAGCGCAAGGATTTGGAGCATGTGGATGTCTATGAGTAGCTGATGGATACTGATGGATATGTTTTGCTATCTGAGATTGGACTTTTTTGATTTTTTTTTTTAACTTGGTCAGCAGTATTGACCTGAGTTAGAGTGACTTGACTGAATGTGAAGGGTGTTGTTTCAGCAGGGAATGAGTTTCAGCATCAAAATGATTTTCCGAATGAATTCTGATTATTGCCTTGAGAATGTTTCAGGTATTTTCTATCAAAGTATTTTTTGATCTCATTCAAAAGCTAAAAAAGCTTTCAGCTTTAGTGTTCAGCCTCTCCTGCATAAGGGGTCAGTTAATCTGTACTAGCAGTATTTAACACAAAGTAGCTTGAGCAGACATTGTTTTGCTAGTGGAATTTACAAACTGCTCAAATTGAGAAAGACATACCAGTCAAAGGACGACTACTGCGGTAGGAATTCTGCCTTTTGAAACCTGTAACCAGCAGGGATTTTCTAGCCAAAGTCCTAGGGCCGGTGAGATCCAAGGAACAGGTGTTAATCCTAGTATAAGATCTTCCAAGGAAAAAGAATCACTGTAATTATTTACCTGTCTTGCATACATGAGATGCTTCTATACTTCTATAACTGTACCACAAATCTGTTTCTCTGTAGGAGTGGCATAATCTTTTCTGTGGATGCTTTAAAATTCTCATAAACAGGAGACATAGTATTTGTAACTGCAGTTTTTGAGTGTAACTTATAGCATTTATTAGTCAGCTGTTTTCTGTTTACTTTGAAAATTCTAGGCTCAAAATACTTAGAATAGCATGCTACCATAATATTAATATACTTACACATTTAATTTGGGGTAGGATATGTAAAATTATAAGAAATATGAACGAGTATGGGGAGTGATGCTCTGATAAACATACAGGGAAATTCTCAGTGTCTAGCTATGTAACTGCCACTAGGTTTTACTGTTTATTGATCATTTTCTGTATTGCAGCTGATAGCTTTGATAATTGATGGGGAAGAGAAGTTGCGTGGATTTTTTTTTAATTAGACACTTCAGAGCCAGTAGTAGCTAAAGGACTCCCATATATATATCCTGTGTCTTTCTTGATGATAGCAATATCAGTAAGCTCCTTCTAATGTTGACAATGCCTTAGCAGAGCTAATGTGAAAGCATTTTTAAAATATGTAACTCCATCTTTAAGATCTGAAGTATAGTGAGGTGAGAGCTAAATCAAGTATTGTCAGCTGGACACTAATCACATCTATCCAGTGATGCTGTGAATCAAGGTGAATAGCTTGTCTAGGATAACATGTCAAATTGCCATTTTCTTTGCTAAGGCAGAGGTTAAGCATGCTGATAGGTACTCAGTGGAAGCCAGAGGTGCTGTCTCTCAAAGCAGCGAGATGCTGCCAGCCAGTTAATTGGCAATATCTTGCCTCTTGGTTTCTGTTCAGTGTAGAGCTCCATGGGAGCTGGGAGCTGGAGGCTGATGACTCTCAACACACTGGGATGCCAGCCCTGTGAGGCAGCATGGTCTTCTTTTTCCATCTTTTTGCACCAGCACCATGGGATGCTGAGCTCTGCTTTGTAGAAAGGACAGAGGCCAAACTGAAAGCTGTTTTCTCTTGCCCACTGCCAAATGCAACGTAATCGTCTGTTTTATGGCTACTAATACTGAAGTAAGTTTAACTCATGCTGATAAAATGCCTGCAGAGCAAGTCCTCCATTCTTAGTGGAATACAGAAGTGAAACAGCTGGCATAATAATGAGGTCTGCTGCTTGCTATGGATCTGAAGGTAGAGTTGGGAATGCAGTCCTGGCATTACTATTCTAATGGTGCTGGTGACAGTTGAGCTGGAGTTACAGAAATGAGTGATGTTCTGAATTCTCATTAAAAACCATTTCTTCTTATGCAAATGGTCTAACTAGCGGCTTTTGCTGCAAATTAGAGATATGAACGAAAGCTGCTTTGCCCTATCATTGCAGTGGCACCTAAAAGACATAAAAAGAAATTGCAATGTTGCCTAGACCCACAGATGTGTCCAGAACTGCACTTCAGATTGGACCTTTGGATTTGATACCTTTGTAGCATTTTAATCAGTGTGAATGTACATGATTTTCTTGGCAGATAGATTTACAGATAGGGACCCTGTAACTCCAGATCTTGGGCGTTTTAGGTGGAGTCTGTTCTTTTCTGCATGCTGCTCTTTCAGTTCTGCATGCTGCTCTTTCAGTTCTGAATGCTGACAGGGAGAGCAGGATTCAGCTGACTCTTTCCTAGGGAGATCTGAACGTGCTGGCTACTATAATTTTAACAGGCTCAAGACAGAAGAAAAGAGGCAAAGAAGAGGGAGAACTGATAGTTGCAACTCCAGCCTCTCCTTCAGAGTCCCCAGGGATGGAGACGCCCCAGTGCTGTGATCTTTGCGGCGTGAAGGTGTGGGCATGCACTCTCTGTCTGGAACAAACAGTGGCCGGAACTTACCTGGTGTCCTCAGAAGGGTACAATAAATTGGGGCTGCTCAGTGCTTGCTACTGACCTTTCCCTGTAGCTGCTGGGGCCTGGAGTTGGCTGACGACTTTTTCCACGTTTGCCCTTCCCTGCCGTGGTCTACACCCAAGTGGAGAGCAGTTGACCCACAGCTGTGAAATGCCACCCCTCAGTCTCCTCCGAATAGTTTTAGAGACTAAGAATCATTCTCCCCCTCTGCTAATAGTTGAGGAAAGAGCAAGTTTTTCTAATCTGTGAAGCTGAAGCTCGTAAAGCAACAAGTGTAGAACAAACATTCAGATGATTCCTTATCTGAACAGATAAAAGGAGTGACTGAAGTTCATCTCAAATTAAATGCTGTCGTAATCTGTTAGTAGGATCTGTTCACATCCCAGAGCGGGAGTACACTTACATAGCTAAATACGATATGCTATCAGCTTCAGGCCATAGGAGAAGATGAAAGCATGATGCTGAAGTAAAGTTAAGGAGAATCAAGCTGAGAAATATGTTGGCATGATTCTAGTAGTTAAATATTTACCAGAAGCAGACTGCTTTTAGAGTCTCATTTTTCTTCATCCATCGGTATAAGAAGGTAATAAACCATGCATAGATGGCTGCAAAGGATCCTGCTACAAGGGCAGGGCTACAAGGATGGTGAGGGGCCTGGAACATCTCTGCTACGAGGAGAGGCTGAGGGAGCTGGGCTTGTTCAGCCTGAAGAAGAGAAGGCTGCGAGGGGACCTAATATATACTTACAAATATCTGAAGGGTGGGTGTCAGGATGATGGGGCCAGACTCTTTTCAGTGGTGCCCAGTGACAGGACAAGGGGCAATGGGCACAAACTGAAGCATAGGAAGTTCCGTCTGAACATGAGGAAGAATTTCTTCCCTCTGAGGGTGACGGAGCACTGGAACAGGCTGCCCAGGGAGGCTGTGGAGTCTCCTTCTCTGGAGATATTGCAGACCCGCCTGGACGCAGTCCTCTGCAGCCTGCTGTAGGTGACCCTGCTTCGGCAGGGGGGTTGGACTAGATGACCCACAGAGGTCCCTTCCAACCCCTACCATTCTGTGATTCTGTGATTCTTGACCGAGGACAATTAATGTCCAGTTCCTTTTAAAAAAAAAGAAACTAGAATATATTGAGTATTTGTTGAGAGTAAAGTTTCTGCTTGAGCTGTAGAGTTGCTGTAGCACAGTGTAAGGGAATATTCTGCCTCTGAGTTCACTTCTGCGAGTATCAGGATGGGTGCTGGCTGTAATAGGGTGGCTGTTAAAGTGGACATGAATTTAGTGGTTTGATGGGGTCAGATTTTGCTGTTCATCAGCTGCAAGTCCAGTAGCCAGTCTTAACTCTCTTTCGCCTGCTGTTTGTAAAGGAAGCAGTTTTCAAACCTGCTGTCCTGATGGTAATTTGTGTTGGTAGTGATGGGTGCAGCGATTACGCAAGGCCTCTTTCCTTACCATGAAACACTTTTGCAGGCATGGTCATGATTCTGCTGGCTGGATTTGGTGTTGTCCTCCTTCACAGACCCCTTCATGCTCACCCTGCTTTCTCCCTCTGGACTGAAAGCATTAACACTCCTGCAGAGGTCCAGAATCTGTGTTACATGGAAAGGGAAGAGCAGCAGCAGTACAGCAATGCCTGCTCAGTCTTAACACAGCTGCTAACATCACCCTGCAGCTGCTGCTACTGAAGAGAGAGACTGTGTTTACGTCTGCCTCATGTTCCGTGCATGCAGAATACAACATGAGGTTCTGAAGTGGCCGGTGTATTTCTTTCCAGGCCTTGCTGTCTCGCTGATGCTGCAAAAATAGAGCCATTTGATAAAAGAGATAAATAACTATAAATTGCTCTTGTGTCCCAGTGAAATCCAATGGCATAGATTTTGAGAGAGAATCTGAAGGGCATCTGAACAGCAACATCAACGTGACAGGCTTTCGGAGGATCGACATAGTACTTATTTTGTAATTTTTGTTGTAGTAAACTTGAAGTCTCTTGATATTCCATTTTACTATGCACTATCTCAGTGCTAGACAAAAGGAAAAGAGCAAATGTGATACCTTTGTTGTGCTCCTCCCCATCTCCCTGGAGGAAACCCACTGAATTTTGGCACTCCTGAAAAAAAGGTTTTAATGATGAGAAAACCAGGTGAATATGCTAGGGTCGTAGGAAAGACCAGTGTAATTTTGTGTTGCATATGTGGCAGGAATAATTTCAGGGGACAAGAGAATAAGAGCACTGTTTGGACAGTACCTGAAATATTATGTTAGGCTTCGGTGTTCCTATTACCATAAAGATATTGATCATATAGGGAACTCAAAAGCAGTGTAAGTGGGTAGAAGCTGTAGAGATTAATTTATGACGAAAAATTTAAGAATTAAATATGCATAACTTGTCTAAGCAGTGGCCGCAGGGGTTCATAAATCTAACAAGCGTGAGAGGTGCAAGCAGAGAAAAAAGAAAAGAACTATGTGTACAGTCGAGGGTAAGGCTAAATGGAAATTTTGAGTATCCTACACGTGACTTCTTGAGAGTGAAATAGTCTGAGCTATTAAATACCCTGCTTTGGGAGAGGACAGGAATTCATTACTTCATGTACACAGAGCTACGCTAGACAGAAATCTAATAATTATGTAGTAAGAAAAATCCAGTTCTTTCAGGGTGATTAGATGTATGTATTGAGTCTGGCTTCATCCTGTGACATTAGTCACATTAGCTGTCAGCATTATTTGAATCTAGTGTGAAGGACATGCAACGCAACAAGAGTTAACCATGCTGATTTGGGTCTGACAGGCAAATGCGGATTTATAAACCTGGCAAACTCCTCACTCGGTACTCATCCTTGAACACCAGGTTGAGGGGAGAAGAGCGTTGCAGTCCTTGTGGGTCTCTCAGATTTACAGGACAATGTACTCTGTAAATTAAACTTTATTTAACGAGCTCATTAGGAAAGAAAACAAAGGAACACATCAAACCACAGACCAGTCTAACGTCAATTTAGTAGCTGATCACTTAATTCATGAGGTTTCTGACTCGCAGGTTCTCTGATTTCGTTAACTTGTGCACCTGTGAGCCCAGCAGTTGCCTTGCTGGGGGCGAGAGGGCTCACCCTTCTCCCCCTGCATGCTGCGGGCATCCCCGGTGTTGGAGGCACGAGAGCCTTGGCAGTCTGGCTGCCGCTGGGTCTGCTTCAGAAGCTTCCTGTGTGAGCTGAGGAAGTTGGCTCTACACCCTCTCCATAGGTTAGTGGATTCTAAAAAAAAAAGGCCAGCTGATCGAAATGCAAGGATGACGGCTGCCGGACGCCACAAGCTGCAGGTGATGAAGGTTGCGTAATGGCCTTAGCCCTTCCTGCCCATCATGTCCTGCCGACACAGTGCTCTCGCTTCGACCTGCTGGTGCTGCTCCCGGTACTTCGGGCCTTGGGATGGGCGGCAGGTTAGCCAAAACCTGAGCGGGAGCTGAGCGAACAGGCACGGAGACGCTTTCTCAGACCCGCCTCTCCATCAGACGGTGCTGCCTGGTAACAGCTCCCCCGCCTTTGCCAGGGGCTCGTTCTTCGACCTTTGCTGCGCTTCCGTGGGGTTCTCCTTTGAGAACGTACCAGCTGCATTTTCTGCTGCTTACGGTCACAGGTGGGCATGGCAGATGTCTGCCTGAAAAGGGGCCAGAGTCTGGAGCAGAGCTGACTGCTGTACAGCTGCTGCGTGCTGCACTTGTTGCAGATGTTTTCTACATTTAGCAAAATAGCTGAAGGCTGTGAAATTGAATCTCCTAAAAGCAAGTTGCTCAGTGTCTTTTAGTACATGTGATTTTTGCAGTGACAGTTGTGAGACAAAGCAGCATCGTAGCGTCGCAAGGACGTGAAGCTGCCGTACTTTGTGAAACCCATGTTAAATGCACTTGTATTTTGCTCTTCGAAGAGGAGATGTAAAATGTGCTGTTGAAGGGAATTAAAACATTCTTGCCCTGTTCTCATTCCTCCCTGGGCATCACTAAGGGATCTGCCCAACCTCGGTTGAGTGGGGGGATGCTGAGCTAGCTAGACTTCTGTCTGGAGCATGATGGCCATTCGCAGGGTCTGAGAAGCATGAGATCAGTTCTTGGTTTCAATGCAGTTCTTTCTTCATGACACCTGATCTGCTGTGCCCTCAAAATACAAGCAGCAGGTGGGATAGGACACAAATATCCAATGTCCTTTGGTCAAAAAACAGTTAAATCAATAAAAATATGCACTCATAAAAAAATCCCAGGATTTAGCCATTATAGACTTAAAATTTAAAAGTCATAGGTGGATAGGTTAAAATGTACTGTTTATCTTGGTGGGGCTGTTTTCTGCTGAGTCATAGAACAGGGAAGCACGCTTCACTCGTTCGTATGTGGTACAGAGATGATACTTTGACACACAGGTCTCTGCTCCACCATAAACTTTGTGTTGCCTTTGGCAAGTCACTTAAACTGTGTTGTTTTTTTAGTCTAGATAAAGAAGTTATTGTACTTCCCTGCCTGCAGCAGCAGTCTGAGGTTCAGAGACAGGGATGCTCAATTATGGTGGGAAGAAGAGACTTTTAATCAAATCAGCTGTAAACTCTGTAGAAGATAAGAACATGTTTCCTGCCTCCAAGCTTTCCCTCTTTTCCAAAGCAATGTTTTTCTAAAAAGTCTTTTGGCAGGCTTGCTGCTTTGTTGTTGAGCACCGAATACTGACAGCTGTTGCGTTCTGGGACAAGGTCCTCTTTACTGTCTGTGCCTGAACACCCAGCAGCTGAAAACAAAACACTGGGAAGGGTGAAGATGCCAAGTGCTCATTCTGTTTCGTGTTTAGGATGCCAACTGTGATTACCACGTAGGGTCAAGCTCTTGAAGCAGAGGCGCAAGGAGCTGCAAAGGGCTGTCCCAGGAGACCTCCTGCTTTCTTGGCAGGTGTCAGTCAGCTCCTGACTGTCACAGGCTGCAAGTACAGAGCGTATCACAGCAGCTTCTTGGTCATCAGCGGTAGTGAGACAGGAACGTGACTTTCTTTTCGCAGTAAGGGCTAAACAGTAATGGGGACTAAAGCTAACAGTGTGGTGTAAAGAAGCAGCACCCCATGGAGACTTAGGAATCCTGCAGCCCTGTAAAAATTTTTGGTGTTGTTGCCAGTTTAATTTTCAGAAAGCTCTTGAGCTTTCGTAAATTTGAGCTGTTTTGTTACTATTTAAATGCAGTTCTCCCTTGAAGGGTTGAACTTACGAAGCACATTGTTAAATTAGTCCCAGTGAATTACACAGTGCAAAGTAAATACAGGTTTTCAGCTCTTTGGCTCTGCTATGTTACTGGCTACTGGAGCCTGGCTAAATCTTCATGCTCCAAGCCGATGGATACTGTCAGTAGCTGTTCCAGCTCAATCATCAGTGAAATATTCACAGATTTACAGTCAGCTTAGAAGTGAAGCTGTCAAAACAACCTGCCTGATAATGATAAAGAAGTAGCTATCAAAGAAGTGCCAGGCAGCTTCTGGGCTGAAGTGTTCCACTTCAGATATTTCAGCACCGTTTGCTTTTTGTATCATTTCTGAGAAATACATAAATAAGCATTGTTTCTCCTTTGTGTTTTTTAAGGATTTTGAAATGTCCAAACTTGTCATCTGGCTGTTGTTTTTAGTAGGTTTTGACTATTTTTCCCTTGCAAAGGAAGAAAGAAAGAGGAAACGGATGAATGACTTAATACATGGGTTGTAAAAAAAAACACACAGTGATGGATTAATTTATACACTTTAACTGCCTGACCAACTTGTCTGCTGGCAAGTGGTTGAAACTTACTGTTTTAAAGTTTTCAAAAGAGACTGTCGTATTAACAGTAGTGTGGGTTAAGTACCCACAAGTAGAAATGCAGCAGTTGAGGTCAGCTATTTCCTGTCTGATTTCTTAAACCCAGGTCCACTTTTCAGATGGAGGAAATGAAAGGAAGCGGTGCTATTGTGCTGGTCTGCTTGGCTCCGCGTGGAAGGTCTTCCTTTCACACTCTATGGGAAATAGGAATGGGATTTGGAAATGGTGTCATCTGGGATCCAAATGAGGGTATATTGCGAAAGCAAACACTGACTGAAGAAAAGGGCAGCTTAGAGAAATATGCCAAAGCTGCAAACAGAACATGTCCCTTCTGTGCAGGAGGGATGAGGACTGTGTCTTTGTCCGCCACTGTGCTGTGTCCACCTCAAAAATAGCTGCTGACTGCTTCTCTTGTCTCACTGCAGTAGTTTTAATTTCCTTTACCCGCTCTTTCCATGCTGTTCTTTTTCTCTGTAGCTTTACCATAAACGTGGGAGGAGCAAGGGGCAGAAGCGCTGGGGAGAAAGCCCAGCTCCCGAGGAAGCAGATGCATCGGGTGAGAAAGCAACACATAGTCAGCGTTCCCTGCGGCATGCAGATTGTGGTCAGCTCCACTGCTCTGGGATATTGCTCAAGTTCCTATATTTGTGTGTGTCCCAGCCTTCTAAATCCCCTATTCTGATTCCTGTAAATCCATGTCTGCAAAGCTTCATTTGGGCCACTTGGATGTTTGGTCTGTCTGTTCAGGGAACTGGTATCTTGTCAGCTGGTGACTTACCTGAGGTCACTAGGCTGCGTTATTGTCACTGGGGACATCTTTTACAGGGTGCCTGCAATTCCAGTGGCAGAGGAAGACTTCAGGAAGGGAAGGATGGAGCAGAGCTCAGAGTACAAACTCCGCACCTTGCCATTCCCTGGCCTTCTTGCACTGTCTGCATGAACTGTGTGGGCGTCTCAGTTCCTCGTTAGGTGAGCTCCTGTTCCACAGCTTTGCTGTTACATTGCTAGCAGCCACCAAATTGCTCTATACATCACTGCTTCAGATAAAGGTCAATAGTTTCCATGTAATGTATTTAGAATACAACATAGTTATCACTGCAGCAAAATTCAGCTGTTCTTGTGACTTTCCTTTTAGGACACAGACTGGTTTTTTTCCATTCAGAGCACAACTGACTTCCTACTTGGTTGGTTTGGTTTGTTTGTTTTCTGATCCAGTTCAAGATATAGTTTCCTATAGGCAACTTCCTCAAGATTAATACAGGCTAAGAGACTCCTTCCCTGGTTACTTTTTTCCCTGCGTGCTCTTTTTTGCTCAGAGTGAATCCACTTGAAACCTCTTCTGCCTCTCCTCCACCCCCCCTTATTGTTTTTACTCTCTGTCAGCTGGTTTTCAGCTGGTTCAGATTCCTGTTCTGGTTGATCAGCTGGTTGTAGTGATGAAGCTGGGGCAAGCCATTTTGCTGTGACCTGCACATCTCCTTAAGACGGTCATGAAATTGTCCTGACGTTCCTGAATTCTCAGCCAAGGAAATATGTTTGCGAGCACCTCCAGGCTAGCCAAGGGAGTTGCAGGAGTATTGGAGATTGAGAGCAGTGCTCCAAACAGATTCCTTGAAGCCTTTATTTTCCTACCCCGGAGATCTGTCCTTTCTGCCCTACACACAGCTCCAGCAGAAAAGTTGTTTATCCTTATTACAGAGGGTCTGCCCACTCCAGACTGCATTCAGTATTAAAATGTTAAGTCTGGAAACAGACTAAGCCCTTAATTTGCAGTTTATTTTGGTTGATATCTCAAGCACTCTTAGAGAAAACACAGGCTGTACCTAATATCTGTAAAATGGAGGTGGTAATAGCAAAATATAGATGAGATCATAGGGATGATTAAAATGCAAACGACGAGTCAGAGGGAGGTGTCGCCATAGGAAAGGCGGCACTGGCGCGGGATGCAGGATTAAGGTATGTAAGGAGTTGTGGAGAGGAAAGCAGCGAATCTGTGGTGCTATAGCTTGGTGTTGTGATGCTGATCACGTCTGTCCTGCTGAGCTCCCCTCTGATAGAATTAAACAGTACAGAAAATACAAACATCATTGCTGAAAACAACTTTACAGCTAATGTACTTCGATTTTGTGCCTTTAGGCCTGCAACATGCTGTGAAAGCTTGAGCCATTTTGTAGCTACAGCACCCCCATCCCTCCTCTGTCTACTAGGTTTTGCCAAATGTTTTGTTCAGCCTGCAAGTGTTTTGGTTTCCCTCTCTGGAATATGAGGAAGTGCGGTTTTCCTTATTTAAATGAATATGAGAGAGGTTGTTGGTCATCATGCTCTCCCTGAAAGATCTGCTTTGTTTTGGGCTGAATTACTCTGGAGCATCAGGAAATGTGGTTGTTGCTTTGTGGGAAGTCTCTGTACTGTGTATATTTGAGGTATGTGCAAAACTGGTGCAGAGTTAAAGATCCCGTAACAGCCTTGCTTGGTGTTTGCATTCAGGTAGCCTGCAGTGATGTGATTATAGGTTGAGTAGGACAAGCTGTCATAGTTAGATGGCTCATAGACCCAATGAACCTGTTTTTCTGCAAATGTGTGACAAATATTTCCCCGGTGATCCTTATCCTCACCCACAGGACTTGCCATGTCAGGCAGGGAGTGGAAAGTGTCAGTGAGTGCCTGGCTGGTAATGCAATGGCTGTCTGCATGCCTGCCTCTGTGAGTGGGTGAGCCATTGCCTTGTACTCCCTGGGGGTGTTAATTTGCATCTCTCTCTGCCATCTAGCATCTGATTTTTCCATGCAACGTGCAAGAACACCATAATCTTGAGACCTCTACCATCTCTTAAGTTGAAAATAGCTAGGAGGTTCGAGAGCTCGAAGGATAAGGAAGGCAGACAATTTTCCTACAGAAGTGTTGCTTTCTCAGAAACCTGTGTTATGATCATGGTGCATAGGTACAGTGCAATGAGTGGGAAAAGTAAAAAATTTATCTTAAGAAATACTACTGGAGGGGGTTTGGCACTCTGTGGGCTCCAGTGGGGGGTGGCTGGAGAGGGAGGAAGAGAGACTTTTCAGAAACGTGTGCGTGCTTCAAAGGCTCGTTTCTGCCTATTCTGTGCTCTTAAAACCGTGGGTTCAAGCCTATCTTCTAGTGTCTCTTTACATGGAGATAAAATTGTGTTGTTGATTTTAGAAGAAAACCTCATTAGCCAGAGGTTTTTTTGTTTATTTTTAATCTTATAGGCAGCAAGGAGGACAATCTATTTTGCTCATTGCAGCAGTATGCTGGAGAAACAGAATAGATGGCAAATGGAAATCTTTGTAATTATATGTTTAGATTATTTTCTTCTTTTGTCAACTCACTTGTTACTATTTTGACCACTTTGGTGAGGTGGATTTGGGCGAGTGCTGGGATACATGATGGAGCTCTGCCCATATGCAGTTGTGCAGCATGCTGGTAAGAGTGTAAGAGACTGTCTTTGAAGAAAAAAAAGATTATACTACTAAAGCCCTTTGAGAGCTCTGTGATAGTGGTCTTAATGTCTGTGTTTGTATTCCTGGTTGGTATGAATAAATACTGTGCTGGTTTTTGAGAAATGGGCACAAAGTCCAGGAGTTACAGGAAGTTTAACAAAAATACAGTGTAATGTACAATTTATCAACACCAAAGAAAAAACGAAGTACATTGTAGAGATAACACAAACGAGAGGAAAATAAAGATCTTCTGCACGTGTGCAGGCACTGGAAGACCACCCTGGAAACCTGGGAGGCTGAGTGGTGGGAGAGCTGCTTGCCATCACTAGTAAAATAGGTGTTCAGCTGGTTGAAAACAAATCCCCAGGCTCCTAAGCTCTTAGCTTGCTTGCGAGTCCTCCCTTGATACTGCTCAATTTTATTCTCATCTAACAAACTCCTGTACAAGGCTACTGGAAATTCAGGAAGTCTTGCTTGGCAGTCAGCTGCTCTTTCTGACTGCCAAGGATGGGCAACCCCATGCAGCTGCGTGGATGGCTCTTCCCTTGTTGCCTGGCTGTTAGTGGACCTGAAACTGCACACAGGATCTTCTCTTTGCTGTGGGCTTCAGGACAGTGAGGATGGAATGCAAATTTTAAGGTTCTTCAAATAATGAGCACTGTTTGGAAGTGTCGTGGTTTAACCCAGCAGCTGGCAACTAAGCTCTAGACAGCCACTCGCTCACCTCTCCTCTTTCCTCTGAGCGGGAATGGGGAGGAGAAATGGACAAAAGGGGAAACTTGTGGGTTGAGATAAAGACAGTTTAATAAGACAGCAAAGGAAATACTACTACTATGAATAACAATGATAATAATAATGATAATAAACTATGTAATACGCAGTTTTCTCACCACCCAATGACCGATTCACAGCCAGTCCTAAAGCAGTGATCACGGAGCCCAGAAATCGCGGATTTCATGAAACTCCTGAAAAAGACCAAACTCCCAGAAAAGTTCGAACTGCCAGACAAGAGACAATTTGAACTCATGGAAATGAGAAAAAAAGATTCCTGCCCCGCAGCCAACCCCCAATTATACACTGAGTGTGACGTCTATGGTATGGAATATTTCCAATGGCCAGCTTAGGCCAGCTGCTTGGCTGTGCTCCCTCCCAGCTCCTGCACACCTGCTCATCAGCCGAACATGGGCAGCTGGAAAAAAGTCCTTGATTGCATAGCAACAACTAAAAACATCAGTGTTATCACATTCTTCTTTTACTAAATCAAAAACACGGCAGCTACTGGGAGGAAAATTAACTTGATCCTATCTGAAACCAGGACTGGCAGCAAAACAGAAAGAGATCAAGTTGAATCGACCCAGAATATTGCGGTTCCTTACCAGAACAGAATTTTGAAATGAACTGGGGAGTTCACTGACCACGTCTGTCTGGTTTTCAGGCCTTTGTAATTTAAGCCAAGGACAGAAGGGATATATATGTGTATGAAACAGCTAGTTGAAGGTCATGATGATGTCATTTTCCCATAGCTCAGGGCTTGGGGTGCTTGTTTTCGCTCTAGGCAAAACAGGAGTATGAGTCTCTACAGAGTCACCCATCATTTACCTTTGCAGTTAACATGAAACTCTGCCTAATAAGTATTCCTTGATTTGTTGCTTTAATCTTCTAGAGGTAACACTTAGTTTTTGACATTGCCTCCCTTTCCTTGGAAAATAAATTGAGTCCTTATGTCCCTTAAAGAGAGTAAATTGTTTTCTTAGAAACTTCTGACTCCATTTCACCTACATGTGAATACTCTGCTCTTACTTGTAGGACATAAATTATGACACAAAAGTGAGCAATTTTTTTTTAAATTATAATGCTAGAGACTTTTTACTGGTTGCCTGGAAATTGCCAGCTTGGGATTTCAAAACAGAAAGGAAAGGAAATCAGCTGCTTGCCATTTGACAAAGGCTGGGCTCTGGCTGGTATGCAATTTTATAAGGAAATAGGTAATCACACATAATGTAACAGAGGTACGAGACGGCAGGCTGGCTTGACCATAAGGAGTAAAAAAAAAGGCAGTTACTGATTGCAGAGAATCCTTATGCACTGAATATGCTTCCACTGTATGAAACCTTTTGCTGTTGCCTCTATTGCATTTCATCTTTAATTTATACTCTTAACACCAATTGTCCTAATAAAATTCACTTGAAAACTTGTCTTTCTCATTTTTGTACAAGGAATCTCTCTGGCACTGTGAAAGGTACAGTAATCTATTTTCAATTGTAAAGTCTGAGAAACCAGAGGTGGGAACCAGTAAGACCTAACTGAGCTACCAACAATTAGTAATACCTACTAAAAAGTACTTATCTTTTAATTCATAAATGTCAATAAAGTGAGAGCACAAAATTAGCTGTGAATGCAGTGATGACATATGTTTGGGGTGGCTGTGTAAGAGCTCTTACCTGCCGCTATTTGAGTATCCTAAGCATCGAGCAAAACACAGTTGCTGGTAAAATGTACAGATTACCTGAACAGTATGGTTTAACAGCTTCTTGGCTGATTAATGGAGAGGTCAGTGGTGAGTAACTCTGGGTGCCTGCTGAGGCTGGTTCCTTTTCATCCCCTAAAACATGTAAAGGCTGGTAGAAATTGGGTTAAGTGTCATTATTTCTACTTTAAGATATCCCTATTTCAAGATACGGAGAGCGGAGATGGAGTAACGTGTCCAAGGTTGTCCAGTAAGCTGGAAGGCATTGGCAGCTTTCTCTTCTGTATCTCACTTTCACTGAGTGGTGTCATTTCAATCCATTAAAAAAAAAAACCCACAGAAATTACAGGACATCAAAAATAAGGTCCTCCATCTGGAAATGAAAGACTGCATCCTGTAAAGCAGCCATTCTGAAAGGGGCATGGAGGTTGTGAAGGCTGGATTTGAATCCCATTTTGAGGTTGTAGTCAGAAGATTTTTGGGCAGATGAGTGTGGGCAGGGAGCTGTGAGGTAGGAGCGTTTTTCTCCTGTAGAACATTAGTGAGTCTGGAGTTCTGAGGGCTGGAAAGCGGGAAAGTGTGAGTTTTCCTTTGAAGAAGTTACAAGAATTGTCTCCAGAGTGGAAAAATGTTCTACAACAAAAAATTGAAGACTTTCAGTCTAAGTAGCTTCTTGTAGTCTATGAGTACATACGAAGTAGAGACGTTTCTGAGGCTCGACAGCATTAAAGAGAAACATAGTGCCTGGGGTTTTTTTTACTATGCTAGTTTATAATTGTCATCTGTGATTTACAGAGAATCTACAACATCCATCTATGAAAATCTTTTAAATCAAGGCAAAGACGTTTTCTGAAAAACGTGTTTCAGCTTAGGCTGAGCTTTGTGCAGGAATTGCCATGCTGTATCATGCAGCACAGCAGATAGGATCGATACCACTGGTCTGTTCCCACCTTAATGTCTCTGGGTGTGTTTTCTCATCTGTACTGTTGCGGTTTTGATTCCCTAGCTATTTAAATAACTGAACTGGATTAAAAAAACCCAATCAAACAAACATCTAAACAAAAATACCCAACAACAAAGCAAACCAAACAGAAAGCCCCTAAGGCTCTTACTCTTCTTTCCTTGTGATGCAATTAGCAATATAAAGGTCCAATGAACAGTGATGTACGGAAATGTTCCATGTCAAAATATACACAGGGCTAAACAGAGCAAGAATTTAGGGAATTTGTCTTGTTTGACAGTCCGCACTAAGAAAACTTCTCCCTGAAATCTGGGCTTGTGTGTAGATGGTAGAGGTGTATTTTCTGGTGAGAACAGCAGGCAGTTTACTTGTGCAGAAGACCCTGCAACGTAACACCCAGGTGTGTGCTGCAGAGACCTGGGAGCTGAGCACTGGTTCTGCCGGTTGGGTGCTGCTCGGCCCCCTTCTGATGTGCAGCGTTACTCGGGCGTTGCTCTGTTCTGCCTCCCCCTAACAAGTACATTTTTGTGGAAATAAGTGTCCCTGCCTTTCTGTGCTCGGTTTGATTGCTTCTGAGATCCCTGAGCTGAAATAGCATTGAGGCAGTTTAAACAAGGTTACACTCTTGGCTGCATGTGTATTGGAAATATGTAAACAGTACTCATGCATTGTGACACTTCTTATGCAATTCTCTTTCTAATAAAAATGTGTGAAGATAAAAGCTAACAAACAGAGTTATTTGCTATCCTCCTGTGTTGTTCAGCTGATCAAATTAGATGCTTGATTATATTCCGTTTTTATTACTGCCAAGACATGTGTTGATTTTTGTGTGGTTGTTTACATGGAGCTAAATATACTTACATATAGGATATCATATTTGGACATCACCTGGACAGATTAATTTATGTACCTGTTGGCTGTTGAGCTTTCAACCTGAACTAAAGAAATAAGTTTTATTCATGGCATTTTAAATATGAGGAGAAAAAAAAAATTAAGTCAGCTATTGTTAGTGGTGTTCTGTCACTCTCAGCCACACTGAGAGGTACCAGTGGATCTGTATGCCATTTCTACTCTGCTCTTTGGTTTCTCCTCTAAATTCACCAACATTTTGCTTGTGATAGGCATTTATGACTAGACCTTTCATTGTTTTGCATCCTGCAGTTCCCCTCCGCTAGCTGTTAGTGTGTTGAGTACATTATCGGCTTCATCCTTTTGAAAAAGTACATCTTGAACATTGATATTTGTAGTTTGAAGAATATTATTACCAAAAAAAATGAAGATGGCTGATGACTTCTCACAGAAACCTAGGAATGTTGTCTTGCCTGTTTTCCATACACTTTCTCACATACACAGAAAACAGTTACGCTTTCCTGCAAAACTGAATATACAGATTGTTATCAGTGAGGGTATCCATTAATGGAGATGTAAATCTGGACAACTGTAATGATCTGTAGCACAAAATCAGATTGGTTTTGTTTTCTGGAGAATGTCCTTAAAATATCTTAGAGTAACATGCATATACATGGAAAGGTTTTGGAAGAGGACATCAGTACAGCTTTAAGGAGGATATTACACTGTGATGTCTCACTGATACAAAACCATGATGCATAAATGTGTGCTTTCAACTGAATCTCTTCATCCCATGAGATCTACAGGCTCTAATGAAACGTAAACATTGTAAGTGATGAACCTATTGCAAGTCCCTGTAAGTGTCTATGAGGAGATCTCCAGTTCGGATTACTACAGCTCACTCTGTGCTGGATGGAAATCCACGCGACAGGTCTTCTGAAATCTCATTCTCACGTGGAAGTGGGTGTGTGTTAACCTCTAGTGGTATGGGTTATGGCAGGTTGTGGTTGACTCTGTCATCTGCTGAAAGTCTTACAGCTGTATTTCTGCTGTAAATATGGGGTTTAGAGGCTGAATAATCTGACATTTTATGACATACATGTGGATTTGGGGTGCTCAGTTGGAAGGCAGGTGTGACTGAGGTTGAAGCCTGTGGTAGCTTTTGGGTGCTTGATGCCAGGCTTAAACACCTCAAGCATGAAACACCTTGAGATTAGAGCCGTCTCTGAAAACTTGGGTGCGAGTGACTTTGCCAAGTCTGCACGGTGAGTCCGAGCCAGAGTTACCGCCTGGTCTGACTTCCGGGTCGCCTGCTTACATTGCCAGCAGGAAGAAAATTGGTGCTCTGTAAAATGGCAGAAAATATGTCAGTGTGGTTCTTTTGCTGTAGTGGATGTTAAAATTGGTACCTTCACTGAGATAAAAAGATACGCTCCTGTAATAGACTCCAGGAACAGTCTGTGCTGTCCCTGGCCGAGGGCGGATTGGATGGAGAAGAGTTTGCAGTAGGACTGCAGAAAAAATGACTGAAAAGTACATCAAAGGTGAAGTACCTGCATACGCGTTGAGCAGTTTATAAAGCCTTTTTCCTACAAAGCAGTGATTTCTCGGAGTGGGTTGTACACCTTTTCCATGTTTCTGAGAACATATGTGTTTTATAACTGGATTGTTCCAAGAAAGGCACTAAACAATGTGTCTTTAAATACAGTGCCCACAGTGCTCTTGCCTTGCCTGCATTCAGGCTTTGTGAGTGACCACAGCCTCTGAGCAATATTTGAAGTGCTCCAGTGCTTGCTCTGGAGGTAAAGCTACTGACGACCTGTATGAAAAATGACAATCTCTCCACATTGTAAGAGATAAACAGGCGGAAAGCGTTAATTTGGTTGGTTGAGGATGCTTTTGTCCATACACACAGAATAACGTTAGAACTGTTCTACATACAAATTAGTTGGTGTTAGAAGGGTAGTGGGTAAGCATGCTGAGGTGGAGCAGCTCACCCTTGCTCCTTGACAGGATTGCTCCTCTATGTTGTTTTGGTGGTACGGAGTGCCGAGCTTGCTGCCAGGAATGAGTTGATGTTAGATGTCAGTTTGGAGTAACCTCTCTGTAATCATATTTAATTTAAAATTAACATCTCTAATGTGCTAATATTTTATGCATGCTAGTAGAGAGGATGTAGGCTGTTGGATCTTTGAGCACTTGTTAACTGTTTCGGACTGTGAGTGGCTGATAGCTGTATAATTAGTGCAAACTGACTTTGGTAGACAGGCCAGACAGCATGATTAGATGTCTTGTCCTGTAGGAAACCACACTGCCGAAGCAAAGAAAAATACAGATCATCCATAACTCTGCACAATAGTCTTAACCTGATGTGGGATGTTAACGATGGGAGAGTTTCCTCTCTTCTGTTGGCAGAGTTAGTAAGGCTTTGAATCGCCCCTGATGAACTGAGAAACTTCACCTGGAAAATATGGAAATTCAATTTGGAAATTCAAAAGTGTTAATTAATGAGACATGTAAGATGGAGCTGCCCTGTTAATCCGCTTGCAAAAATAGAAGTGCAGTGAAGACACTCTAGATTCCTTCAGAGCAAGAAGGTTTTGCAGGTGCTGGTATAACCTGTACTATACATCTTCCTTCAGATCAAAGTTGATAAAAGGGAGAAACAGGATCCGTAATTTTTAAGGGCTAAGTGTAGTTTTGAATTCAATCTTATATACTTTTTTCACTTTACAGTTAATAGCTTTCCAGTAAGTGGTTTAGTTGGTGTATCGAAAATGTAGATTGTCCCTCTGTGTTAGTGTTTCAAGGATGAATTTCTTTGCTGTTGTCAAGAGAAATTGGATGCAACATGTTAGACTACCTGTTGGCTTCCCCCCCACCCTGTTTTTTTTCCTGCACAAACTGCATATACATAAGGCTTTGCAAAATAAGACAAACGTGATACTTTTTGATTATTAATATCAAAATGTAGTGGCAGAATATTTTCCTGGTAGGAAATCTCTCTGTGTGTGCGCATTTATGTCACAGAGGGAAGGAGTAACTTTAGTTTCCCAGTGATCCCGTGTTAAAATTCCAAGATTAAGAACTAAACAGTTTTCATGTTCTTGAAATGTGAGAAGTTTATGTGTTCCACTGCTTGCTCTGAGTAGTAAAGCATTCATGACAATTATGTCAAACCTATGATGGCTGTAATAACTTATTTGAAATTTGACTTTACGTAGAATTCTGGAACAAATTGGGGTGCACATCGGGGTGGAGTAAATAGAGTGACCACAGACTGTTAATTTTCTATGTCAGTGTTGAGGCTTGTTCTGCACTACAGTCCATTAACATGGCAACCTGACATAGAGAACTCTACAGGATTTATTTACCTTATTTTAGAATTTGTTTTTAGTGATGCTTTCCCCAAATGATATGCTTCCATTCAATTAGGAGCATGTCTGGGGACAAAAATGGGCTGTAACTGCAAACTTCACTTGATTAATTCACAAGGTGAGATGATTTGTTGGAGATGGCTTAGAGAAAACTTGCCAGCCTAAACCAGACTTTCACTGGTGTTGCAAGCTAGAGATTCTGCTGTCTGCAGGAGTCTGATTCATCGACGGCAGCTTTATTTAAATATATCCCAAAGAACAGAGCTGGGTAAGAGGTTCTGCCTTATAATCATTGCATTATAGCAGTCTGCTGGTGTTGGAAGACCAAGTGACTACATCCAACATATGTTGATGTTACAACGGGCCTGAGGAGAAGAGCAGCATCTTTTGCCTATTGGTTGCTTGTTCTGCGTGGCATTAAATTCTTGTTTGTTTTAGCATTAAAAGGGTTTCCTAAAACCACTTGGTAAACCCTGAATTTAGAGAACATAGGTTCTGGTCCTGTTTCTTGCCTCAGTCTTTCAAATAAATGTCCTAAGTGAATTAGTAGAGGAAAGGGAAATGGAACAGCTCTTTATTGGCTGGAGTTCAAAGGCTTTGGGGTGAAAAGTGAGCAGCTAACATGCAGATTTGCCAACCCCGCCGGGAGGCACGGCAGGCACATCGGAACACAGGTGCTGGACCATCCGGGGCATACAGAGCCTTTCATCTTCTTGTGCTGATTTTAATTGGTTTTCTCATGATAATAAGCTATAGAAAAAGCCATTGGAAACCTCTACAGGAAATCTTTAGTCTTTCTCTTTGTTTTGCCTGCTCTATAGAAGGGTATAAATGTATGGGTTTGTGTACAGAGTAAGACTGAAGGGCAGAGTGATAGCTTAGTATATCACAGCCAGTATTGGTTGTGGATCTCCAAATATCATTGCCGTCTGTGTGCTTTGTACTTCTGTAGGAAGAAGGTGCAAATCAGACTCTGCTGGATTTGGTAAGGAATGTTGTGAGTTCCCTGAGTCACTATTTCAGCTGAGGTATGTTTTTAAAACACTGATGCCCACAGCTGAAACATGGAAGTGGGCAACATCAGCAAAGCCACAGCCATTTGATGTTTTTAGATTAAAATAGCTTTTTGAACAGCAATGGGAGAAGATAGATTTCCAAAAGAAAAACAGAAAATAAAGCAAAAATTTTTTTTTCTTGACATCTGGCAACACTTTGGTGTGTCTGTTTGGGTGATAGCAATGTTTGAGCCCTCTGTCCACAAGTAGATTTGAGAGTGGTAGGTCCTTAGACAAAAGTCTGAAAGTGCCAGGACATACATTGCTCATCAGGACCTTTGCTGAACTCTTGGATTAATGAGGCCTCTGCTCGCTCAACAGCACGACTGTGTTTTGTTTCATGCCAGAACAGCAGTTGGATTTTCTATGCATCTCTGCTACGGCTACCCTTCTGGCAGGAATGTTGTTGAAGCTACTTCTCCCAGCAAAGCTCTTTTCCAAGAAAACGAATAGACGTCTGTAAGCTTACCTGCTTAGATGATTTTCATGGTTTTAAAACTTATGTAGACCCCTGATAAGAGACTTTGAGCAAAGTTGTCTCTCGAGTAAAGTGTTGCTGTTGCTACGACAAGTGTTGCTAAACCCAGCTTGTTGCAGCTGTTCTGTGAAGTGTGCATAAAGGCTGGAAGCTCTTACTCACCTTGGTACTGAGGCTTTTGTAGTGCCCCCTTTGATCTTGTTGCTTAGAAATGTTTACTTACTCTGCTTTTGCCTGAGTTTTTAGAAATTTATTTTATATTTTCCTGCTGCCAGGGTCTATTAAATGGCAGCTCTGCAGTTTCTAACAAAACCTGATGAAGTTTCTATTAAATTGTTATCTTAAGTTCGCTGTTGGTTACTGGCTATGGATGTTCTTATAGTATCTGCCCTAGAATTTTTTCTTTAATATCATTCATCAGAAACTATGGAAAGGGAAAGGATTAGCCTTGTCTGTTTACGTGCCTGTTTATGCCTTTGTTCTATTTGGTTACTTTCTAATAAGGCTAAGACATATATTTTGCACACTCTGGAAGTAATTTGAGGATCCACAGGAGCGTAACAGCAGGTAGAGCTGGAATATAAGCTAAATACTAAGTTCCTTTTGGGAATTACACTATAACTATCTGTTATGAGGGATATAAATCATTGTATCTACATACTAATACTGACCACTAACAGAGAAAAGCTTTTGATTTAATCTAATATGTCAGTTCTTCTGTTTCTACCTTTTTATTTTTTAAGCAATCAAAATAAATTTGTGTTTTTCCTTTAGAAAAATACCTGCTCACAGATGCCAGCACAAAACACTGATTCCTAAGTGTTTGGGCTGGTTTAACTGTAGACCTCAAAAAAAAAAAAAAAAAAAAAAGAATGGAGATACGGAGGTGGTTATAATAACATCTTTTCATGGTCTGCTATGTTAAAATAATTACATAGACAAATGATTCCTGGAAATGTCATGGCAGGAGAAAAAGGGGAAACCTCTCTAATAGTGCAACATTCAGATACTTGCACCTAGATTTGCTCTAAATTATACTGGGACTAAGCCAGACTAAGTACCTACCCTCTTTTACTGTCCTCTGCTGCCTTAGATTTGTTCTGTACCATTTACCTGCCCCTCCAAATAACATTTAATTATTTAATTTAGAAGCCTGTTTGCTCATTGTGGGTGGGCAAATGAAATGAATCCTCCATGTCCGGCTGAAGTCAAGTGCAGGATTTCTTGCTCTGCGTTTTCCTGCTGGGATGGCGTCCCCTGCGCCAAGGTGACCGGGGGAGCGTGGAGAGCAGCCGAAAGGAGAAGGGCTCTGCCTGCCTCAGAGCCGGGCCTGCAGAGCTCGGCGGCATGGGTGGCTCTGCATCTGCAGCTAGCGGTCTGCGTTGCCAGGAAACCTTCTGCTTTTGGGATGGTGCTGTTTGGGTAGCAGAAGTTGCTAGCTGTGGGGAAATGCGCTTCGAGAGACACCAAAATTTCACTACTACTACATAAGAACAGTGTGGTTAAGTTTTTAGGGAGGGGGGAAAAAAAAGAAAAGGTGGGGCAATGGAACAGGGCAGATGGTTGCTTTGATTTTGCAGGGTATTGGGGTTCCTCATGGCTTGTGGTCAGACCCTAGGGAGGACTGAGAGGCAACAAGGTGGGAAATGCACCCAGTGGGATAGAGATGGAAACCATTTGCTGGAGAGGTGTCTAAGTAGGGAACAGAGGGGATGCTGTGGAGGAGAGTCAGCTTTCCCTGTTCTGCATGTTTCCGCAGCTGCACAGCTGGTTCCCTTTCCAAGGTCTGTTTGACAGAGTGGATCTGCAGTGTGTTACCTGCTAAAAAACTTGCTGAAAAGCCGGGGGAGAGCCATCGCTGGGAATTCCTCCATTGCTGATAATTCTGACTGACCTTTTTGCACACATCTGTCAGATACTAATTCTAAGTCCTGAGTCAATCAGATTTCCCAAGCTCTCTCTTTTTTATTAACCAAGCTGTAAATGCCTTAAGGCATTTGAAATCTGCACAGTTTAGTAAAGAAAAGCCTGGGAAAACTATACTCATAAAAATTAACAGAAGTGCATCCTTGTAAGTGTATAAAGAACTGTGGTTTTTTGTGTTGGGGGGTAGGGTTATTTATATTGTGTATAAGAGTGTCCATTCTAAACGAAAATGTTGAGAAGCAGTTCTGTTTTCTGAGTTACATCTTTTTCCTACTTGCTACAACCTGCCTAGTGCTTTCAATCTGAAAAGCTCTGTAAGAGAGAAGCAAAGAGTTGCCTGTAACTTGGTAAACCTCTAAGTGCATTCATCTGGCTTTCTATCCTTATCTCTTTTCTGTTCTCTCATTTCAGCTGAAATTTAAACAAGTTTTTTCTTGGCTGGCAATTTGAAGAATTAGTGTTATTCCTAGAGATGCATTTGAGCAGGGTTTTTTGAGAGAGATAGGAAAGCAGCTGCGTGCATTAAGATACGCTTTCTAAGGCCTTTGAAGGAAAAGATACAGCATGCTCATTTTATTATCTAATGAGATACACTGTAAGTGTAGTTTTGAAAGCAAAATCACTCTTGTTACCCTTAAAGTAAAATTTTGCAACATTTCCCAGGTCAGGATGCCAGTCGGAGGAGGCACAGCACAGGAGCAAAGATCCGTTCTGTGGCACAAATGGAAAATGCTGTCTGTGCTAACAAATTATCTTTTGACCCAGGCTGTTATTGGGCAACAGATGGCACAGCTCTCTAATGTAGGCTTGATTTTGCTTTTGATAAAGCACAAATACATTTTCACACTATAATCCCTCTCTCTCAAAGTCTTACCCCTCTTCTCTTTGCAAACTTCCTTGTAGGTGTTGCGTCCCATCTTCCATTCTGAAAATCAGGTAGGTTGGGAAGGACAGCATCTTTCAGACAACTAGACTTTACTAAAACCGGATGAAGATGCGAGATTTCCAATAGTGTAAAACCTCAGGCTCAGAGGAGATCTTAGGTCTGCTTCTTTTTGTAGGAAGGGAAGAAGAACATTTGATGAAATAATAAGGCACAATTCTTGGTGTTCCTCTTAACAATGGACTTGCCCTGTGTAATTGTGTTGGTTTTAGACCTGTCTTTATGCCTGCTTGGAAGCCTGTCTTCTGGGGACTACACTGGAGGCAGAAGGTGTCAGCTGGTGTTCAGTCCTTCTCGTCTCCTCAGCACTTCTGTGGCGAGGGGTCACTGTTACCAAAATCGCGCTTCTGGATAGGGGAGCGCGTGGCTTAATTTCAGCCTGCTTTAAATGTTAGTGTTTTCAGCATCTGTTTTTGTGGCTCGTGAAACCGGTACGGATGCAAATCCAGGTGCTTCCCTAGATACCTGTAGCTCTGCATCCTCAGCTGCCTGCTGGAGAGTCAGATGGCCTCGGTGACACATGGTGTGAGGAGAGGGCCTTTGCCACCTGTGATCACCCATGACTTGCAGGGGCTGCATAACATGTGGGTATGCGTGGGGGAAGAGTTTGAGCAGGGAGCAGGTGGGAGAGCGCAAAGGGTCGGTGAGCAGAAGTCAAGCGGAGGATGCACACTTGCTCAGCGGAGGCTGGGTGAAACATCTCCTGACGAAGCCCTGCGGCAGGGGTGGATTTGACCAGCTGGGCCTTCATGAAAGAGGTTCTTGGTGGCCAGTCACCTCGATGCGCTTCTCATCACAGCTGTCACTTCGGTCCTTGGTAGTGTTTGTCTGGCTGCTTAAATGTGGTGCCAACTGTTCTTGGAACCTGCGCAGAGGCAGGAGATGAAAGATCACCAGGAATGATAAAGGCGCAAAGAATAACTGGCATGGGAAACCAAACTTTTGATTACTTGGGCTCTTTTTTTTTTTAACAATGCTAGGAATCAAGTGAGTTTTGAAGGAAAGCCACATGAATGCTGTATTGCTCTTGCTTCTTTGAGGTCATCATACTCATGTTGAAACTACTGCTTTGCTGCAAAAGACCTCTTGGTTACTTTTTTGAACTTTGCTTATACTGAGGAAGGGGTTAAAAATACTGTGGATTTTGAGTAAGCTGCATGGTTGAAATGTAAATGTTGCAGTGCAGTTCTTGTAGTGCCCTGTGGAGCAGCTGGGAGAAGGTATTCACCGCGTGGTCCATATTGAGACAGGAAAGCTGCGTCTTAGCAAAATAAGAAAACCTGTCATCTTTTTTTTTCGCCTGTAGGAAAGAGAAGTATATCCTGAATGCTCCCAAGTGTCAGAAGTATCTTCCCTGGCTGAAACTGTTACTTGGTATAGGGGTGTTATGGCAGAATGAGTGGTGTGTCTGTTGCGGGGGTTTGGTTTTAATTTAAGCTGGGTTTCCAGAGGATGTTGCTAAATCTGAGCGATGTGCCTTGAAGCTGCTGTTTGTATTGAGGCTGTTGTTGCATGATCATCTAAACTCGTTCCAGGGCCAGTCAAGAAACAATTAAAATCATTTCAGTGTAAGCTAAGACAAATTACTGAAAAGTTAATGAGAGAGAAGATGTTTCTGTAGCTCAAATGGGTACTTGTGAGATGGTTGTAGGCGGTTGTTAGGGCTCCTGATGTCTTATTTTCCTACTCGTGTGGGATTGCTTATAAAAACAGCACAGAAATTTAACAGCAGATATCTCCAAAGTGGCCTTGGTGACTCATTTTAAAAAGGGAAATACCTTATATGTAGTTACTGTAAGCTTGGTCCGAAAACTGATTAATTTTTGATAATCTTTGTTGTGCAAGATCTGCAAACTCAGTAGACTGTGACAGCACCTGCTTTTTTTTCCTCCTCTCCCTTGGTTTTAAACCTTTCTGAAATGCCTGTAAATAGTTTATTCTGAAATTTCAAATTGTGATTCCGTAATTAATTAATTAATTGCTTGGTTTGTTTCCCTTTGAGAATCAGACAGGAGCCGACATCATTCATATGCGGAGAACTTCTAGATGTGTTTATGAGAGATAGAAAAACATATATGTCAATATGGGAAATATAAATAGCTATTTATAGTACGTGCCCTCACTGAACAGTGGCTAACACGTAGCTGCCCTCATTTTCCTCCTGCTCCAGACAAGCAAGGGTGGGTGTCAGGAGGATGGGGCCAGACTCTTTTCAGTGGAGCCCAGTGACAGGACAAGGGGCAATGGGCACAAACTGAAGCATGGGAAGTTCCGTCTGAACATGAGGAAGAATTTCTTCCCTCTGAGGGTGACGGAGCACTGGAACAGGCTGCCCAGGGAGGCTGTGGAGTCTCCTTCTCTGGAGATGTTCCAGACCCGCCTGGACAAGGTCCTGTGCAGCCTGCTGTAGGTGACCCTGCTTTGGCAGGGGGGGCGGACTAGGTGATCCACAGAGGTCCCTGCCAACCCCTACCATTCTGTGATTCTGTGATCTAAAGAGGTGACTTGTCTTGCCCTCTCCTTCACAGATCAGCACGAGGGGAGAGCGGTGCATACCGGGGATGTTGGCTCATGTAGTGACTCTTAGAAAGAGAGACCTCAAAATTCATTTGCAGGCATTGCAACTACTAGTTTCCCCCATGATTTTTCTCCCTTCCGTGCCCTTTCCCCCTCGGTTCTCCAGCAGCCGTGTGAAGGGAGCTGTACCAGGCGTTCGGCGAGGACTCCAGGCAATAACTCAGCTCTCTTCTCCTGCCAAGGGAAAAACTGTAACATTGTATTACTGTTGAAAAGCACACTGCAAGATACAGTTTAATTAGAGTGTGTTTTGCTGCAGTGTAATTAAAATAAGGGTAAAAAGCTTACTCTCAGTGTGCTTTATTATTGTGCTTTTCTGTTTCGGATTCTTATCATTGCCTTAGAGAGAAGGAAATGAGAAGATGGGAGATGATAGCATTCATAGTAACAGTCTGCGGTAAGCATTTTTGGTGAAGGCTGCTTATGAGTTTGACTTGAGGCATTATCGACAGCATCTCACGCTAGGGAAATATAATGCTTCAGCTGTAGCATTGCATGGCACTTCCAGAGGAGCACAGACGGAGTCGAGCTGACTCTATGTCTTTTGAGTGGAATGAAAAGCTTTCCACTAATAAATGCAAATTAATGGGGACTTGAATGTTGAAGGAGCATTATGTTATTTTTTATGTTGAAATAACAAACCAAATCTTCTGAGATTTATAGGAGCAAAGTCAAAACAGTTTCAGATATGTGGTTGTTGGTTAGCTGCATTTTGATTCAGATTTTTGCAACGTTTTGGTATGGCAAGTCAAAATGAAAGAAATCAACTAAGTGTCAAAGATAGTAATTCCATGCTCTCAGAAAGTCTCCTAATTACATCTTTTCACAGAATTCCTTTTTCAAGGTCACTTTTTCATGAGAAAAATATTTTTACTTCTTTCTCTCTCCCTTCCCACCCACATTACAATTTTCCACAGAACAGAAGTTATGGTTCCTGTTGAGGTTTTTCTCTGCGTATGCAGTGCTGAGGAAGATCAGAGGCTTTTATGCCACCTTGTGTACTGATGCTGATACCAATTTCTTACACCTAACTGGTCACACATAAATTTGAGCTTAAGTTTGCAGCAACAGTCACTCAACATTGTACAAGATTGCTTATTTGGAACAGCTGACTCCAGAAAATGCAATGTAGATGGGTTCAGTGGTTTGCCACTCTCAAAAGTGAAAAATGCAGTATTGCTGTTCCTGTCTCTCCCACCCCCCACGTCTGGCTGCTTCGTTTTCCAGCTCAGTTACACTAGTTCCTAAAGCTGTGCTGTAAACCAGACCATTGAAATTTCCACTCTGACTTCAGCAGTGGCAACTTCTCTGCGATTAGAGACAGAAGTACCATTAAGAGGGGAAGAACTTCTTTAAACTGGATATATATTTTCTGTTTTACACAAACTGGTATTTTTTAAATGGAATACGTTGGATGATTTTTATCACAGTTGGTGCTTTGTGCCTTAAATTCTCATGAGTTTTCACTCCCAGAGTCCATGCCTTGAACTGAGCCAAGAGATCTAGTGCACTGTGGATGACTGCTTCCAGGTCTTTTGTGTTCAGAAGCAAATACAGTGGGGGGAGAAAGGGTGTTTCACACCTAAGTGCTGTTCACAAGCCTTTGGCCTGATTCCAGAACATAGCTGTGATTGCGTCAGAGGTGTGTTAGCCAGATGTCCTGCCACGTGTGTATTCGAGTTGCAGAAGGATGTAGAATAGCTTTCTTTAGCCTTTGTGTGGTTAGATCAATTAGCCAAGAGATGTGTGTACTGGCATATAAAAGAGTTAGTAGGATGCTGTTCTCCTTACAGTATCTCAAAGCTAAAGCTGTGATGCAGTTAATTCAGGGCGTATTCCTCCTATTCCAGCTCTCGTTGATGTTACTGTGAGGGCAGCCTCGTTGGTTTGGTCCTGTACTTTCAAGTCTCCCTTTTAGCCGCGGTGGTTGCCAGCTTCATTTCTTTCCCAGCGGCAGGATAGGGGTCATTCCAAGCACCTCAAAAGGGGCACAGTGATTTGGCTGTAGGGAGCAAGCTAATGGTTTACTAACTTCACTGAAACTGGAGATTTAAATCTGGAAACATGAGGAGAAAGTTAACTCAACCCTTCACGCTTCCCAGCTAATCAACCTAGAGCTTGTATAGAAAGAGTTCATTATTTGGAGCTCAGTTCAACTCCATGGCTCAGTGGCTTTTGCTTTTCTTATACTTCACACATTCTTTGCAGCTGATTTTAATGGTAGGCTGCATTAACAGACAATCTAAAAAAGAAAAAAAAAGGCTTTGGTATTTAGAGATTCTTTCAATGGATCATGAATGGTAAATGTCAAGGTCTGAAGAATAACAGAATCAAATACCTTAAAAATCTTATCTCAATAAATGGAATTTAATATAATAAATGTTTTCACTTAATATATTAGTCTAAATATTTTAATATATTAATTCACAGTAATTGTTGAATGCATTGCTTCCTCTGTAAGCAAAGTAGATACCGAAGTTCACCGAAACAATGACAACTAACCCTTGTGTTTCAGGGACTCTTGTGGAAAAGCAGATCAGGTGTTGAACGTTGTCTCCCTGCTGCTAGGCTCTGTGTTTCTAAGTGTTTTTTGGATGTCCGTGCCCCCTGTAGATGGGATGAGAACTGGTGAGCTGGGCTGTGTCCCCTGCTCTGCTCCATGGAAAGTCTCTTGTTCTGCTGGAGAAACACACAGGTTACCACACCTGTCCTAGCTCTGGGTGGCCATTTGGCATTCCTGCACCCCTAGTGTCTACTCTTTTTGACAATGCTCTTGTGTTTAAGGTATTGTGCTGTTTAGTCAATGTTTCTGAGTGCCTTTGATGCCTGAAGATTACAATACACAAATTTCTCAGTGTAGGAAACTCCCAGTGTGATTAATTTTATTTTCTTTAAATCCTGAAAGGTGCTTGTTCCAGGTAGAAAGCTAGGGCAGGGTCAGCATCTTTGAAACACACAGATTTATTTTCTACAGGTGAATTTTTAATTTGGCCTAGCAGGATATTCCTGTCCAGACAGCCAAGCTTGTGATTCTTTAAAAACAAACAAATCACATGAGCGTGGTGCGCAGTGCTTGGCGTACTGCATGGGCGCAGGCCTCTTGCATTTGTGGCTTTCCTTTCCTGCCTTGTCAAAGGAGACTGGCTTGCAGACTATGAGATGTTGTGGCCTTCAGAAAGAGGAGCTATAAAACTCACCAGAGGGATAATCGGTCCTTGTCATCTCTCCCCACATTGTTTTCCACTTCCCCCAGCTATCATATCTCAAACCCCATGCCTTGGTCCAGCCCACACACAATTTTTGTAACCAGTGTAGTCAGGGATGTGATTTCCCTTCCTACTTCTGCCTCTTACACTGAGTTTATAGCAGTAATGCCTGCTTTGTGGGAGTCACTGCAATAAAATTGTTCCTCTCCCTGTGCAGGGGGACTAGCTGCAGAAGCAGAGTACTCCTGTGTTGGAGTAGCTGCGTCTTTCACAGCGTGGCTGGACGGCTCTGAGTACACAGGTCTGATCAGAGCAGTTTGCTTTTCCATTTTGACATGGCCATGTTGCAGCGTCTCGATGGTTCTCATGAATGTCCCTGGAAGGGACAGGCTTGGGAGCATGGCTGTTCAGGTTCAAAACGTGCTGTCAGCGCTGTCCTGGGGTGTCAGGGCTGCTCACTGCATCTGGGTGTGCCCCTTCGGTGGGGTGCCAGAGCCCGGGGGTGCTGTGAGCTGCAGCAGCATCTCGGCTGTAGTTGAAATAGCCATTCAGATTTAAAAAATAAAAATAAAATATCTTTCATACTTCAGCAAGCCATGTTGTTGTTGCTGTCTTTTAACACCATGAATGTCAATAGTTCACTTTTGGTATATGATACATAATTATGAAGCGAAGGGGAATGACCTCAGTCTACATTGGATTTTATTTTAATTGAGATTATGAAGGGTGCCATTCTCTTTGTCATTCGGCAGTAAAAGATTTCACTGAAACCACGCACACTGTTTCAGTTTACACTGCGGACTCCGAACTGCTGCAGAACACCTCTGCCTTCAGGCACCACGATGCAGAGATCTTTCAAGCCACTGTTTTTGGGGCAGAGGCTTATTGTAAGAGTTGCGTCAAGCACTTCAGAAACACTGCACTTTTTTCCCCTCTTTCTTTCCTTCCCCTTTCCCTTTTCCTTGAGTTATTTACACCACACTAGACAGAAAGTTAAACTATGGGCAATACCTTAATACCCTTGGCAACGTTTATGCTTTCTGTAAGGATGGTTCTATCTTTTAAACAGAAATTGGTAAGCGAGGGGTTTTTCTTCAGGACATCTCTGCTGTCGGATGACACAGAAGCAGATCACCCTGGCAGGGTGGGCACTGCCTTTGACCGGGTAAATCTTGTGTCCTCACCTTTCTGAAGTAGTCTCCCTGTGTCTCTGCTGCAGGTGTGGCTGTGGAGGGACGCTGGGGCTCCGAGGGGCCGGCGAGGAGCAGCACCGTGCAGCACACTCGTGCCGTCCGACGGTAAGCATTCCCAGCAGGCTCTCTCCCTTCCTATCAATGTTAGCCAGCTGTTCATTTATTTTGTGGTGGTAGGGTCAGATGACATTAGTTGCATGTGTTCTTTACATATATATATCTCTATCTATATATATAAAAATATATTTTAAAATGTCCCAGAAGTAGAAGTACTATATTCATGAAAGAAATCTAGAATGTATTGCGTGGTTTTCTTTATTTTAAACTACAACTTATGACTTTCTCACTTTCCCTCCCCAGAAGTAACTATTAATTACAGACATGGTCTTCCTGTGATAACTCTTACGCTGCCTACAAGAAGTGAACGCTGTCGGTTCACTGTCAAGCCAATGGTGACCACCGTAGGGGCATTCCTGCAGGATGTGCAGAGAGAAGATAAAGGTATTGAGAGGGCGGAAGTCTTTGCAACAGGTATCTTACATTTCTGTCACTCCTTAAAATGAATATATTCCTTTTCAAATGGACTGTACTTCTGTCCTGAAGCATGAGTTCAGATCTCCATCAGGTTTAGCATTGCTGCTGTTGGGGCAGCTCTTGAATGCTTCGGGGGTTATTGGTGTTTCAGATTTAATATCTGAGTTCTCTTGGAACAGCTGATTAAAAATGCAGAATTGGACATATTACTATAACATTCCTTATATTTCAGTAGTGTCCTCTATTAACCTTTTAAGGTTGTTTCTTTTTGTAATGCTGTCTTTAAATAAGTGTCTCTCTTCCAGTTTCCTTGATAGCTTTTTCTTTCCATGTCCTCCATGATCATTCTTATAGTCAACCAGTCAGGCTCTTGAATGTGATGTCTGCCAGTTGTTCAGTGTAACTCAGAGCTGGAAGAATCTGTTTGCCTTACTACAAACTTGAACTCGTATGGAAAACTTGCTAAGAGCTAAGCAACCAGATAATGTGTGCAATGATAAAGGGCAGCTTTTTGAGGCTTTGGGGCGTTTTCATTCATCAGCTGGAGTACAGTACTTTGGGGCCCTTGGGTTGAAAGGAGAAAGCTATACTGATATTAGCATTGATGTGGACTTTCCTCCTTGTAGCAAACTGTTTATTCCATTGTCCCAAGTCTTCAGATTATTTTCTCAAGCTCTGCTCACGGTTTTCGTGTGTTTTGTCTCTTTGGTCTGCTGTTGATAAAAGCTAACATCCAGTTACGTAAACTGGTTTTCCATTTTATTTCCAAGACAACTTGGTTTGTATTTTGGCAGTGCTTTTTAGTTTTTCTACAGCAATTCTGAAAAGTCTTGCAACCCCTGTCCTGGTCCTAGAGAAGGACTCAGTCTTAAAAGTAGAACCGAGATGTAGCGTCCTTGTCTGAATCTGATAGAATAGGTACTTGAGTTTGGCTAACTAAAAGCATCTATTTCTTCCCTTCCCCTCTCACTCCCGTAAAAAGAAAGAAAGAAGAGGAAAAAAAAGGCTAGCTACATCCCTATAGATTGCTTTTCCATCAGGTAACACATAAATAGAAGAAAGGATGGGGTCAAGAAAAGTTGGCTCGAAGTTTCATAGCTGGGTGCATTCATAACACTCCCTTTATTCCTGGTTGATGCTGCAGGGACTTTTAAAGGAACTGAAAATAGGTCGATGCTCCTAGGAGATCCAGAAGCCACAGATCTAGGAGGAGCTTCTTTAGTTGCCTTTGAGAGCACATTTAGTAAAACACAAAAATACCCCAGAGAGCAATATGTTTATATCCTCTAGAGCAATGGAGATGTGATCTGTGTGGATCGCAGTGTGTGCATGAGCTTCATGTACACAGGAACTTTGAGGTTGGTTTTTTTCTTTATGCTGTATTTGCTAGGCAGCAAAAGTAAAAAATTCTCTTGAAAAAGATCATTTCTTAAGAGACTGTTCTATCTTCAGAAGCCACTGTAACAAACGGTCATTGTCAGCAGCTGGCCTTGCCCTTAACATGGAAGTTTTCACTAAAAAGGATCTCGTACTGGGGTGAGGCAGGGCTGGCCAAGAACAAGCGCCAGCAAACATTTAACCTCTGAGTACTGCTGTCCTGTGGGGACATCCATGGCCGAAGTATTTGTGATTCACTGCTGAATCCCATTTTTCTGTGATATGTCAGCAAAAGCTAACCACTCATTCTGCTTCAGTGCAAACATCGGTCACTTGTGCAGCATAAGATAATTTCTGTAAGAAACCTACAAGTCTGGCATTTTTGGTGTGAGTGGGCCGCTTTCACCTCATCTCATCAGTTTATGCCCCCCCCCCCCCCTTTGGAATAGAAACATTGTCCACTTGGATTAAAACAATGTCGAACAGTTCTCTGGTCTGTATTTTTCAAGTGCTGGGGAATTGTAATGTTAGAGAACAGCTTACATGTTTAGTTTATTAGGAAACTGATACTGTAGAGAGAAACTATTGGTCAAGTATGAGAGTTGAATTTAAACATTTATTATTAAAGAAAAATTACTAAGCCTTGATTTAGTGCAGACACTAGGTGTCATTTAGCCATTAAATGAAACCCAGCCTTAACTGAAAGTATTAGTGCTGTGTATAATGACTTTCATTTTCTGTGGATTCAATTTTAGCCCTACAAAACTTCTGTAGACAAAAAATGGCCCTTCGTCCACATTTGAACACTTGTGCTTAGGTATAGGAAGGAAAGCAGCCTTTTGCTGAAAGCCTGCGGGGAATTTTCTAAAACAAAACACCTCCCTTCCCCCAAAAACCTTCCTGTTTTTCAGTTAATAAAAAGTTGGACAGGTTAATAAATCGGTGGTGTGCCACATCCAGAACAAAGAGCCTGTCTGGCAGTTCTTTTTAAAAGCATTTTTTGCTTAAATGTCACTTTATAAATGTCACCTTAATAATTTATATGCAAATGAGGTTTGATGTTCTATTACACTGTAAAAAAAGAAGAAATGAGAGGATGGGCACATTAAAATTTCAGATTTTGGCTTGAAAGTGATAGCTTTCCAGGTTTGCTTTGCTGCCCACCCGGCGTGGGTCGGGGAGCCATGGGGTGCGTTGGCTGGCAGAGCGCAGTACTCTCAGGCTCAGCAGATGGGGCGAGGACAGAGCTCCAGTGAATCGATGGTGGCAGGTGTGGGGCTGTCTGCCATGCCTGTCTGTCGTGGGCACGTGGGGACAGGTGGAGGAGCTGGGGCAGCAGCACTGTGACAAATACTTACACACAAAAATCGTCATATTTGGTAGCCTGATCATTATTCATGGTGGGAGTGAAGCTGCTGTTCTCCACCACTGCTCACCCCGTGGCAGGGGCAGGGGAAGACACCCTTTTTAGGTGTAGGAAATGAAGACCAGGTCAAACAGCTACCATGGAGCAGCTGCTCTGTGGCTTTTGAACCCCCCCATGCCACAGCAGCGTGCCTGGCTCTGGGGGCTCTTGGGCCATCTGAACCCCCTGGGGGGGCTGGTTTTACTGGGTGGCTCTGGGATCTGCCGGACTTGAGCTGGTGAGAGCTCCAAGGGATCCACTGGTGCATGTTTCTGCTGATGTTCCTTCTCAGTGTCTTCAGCTCCCTGTGGGGTGTGATGTGTTCCTTTGCCTCCTAGCCGCAGTGAGGTGTGGTGCACGGTGAAATGAAGAGGAGATGTTAAAGCTGATAGGCAGGAACAGTAGTAATATACCAAAGAGGAGAGGTTATTTACAAACTTCAGGCCCATTTAAACAGGGGAAACAAAAAGCAGAGATGGGACAAAACAGATCTTTTACATTCCAGCAGAGGTTTGAGATTACATCTGCTCTCGTGTGTATTGAATGTAAAATAGGAAGATATTATATTATCTCCACTCTCATTTGGATGCAGCTATTTTTCCTGTTATTGTGAAATCAGGAATGTTGCCAGAGTACTAATCTTGCAAGACCTGCTGTATTGAGAATGCCCTGGGAAGCGCTGCGGTGCATCCGTGCCACTGGATGACAGCCTTTTCATATATTGAAGCTGCAGTCTGTCTGCCAGTGGCAAATCTCTTCTAAGCCCTTGGCAAACACAAGTGCAGCCTTTTGGGTGAAAGGGCCTTTGGCAAAGAAAAATGGTAGAGAGGGAATGAAAAGAAGGAACAAATACAAAAGCAGGATAAAATCTTCAGCAACCAGCTGATTGAATGTCACAGTTGCCCCCTTGTCTCTGATTTTAAGTCACTGAGAATAGATATGATTTTTTTTTTTCTCAGCCTGTTCCCTGTGTTGCTGATGGGGGTAGCATTCCTGTAAATTTCTGCACAAAAAAGAAACACAGAAAAGGGTTCTCCAGAGTTTTTTAGAGTAATGCCTCTCTGGCTCCTGGTCCCTTTTACTAGACAGTCTAGCTCTCCAGTTCTGAACTCCCAGTCACAACTGGTAGTGGAACACGGTGATTTCAAGCACCGTTAACTAAAATCTGAACACCACTAGTGACTTGCTCCTTTTGACTAGAAGAGCCTGTTTAAGGAAAGACATAAATCTATAACTGAAGATGAGGTCTCTGAAGGTCTTTTAATTTCCACAAACCCTTTGTCCTAATAAAGATGCGAACTTGCATGTGGATGGAGAAACAAAAATGCAGATCTCTATGTTGCCATTTGTTGCTGTTTTATGCAAGACTTGTTCTTCTTCTGCCCTCCCCTTCCCAATGGGTCGATTGTAGTCATAATCACAACACAAGAAAATACAAGGCTGCTCATAGTAGTGACAAGTCTGAATGACACTGCTAAAGAAGGCATTCAGGCACACACTCCATGTTGATGTGCTCCTCCTTACTGTTCAGCATCAGTTACCAGAATTACTAAAAGTACAGTTCCCTTCCAAACATTATTAATAAAGAACTCTAGCACTTTTCCAAAGGGATGTCAGCTACTGTTTTAAGATTTCTTGTAATAGATGATTTAGAACGTAAATCTTTCTTCTGCAGATGGTGGCAAGGTCTCTGATGCAACCTTGATGGAGATCTTACTGATGAATGACTTTAAACTTGTTATCAACAACACAGCATACAGTGTGTCACCTCCTGTAAAAGGTAAGAGCAATGCTTAATGACTCTGATTATCTCACTTCCTCTAGTGAAAGGCATGGGAAGTCTCAGAAAAACAGAACCTGTCTGGAGAAAGGAATTTCTCTGTTTTTTTTACCATTGGATGGTCCTGCTTTCTGGCGTTAGAGGTGGGGAGAGAATGAAGAAGGGTGGGTTCTTGAAATGTTTTATATGACAAACATTTTCTTTTCAGATAAGCTGAGTAGTGAGCATGCTACTGAAATGGAAGATATCAAAACCTTGGTTCACAGACTGTTCGTGGCTCTGCATTTAGAAGGTCACCAGATAAGGAGAGAGAGAGAATTGCTACAGAAACTGGACCATCTGAAAGAAGAGCTGCTGCCTCTTGAACAGGTTGGAAAGTGGGGTTACTTTTTTTGAAAACTCAAAAGCATTTTGTTTCATCAAGAGTAAACCCTGTGACAGAAGAAAATCAAGCGTGAATCGCTAAGGTGTGTCTGTTTTGTTTGTTATGTAAATGAGGGTCAATTCAAATACAATTCAAATTATTTTCAATACAGTTGTTTTCCCTCCTGTTATGCACATTCCCTGGGTAGAAACCACACCACCTGGAGAAAGCTGTCATGAACAAGCCTCAGCATGGCCAGTATTGGTATTGAAAGGCCACTTAGTCACCTGTTGCTGTATGAGTTCTGTGAGGTAGAAATCATCTGTGGCTTAGGCTAAGATTTTCTGCATCCCCAAGGCAGCAAGGCACATTGTTTGGATTAATGGTTGCCAGAATCCAGGAAGAGAAGGTGTGAATGTTGATCTAGGACAGGCTAAGCTAACCCAGCATGAGGAGAGGAAGCCAGAAAAAGCCTGACAAAGTGGACACTTTTCCTTGGCTTCAGACCTGCTTTGTGATGACCAGCCTCAGCGTTAACCAGAGCTGCCTTGCATGGTAAATGGAAATCCAATAGACATAAATCCATAGTAGTGGGGAGGGGCAATTAAAAGTAGGACTTCTTGGTGCACAACACCCAGGAGATCTGGTTGCCCGTGGATTTCAGTTCTCTTCTTTTTCAGTGGGGTAAGTCGGTAAGAGGAGTCAGTAAAAGATCCTGAAAAAGCATCTAGCCCAGCAGCAGAAAGCATAGCTGAGGAGCTGCTCATCAGAGGAGTGCTCACGTTTGCTTGAACAGGTTTCTGTATTTCTCTTCCGTAGATGAAAGCCAGAATCAAGGACAGTGCAGACGCAATGACCTCCAGGCTTCTGTGGGTCGGCTTAGCTCTGATGTCAACACAAGGGGGAGCGTTGGCGTGGCTCACGTGGTGGGTCTATTCCTGGGACATCATGGAGCCGGTCACATACTTCATCACTTACGGGAGTGCCATGGCTTTCTACGCCTACTTTGTTCTTACTAAACAGGTAAGTCCTTGTTTTGTAAACGTTTGGAGTATTGGAAAGGAGGAAAACTGACTCTTAAATTAAATCACAGTGTGTGGGCTCTGATGAAAGCACAATTCAGTAAGTAGCCTTGCCATCACACAGGGACTTGTTTGATCCCTAATGGGGCTGGATACAAATGTTACATTACGTGACCAGCTGCTGAGCATAACTACTATCTGTAAGATTTCATAACCTAGCGAATGAAAAGTGATGAAAGAAGTCTCTCCTTTTATTTTAAATTTTTGTAGACCACTTTGAATAGTAAACGGCATCTTGCTCACTGCTGTAAAGGGAGAGCAACTAGTGCTGTGCCAGTTTGTGAACGCTGCCTTACGGAAGCAAATCACTGAACAGCAGCTTTAATTTACTGGAGTTTGTGTATAAATGGTGCAGGATACCAAACTGCCTGGAACTCTGGCAGTTGCATTATTGACATACACCTAATTTAGTGCCTGAAAAAGTGTTACTGTTTTGTTCTTCATTATCCGATTGCTTTTCCATGACTTTGAATGAATGGAGGTAAATCTAGGACAGCTGAATGGAGCAGGAAACAGGCATTGTTTAGAAGAAAATAAGTTTGCTGAGTAACAAAAACACAGATCTTAACTGAGCTGCACAATACAGACTTGTCCTGAAATCCTGTAAGACTTCGAGAAATGTTTCTTTTTCCTGTTTTAGCTCTGTACTTTACTCTCAAAGTGGGCATCCTGATGTTGAACTTTCTGTGATGCAAGATTCTTTTTGTTTGTTATGGAGGTATGTGGAAGAGTAACCAACACTTCCTTCCACGATACCAATGGATCTATAGACCTTGTGGGACATCATGTTCCTTTAGTGAAAAGGGGAGACATGTCTGTTTTTATGAAGAGCTAGCTCTGATTTTGAGGAAGGGCTAAGGCATTCCTGCTTTTTCTATGTGAGTCGATAAAGAGATTACTATTTGGCTTTTTTGAACAGCTGCTGGCACCATTGCTTGAGACTTTCAAATAAGTCTTTGAGAAAAAGTAGCTGAACTTTGACTCCTTGGAAGTAGTGTCCATTGACTCAGGTGGCTCCAGTCATAAAGGCCACACTTTGTCTTTATTATAATTGAAAATTCCTTTAGATGCAATAGAAATGATTCCTACCATGTTTCTAAAAGGTCCTTATGACCTATAAGGGCATAACTTCATATGTAGCCTCTTAAAAGAACATATGTGTATGTTGAACTAGATACATCTTCCTGCAACAGGCTGACTTGCTGTTGAAAACTCATTTGTACAGATAACCTTCTGACCTCTACCCAGTTTTCTTGCTAACCCCAAATATGTGCTCTGCTTTCTTTGCCAGGACTACATTTACCCTGATGCTAAAGACAGGCAGTTCCTCCACTACTTCTATCGGAAATCCAAAAACCAGCATTTTAATGTGGAACAATATAACAAGCTCAAAGAAGACCTAGCAGAGGTATTTAAATACAGTCCTTAAATAATGAGGTAGCCTCTGGGTTAAGACTTTCTCAGTAAACTCTCAGCTAACAGCAACTGACCTCAAGGTTTACTTACATTCAGAACAGTGTATTGCTTATCAGCCAGGTTCAGCTGTTCAAATAACCACACCATGTTTGCCATTGGCCTGTTAAGTCATCAGAAAGGGACACCTTCATGAATTTAATTTAAAGCAAGTCAGTTTATCAGCCCTACAGATCAGTTTTCTGCATACTCTAATACGTTGCATTTTGGGCCATTTTAATAGAATAGCTGCATTGCTTTTGGAGACGGTGTGTTTGCTGCAGTGCTGTGGTGACAATCTCCTCCCTTCCTTGGAAGGAGACTGTCTTGCAGAGTTCAGCATTTGACATCTTAATCCTATTCCTTCAGTAAAAGGCTTAGATTTACAGAATATGGGCGACTGGATGGAAAAGGTGGTGTGTGCACCTAGGAGAAACTTTGTGGTCTTCATGAAAAAGTGTAGCAGATCTCTCACTCCTCAGTTCTGACTCCCCCATCCCATCTCACTGGCCCTGTGTTCAAAGTCTCGTGAAAGAAAATTGAAACTACCCCCAGCTTTAGTTCAAGACCAGTGGTTCAGGGTGTCACGTCATGAGCCACATTTGACATAAGGCTAGAGTTTGATGCTTTTTCAGTAGCCTGTGAGTATGAATTTTGTAATTGTAATTTCAGGAAAATAATACTTAGGGGTGTGGGTGATTGGGTGGACAGGCAGGGCACGGGCTTCTCTCTGGAGACTGGCTGAATGACCTGAGCAGGTCTGTAAACGTTCAGCGTCCTCCCTTTGATTAGTTTGGCTTGTTGCACAAGACCAATGCCTTCTGAGAAGAGAAAGATACTGGATGTGTGAAAGAGCACGAGAGAAGGGAGGGCTGCAGAAGGATGAACTCTCACTCTCTCTTGCACTGGCAGGCAGAAGAATCCCTGAGGCGTCTGCGCCAACCTCTGCACCTGAGGCTTCCAATCCAGGAAATCAGTGACAAGGACTGACTTTGATTTTGTATATATTAGAATTGCCCTTTCGAAGCCGATACAAACATTTAGTTACTCAACAGAAACTGGATATTTTTGACCACTATAGTTTTGAAAGTTGCAATAAGTATAAAAATGATTTGCTCACTTGATGGCTTGGGTTTGTTTTTGTTTGTGGCTGGTTTTTTTTTTTTAAACCTATGAACAAGCTGCTGAAGCAAAGTTCTTGAAGATATTTGTCAAATCTCACGAGTAAAATGGAGGCATTCTGCCTGCTGGTAAAATGACAGGGATGTTTTATAGAACAAGGGCTGTCTTTTGAGTACCATTTACTATAGCACAGCAGTACCTAATGGAATAATTAACTTCTGCATTGAGTATTTTTTCCCCAAAATTACTGTTTTCTTTTGCCTGGCTTTGTGCATTGACTCTGTTGGTGTAACACCATTAGTGGCAGTTAGACTTACATCACAAGTAAGCTTTTTTAGTAAATATTGCTGGAAAAGAAAGATATATCAAACTTATTTACTATAAAATCATTTATGTTTCACTGTTGCATTTTATTGAAAAAAAATATCAAAACATTCAAACATACATGATTTATACAAATCTTAAAAGTAACCATAGTAAGATATAACATCTATGACTCAGAACATAATATATGGAAAGATTTAACAAAAGCAGAGCCAGGAAATCAATTATTTTATACCCAGTAAAGTGGATTAAGACACTTTTCTCAGCTTCAGTTCTCCATTGTCCCCCAGAGTTAAGCGTATGTATGGATAACGTAAAAAATAATGAAAGAAATATTCGCTTATAGTCAGTATCATTGAAATTACTGATGCTGCAGTAGTAACGATCCTATGGTGAAACATCCTATGGTGACAAATCACAGACTTAAGAGTGGCAGGGGTTGGAAGGGACCTCTGGAGATCATCCATTTAGTCCAACCCCCCTGCCAAAGCAGTGTCACCTACAGCAGGTTGCACAGGACCGCGACCAGGCGGGTTTTGAGTATCTCCAGAGGAGGAGACTCCACAACCCCTCTGGGCAGCCTGTTCCACGCAGGAACGTTATGTACGCAGTGACAAAGCATGGCTGATCTCCTCTGGGGCCAAGGGGAAGAAGAGGCTGATCCAACACCAAGGCCTGAGGTATGACGGTTTGCATACGTTGTATTTTGCAGAGCTGCCTAGAGATGTCCAGCAGTTGTAAGTAAGCCTGGAACCTTGAAATTATTTGCTTTAGCTTTAGAGATGTGTACAAGGCGAGCTTACCCAAAGTCATGCTAAGCAAGCTGTATGTGGTCTCATTTCACTACTGCTTGCTTTTCTTCTGAGGATGCAAAGCACCAGCAAACTTTAATTGTGCCCCAAACATAAATGATGTGCAAGCAAAAAGAAGCCCTTTATCTATACTAATGCTACAATTGTACTCAAGGAATTAAGTTCCTTTTTAGTGTTGAGAGAAGATAAAAAAAGTCTAAAAGGCTCAATAAATCTGCAAAAATTGGAAGGTGGATACTGCTCTCCACGGATTCAAAAAGATGCCCTACAAACATATTCCCTGTAAACTGTGCTCTTGGAGCAAGACAAGCTGATCTAATGCAACATTTTGGACACAGTAAAATGTGCCATAGATGACAATCAAGCAAAAAACTTGCAAGAAAAAAAAAGTAATCTAGAATACAAATTTCAATAAAATCTGAGCTCCTCTTAACAGTTTTACACCAGTCAACTTTTCCTAAATTCCCTGAGATGAACAGAGCTGTAATACTAGCTTTAAAATTGCTTTAAGATTTTAGAAACTATCGTGTATACAGACTATAACATTTGATCCCAGTGATTTTGCAGACAATCTTGTAGAATATTCGTCTCCTGAACTAAGATTCTGTGTTTTTCAATTCTGCAGTGCGTATTAGTTAATGGTTCTCATTGTTAAGTAACAATCTACTTAGATTTTGGATGAAAATACAATTTTTTAGTTAGCATTGAGGCAAAACAAGGAATCTGCTTCTTTCCTATAGCATTAATGTCTCTGCACATATCTACTTTGCGATGAGATACTTTCCTGTTAACGACAGTAAGAAGTTCTGTGAACTCCAAGGAAGAGCCGTGCTTCCTAAGTGCCTCACACAAATCTTGAATGTACCAGGAGCCATTTACAGTTTCACGATGAGAAAAGTAACCTATTGTAGAACAGGAAAGTAAAATTATATCCAAATGTAAGTAGTGATGCCTCTTGAAAAATACTCATGAGAGTTACTGCTCGCTAGCTGCCTCTGTAAGGGATCACTAATGGCTGTTAATCTTACTTTGCCAGTTACGCAGTTTCTCTGTAAACTGTAGATGGGAAATGGCTTTGAGATCACCTATAGTGCTCAGCCACGAGGAGCACGATTCAGGGACTGGTAGCTTACAGGATCATATCTGCACATTACAAGAGAGCAGATGGGACTTAGGACGAGACACACGGAGGACTGGAGACGACAGCCACATGGTGCCAGGAAATTTGTAAGCCACCAGAATCCTACAATCCTGGAAGAACGGGGAACGCGTGCTGTCAGCCGACAGCTCTGCAGCAAGATTATGATGGGAGTGTTTCTGCTTGGCAGATTAAGTGCAGCCTTGATGGTTTATTTTCACTTTTTCCTTAGCATGCAAAGCAGATGACCTGCACTGCAAAATGAGGAACTGTTCAAGCTTGTTACAGTGAAGTATCAGACATCATATATCAAATATTAGAACTTACCTTGTGCCACAGAGTAGCACATGATAAAGTCTGCACCAGCAGGCAGGGTATAGACACCAGCTGCATCCACTTCAGTCTCATTGACAGCGGGTCGATCGGTGCCATCTATTGAATCCTGAGCAATAACTGGATCGTCATGTTTATCACCTCGACATGCCTGTTGGTGAGAAGTATTGTTATGCTTTCATCTGTCCAAGCTCACCTGTGTTAATGTAATACTTCTGACACTAACCAGAGGGGACTTCTGTTCAGTTAGGTGTTCCACATTACCTAATGTGGATGAGAGTACATATGAGTCTGGATTCGTAAAGACCTGTTTACTTCTGTCAATTAACATATTGGTGACAAAGTCTGGTGAAAGCTCTCAGATGATCACAGAATTCCTGAGACTGGAAGGGACCTCTTGAGATCACCAAGTCCAAGCCCCCTGGCTCAAGCAGGGTTAGCTAGAGCAGACTGTCCAGGACTACATCCAGCCAGCTTTCGAGTATCTTCATAGATGGAGACTCCACAACCTCTCTGGGTCATCTCTTCCAGTGTTTGACCACTCTCACAGTAAAAAAGTGTTTCCCTGTGTTGAGATGGAATTTCATGTGTTTTAATTTGTGCCAGTTGCCTCTTGTACTGTCACTGGGCACCACTGAAAAGAGCCTGGCTCGCTCTTCTTCATTCCCTCCCACCAGGTGTTTATAACATTGGTGAGATTCCCCTGAGCCTTCTCCTCCAAGCTGAACAGTCCGAGCTCTCTCAGCCTCTCCTCATATGAGAGATGCTCCGGTCCCTTAATCATCGTTGTGGCCCTTTGTGGGACTCACTCCAGTAAGTCTGTATCTTTCTGGTACTGGGGAACCCAGAACTGGAAACAGTACTTCAGAAGATGCAGCCTCAGCAGTGCTGAGTAGAGAGGAAGAATCGCCTCCCGCGGACCTGTTGGCAAGGCAGTGCTGAATAAATGCTCTGAAGCAGAACCATCGTTGTATGCTGTTACACTTCTGCTCTTAGTTCAGTCTTAAATGTGTTAGTCAAGGGAGGGGTTTTTTTTTGTGAGAAGCCAGTAAGCAAGGCCAGTATTGTCAACGTTGCAGAAAGGCTATACATGGAAGAAGGTAAGAACACACTCAAAAGATGCAAAGTAGGTAAGGAGCATCACTAAAGAGAGAAACGTGAAAATCTTTTTTCATTTGCGGTGATGAAGTTCTGTCCTTGCTGTTTCCTCTGATTTCCAAAGGTAAATGCTATGCCCCTTGTACTGCAAAGGAGCTCAGCTGATGAACTGAACTAAGTTAATTTGCTTTTGATGAGTATATATTGTAAATGTTTCCAAGTATTACTTAAAACTGAAATATATAAATATTTTTCCATCTTTGGCACCTGGTTAAAAAAAAAATCAAAGCTGAGTAAGTCCTAGTGAAAGATGAATTAACAACGTGCTGATTTTTGTAGCAGCCTTGTGCTTAAGGACGCTTTTATTTGAAAAAAGGTAATTCTTAGGATTACTCTATAAACTACTACAATTGCAATCTGCTGAAGGCCAGGTTCTCATTTGAGTTTGCTAATTGTAATCTGGCTAAAGAGTGGGATAACGCCCTGTGTAACCTGGCTTTACCCCGTAACTGACTCTGCTTTGAACAGGAGGCTGGACTAGAGGCCTCCTGAGGTCCCTTCCAACTTGGATTATTCTGTGAACCAAGGAGTGAAACAGGAGATTGCACAGGGGCTTTATTTGACCACTTAGCACAAGCAGTATTTCTGAGACAGTAAAGCCTTAAATTGACTCTTTAAATTCTACAGAGACCAAGTATTGGTCATGGACAAATAAGAAGAATAAAAAAAAAAGAAAAACAAAAAAACCATTACCACCACCACCACCAGAACCAACCAAACAAAAAACCCACAAAAAACCCCCAGAAAAAAACAACTGCGTAAGGATCAAATAAAGGGACTTGCCTGGAAGGAAACAGTGAAGTTGAGGTCTGATAGCCTTCTACAGCCCAGCCTAGGGCTGTGAAGTGATCAGCAGCAAATGAGCTGAGGCCGGACATGACTGTCTCAGAAAAATGATAGTCTTCTCTGCCATTAAATATATGCTGACAGTCAATCCAACATGGGCTTAATTTGGGTTGCTCTTCCTAAGATTACTTCTTACTGAATACAGCTAGAATAATAGTATTAACACTTGTGTACATAAAAGTTTTTGACAAAAGAGAAGAATCCTTGTCTTAAATGCCTTTAAAGCAGTTTTCTATACCTTCTTTCTTAAAGATGCACAAACTTTCCCTCGTGGACAGACTGTATCAGGAAAACTGACTTCTGTATTGCAAGAAGACCGAAATCAGTGTTAACACCACTGAATTCAGAAACAGACACCTTACCTGAATGATAAATATCTTCGGTTTTCCTACCAGACTTGGGCATTTGTCTCCTCTGAACATGTCTGTCATCGTCTCAATTTTGATTTGGGCATCATATGCATAAACATGATCATTCTCACCATGACTCAGGAACACACAAACAAAGCAGTCAGCATTGCTGTGGTCATCGTTGGAGACTGAAATAGTCAAGCGGTGTTTAGATGACTAAACAGTGATCTTCAGGTTTGAAAAACACTGTACATTTGTATCATATCATTTCATCTCTGATCAGTCCTTTTTCAAATGAACTCTATTTTCAGATAGTGTAATACTGCACAGACTTGAAGGTGCAGTGATTCAACATGGCTGAAGATAAGGGCCACTACAAATGAAAAGAAGAATGTTATTAACTTCTCCCAGCTGCAGGTACTTTCTTCCAGCTTTCAGCGACTTCATGAGTTCTCTCTGCAGAAGCTTCACTTACATCGCATTAAAATAGTATGAAGTCTAACCCTTAAGTCCTTAAGTTAAACAACTCCCTTGTGCACAAATATTTTAAGTTAGACAAACAGAGAGAATGGAAGGAAAGATATCTGGAAATTCTGCTACAACCAGTTAGACATAAGCAATATATAGTCTCCTACCTTCATAGATTTCCTGCAGCACATCCTCTGCTTTCAGATCATCAAAATGTCTGACTTCAAATCCAAGGTCTGTCAAACTATTGTTAAAACACATCAGTATTAGTAAAAATTTTGCTCAAATTACATGTCAGCTGCTACCAACACAGTTGCTTTCCCTGTGAGAGAATGCATATTCATGTTTATGCATTATTTATGAAAAAAAAACCTACTAAACTTGATTTTGAACTGAAACTGGTGTCCAGTACAGGTGTAATGCCTAACGTTATTTCAGAGAGTTCGTCCTAAGAGAGGTCTGGACACAATGAAATCATAGCATTTGTGCCAGAAGTTTCTGTGACTCAAAGGAATGTGCTTTGAAGTTTTTTTGTTATGGCTTTCTTTGCCAAGGTTGCATAGATGCTTGTGTCTCCAAAATCTTTTGTTCTATACCTAAACGTAAGATTTAGGTAACTGCTTATTTGACCATGTTTTCGGAAGTTTAGCTTTTTAAGCTTGAGTAGAGAAACCATGTTTCTTACCTGCGTTTCAGATTGTTTCTGTCTGCAAGAGTCCCACGTCTGTCTGGAAGCTTTAAATGCCAAAAGAAGTGCTCGTGATTGAAGATGAGCGCAACTCCTCTTCTTTGATGGTTCATTTTGTATTGCACTGCAGGATCAAGTGTTTGTCTGTTGCCAGAGACGGAAAACATTCTTGATAAATGAATTAATGGCTAATTGAATTCCCTTCCTGTATTCCTGCCAGTTGAGATTTTTTAATTGACTAGAGACTTTGATGACCCAATTCCAGAAGACAAGACCTCAAAAGGTGCAAGATTTTAGGAAGAGCCTAAATCGCTAAGTCTTTTTCAAAACCTTGGGCATGTTAAGCAATTCAGTAAAAACAAGTGTTGGGTGTGTACTAGGCTCTGTCAGGTAGGTTGAACAGTTTCTGTACAATATGTTTGTGTTTTCTGTTGTCAGGAGGCTGTCCCATTAGTATGGCAGTAAGGCACGTAACAGTGCATTTTAGACTTTGCTCCAATTCTCCATGTTATGTGTTTAGCTAAATATTATTTTAACGTAATTGGATAGTGCATATATACTTATTTGGAATTGTAGCTGTCTGAGATTTGGTTCAAGTTCTTGTAACTAAACCGAGTGCTGCATCATAAGCAGCAGACTATAAACTGGTGATGAGGGGGTACGCATAGTGTATCTTGCAAAAGAGGAGAACAAATTCGTATTATTTACCCTAACAAAATGAAAGCTATGGCAATACAACCGTTCATCTAAGGTTTTAGCAACCAGTCAACAAAATCCTAAAGCTGAACGACAGCGTTGTTCTGAACAACAGAACAAATGAGCAAACCAGCTTCTAAGCAGAGGACTTTATCACAGCAACAAATGTATGGAGCACCTGTCTGTTTGGAGTAGCATTCAGCAATTTACTGTTTTATGAGCAAAACACAACACAGAAGTCTGTGATAGCACACTATGGACTGTACACATGGACCCAGAAGGTCGTTTCCAATCATTGGCATGGCTGTATTTAGAGAAGTAAGACAGAGAATCTTCGTACTTTTGTAGTCGAAAGTATCAGGGCAGAAAACAGAAACTAAAACGCTTCTGGCAATAGCCCTGGCAATAGACAAGGCCAGTGCTTTAGATTTACAGAATGACAGTCCTAGGGCAGCATGACAGAGCTATGGCAGTCCTATGGCAGTCAGAGCTGTGATTTTGGGCATGTTACTGGGTTTTTTTCCTGCTATGGAACATTCCGTTTTGGTGCAACTGGTGGAAGAAGTTGCTTAGAATATTTGCTGGCAGATGTTGCTTAAAAATTGCAGCTTCATCAGCAGAAATGCTTTTGTTTCACTAGAAAATGACTAAAGTTATCTATAAACTATCTCTGCCTCTCCAGTTTATTATGAGCAGCCCTTTAATAAAACATCTTTTTCTAAGGTCAGCATGAGAATTCAAACTGGGAACAAGAATTCTGGATGATTGTTCAAAGTTTGGGGGTTTCTGCAATGTTGGCTGGATAGCCAACAAGAAAAGTTAAGTGGGATGCTTTATCACACTCTCCTCAATTTGAGTACTTCACAGGATGATACTTCACGCAAAGATCATAAACTTTAGCCCTGTGATTGTGAATGCTATTTCACCTGTACCAGTACCAGCGTTTATTTGGATTTGGGCAATTTATATTCCTTAGGATTCAGCTAGATGTAAGGCTGGTAGGGATTTGGAACAATTAGGTCCCTGGATCCTGTGAATGACCACTAAATAGTTCTTCCTCTGCTCAGCTGTAGTCACTGCGTGGGTGAGGCAAAGGAAATTATCAGGCAGGTAGATCACCTTTTCCAGGGTTAGATGATGTTGTAAGGTGGAGTAGGAAAAATTTATGGAATCACTATCCCATTGTCCCTTTACCCTCCTTCCAGAGGAATATATTCCTGTGCTATCACTTAGTCTGCCCAATTGTTTCTTAGATTGTGATGGTATTTTTGCCACAGTCTCTGCACATTGCCCAACGTAAAAGGAGTCGACTCCTGAGAGTCCCTTCTGTATGCCTTCATGATAAGAAGGGTGGTTCCACATCTGGGGCAGCTAAAACTAGAAACGTGTTCTGTAAATAGGTGGAGTTGAATAACCCAGTCACATTCTTAACAACAGCCAGAAAACCCTGCGCTGACCTCAGTGCCATGGGCCATCTCTCTGCCATTGCCATCAGAACTTTACCTTATATCAAGTGCATCTACTTCTGTGAGGTTCTCATTTCCATCTGTTAGAGATCAAAAAATGATTTAGCCACTAAAACATTCACTAAAAAAAGGAACGATTTCAATTTGTGCATCCAGCCTTAAAGTTTAGCTGTTAACGTAAGCCAAAAGCTCATTCACACATCAGGTAAACAGGCATGCAGTTACACAGCTTCATTAGCGTTTGTCTGCACCCACGGCTTTTGGAGGCTGTTTTTAAAGTTCTGACAGTCTGAATGTTAGGTGGTCAAGACATGCATATTTTGTATCTCTCTATCTGTATCTATATAGATACATTCAGAGATCATGACTTTATATAACTAACTAGCTGGCTGTATTTATTTAAAAAGAGTCTCTTTAACTCAACAGTTATGATTTTTACATAATCTAAAAATACACTGGTGTTTCTTTTATTTCAGTAACGCTGCCAGTGCAAAGCTGAGCATTCTCTTTGCGGCTGGATGCAGCCTATGAGTCATTGCAGGTAGTGGAACGGTACATACAGCTAAAGACAACTGAGAAGATGCAAGATTATTATACCCTTTCTTCTGCTAAACTATACAGGCGTAATTATCTCCAGTAACAGAATGCACATAAAGGTAAAATTGTGGGAACAACAGGGAATACGCACATCTTGGGTGCATGCAGAACTAAAGACTTGCAGATGGTTAGGAAAAAATGTTTATTCCTTTCACCTAAACGTCTCAATGGGCTATAAAATCACAGCTCCTACTACTAGTGGAGACTAACTACCACATTATGAAAACTATGTACTATACTGTACCTGTGGTGGTTAACGTAGGTCTGCTATCCAGCTGGATGTGGCCTGCAATTATGAAAGAAGATGGGTCACGTATATGTGTATTTTACAAACTACTTTGTATATACAATACTACCTTTTCACAGCTGCTTTTCACATCTGATTAAAGCCTTTTGCAAAACTAACATAGCTATGTATTGACAGAGGAGAAAAGTTCATAAAGACAGTAAACTTGCAGAAATCTAGACCTGGCTTTGGCAGCTTTTGTGTTGAAGACCCTGGCACGGGAGAGCAGGGGGTGGCTCAGAGGAAGTCACGTGCTTTTAGGTGTTACTATTTAAATGGAAACTTCCCACTGGCAAACACTGATCGTGCTTTCGGGTGTTGGGTCTTACAGTTACCACTGGTAACATGAACGCACAAAAAAAGCGATTTCAGTTTGCCTGAAACGTAACATGTAGATCAGACCAATGACAGAAGTGCTGTAAAATGAGAGCAGCTAGAACACAGCAGCAACAGCTGTGCCCGAGACACCGGGTAACAAGAAGCCAGAGGTCTGTAAGGCTGCATCTGCACGTTTAAATGTACGCTGTGCTTTTGCCTGTGGACCCGAGATCTGGCTGATGCTTTTGTCTCAGCTGAAGGGAAACCAGCAGACCACAGAAATGTTACAGTCGTCAAACTTTTAGACAGAGGATGGTGTCATGTAGACACAGAAGAACAGAATTCCTGGGCCAGAGGAAACTAGGGAAAGATGGTTCTCCTCTTCTTGTAATCCTGTTCAGTCAGTTACCAGTCCTTAGCCTCTCACTGCCACTGCCACGTTGCAGCTTCATGCGAGTAAACGCTACTTAAGCTGTTATGATTTAGGAAGAGCTTTCTGCTTGTCCTGCACAGGCTTGTTCTAAAAGCCGGTTGCTCTCAGGGGGACTGCTTGCTTGTCTTCAATCTCGTGAAGACGAACTGCTTCAAAAGAATCGAGGGTCGGGTAGGCACGGGGTGACGCGGGGATCCGACAGCATCTTTCCCTGGGTACGGCTGAATCCCAGCAGGTCCATCACTCGGGCCGAAGGACGTGGGATTTAGAAAACACCAGTAACCAAGCGGCGCAAAAAAAGGGCGGGGGAGCGTGTACGGAGTGCTACCAGCACCCTCGGGAACCGAACCCGCGGACCGCTGCCGCTCCCCTCCTGCTCCCCACCGCCGTTCCTCCGGGCACCGGCCCCCCGGCTGTGCGCGCCCGCCCTGTCCCGGCGCCAGCTGCCGTCCTTCCGCGCAAACCAGCCCCGCTCCCCGCCGCCTCGTCCCCCGCAGCGGCCGGGCCTTCCCCCGCCCCGGGCCGCGCCGCCCCGGCCTCCCGCACCGCCTTCCGCCTCGGCTCCCCCGCCCGCTGCGGAGGAAAGCGCAGGCCGCGACCCGCAACTGCGGGACAACCGCGGGGCCGGCCCCGCTCCCTCCGGCCCCCGGCAGAGCCGTCCGGCTCCCGCTCCCCCCCCCCCGCCGCGCCCAAAGCCCCGTCCCAGCGCACGGGGAGGCCTGGGCACCGCCGAGACCCTGAGCGGGGGAGCCGCGCCGCCGGCCCCGCGCAACCACCACCCCGCGGGCGGCGGCCGCGACCCGCCGCGTCCCTCGGTTCCCCCCCTCCTCCGGCCCCTACCTGCCGGCCGCCCCGGCGCCGAGCCCGACATGGCCGCGGACGGAGGCAGCCCGGCACGGCTCCCCGCCACGCCTGCCTGCGCGCTTCGCCTTCCCGGGCCCGGCCCGCCTCCTCGGCCCGGCACCCCCCCTCCCCCGGCCCGGGGGCAAGGCGTTTCTCCGGGCTGGGCTCCCGCCGCTGCGGCGGAGAAGCGGGACGGTGCCTGAGGGAGCGCGGGTCCTTCACTCAACCGCCACCCGCGTCATCCTGGAGCTCGGTGAGAAGCTACGGTGGTTACTAAACTGAGATTTTTTTTTTTTTTCCCCAAAACTGTGCCAGAAGCACCCCCCAGGGGCACACGCTGTTGCCCTTGCTGTAAGGCTGCTGTTAACTCAAGATGCCTCTTCATCCAGGCACCCGCGCGCAAACCCTTGAGAGGTTCGGACGCAGAGACTTTTGCAACTTCGCTCTCTTCTTGCATCAGTTCTTTTCTGATGATCTCAGCACCACGAGGAGAGCACCCAGGTACTGAGGAGAGTGCCTGGGTATCTTCACACATGCTGAGACTCCCAGCCTTTTCTTTACGGGGCTCCTCCTCTTCGCTGACCGAGACCGCAGTAAACAAGTTTCCGGACCAAAGCCAGTGACAAAACACATCCTCCTGTGTAAGAGCTTTGCAGATTTGTACCGTGGATGGGTCTGAATATTTGCTACCCAGGCTGTTTCCAGGTAGGCTCTAGAATGAGCTCAGGTGTGAATATGCTCTTACCAGAGGTTGCTGCTGCGAGCACAAAAGCAGGCGAATTTAGAGTGGGATTTTAGGTGTTTTCTACCCAGTCTGTTTGGCCTGTTTTTACCCAGGCTTCCTGCATGACTATATCTTTTAGCCAAGACACCTCCCTTTTGGTTAAAGGAGCCATGGGTATTTCCAGTTACCTCTGCTTGTTTTCCTCTTGTTTGGACTCGTTATCCTCAGGCTGCCAGCAGGCAGCCAGACCAAGACCAAACTGTTGTTTAAATTGTCTTGGTGTATACTTTAGTCAGAACACGTTCCTATCCGCTCTGTTCCTCAGTCCAACAGTTAGCCTGTACCCTCATAAGGCAATCACACATATTTTCCACTTTGAGCCTACTCGGTCAGCCACCGTGTTCAGAGGAGTCACCCGTAACCTGCTCACACGTACAAGGCCTGAGGTTGCATTTGACTGGTTGCATTTCCAGCTTAACACATGAAAATTTTTGTTAGATGAGCGTGTACATGTTTTGAAACAGTTCCAGACTGTTGCAGTAGCTCCACTGTAAGTGGGTATTTTTGGACAAAGCCTTGTGAATGTAGCAGAACTGCAGTTTGAAGAAGGGAGTTTGAGGACACACTGCTGTTACTCAGATCATCCAGGAGAGCAAAATAGCCTAAGGGAGTACGAAGACTTTAACTTGTAAAAAAAAAAAAAAAAAACACTGCAATATTTAAAGAGTATTACTGACTACATAAAAGCACGCAGTAATGACTCAAAGCCAAGAGCTGCTATATATATTTTTTTTTTTTTTGCATATATATAAAAATATCTAAGTTGTTTAATGGTGTGATTAATCCTGGGAGTGACAGCTACCCTTCACTTGGGGGCTGTGGCTTATAAACTCTATTTTGTACAGTTTGCAGGTTTTCTGTAATCACGGATTTCTGCTACAGGAAAAGCCTACACAAAGTGAAGGCTCCCTGGAAGTCAAATGCTTCCTCTGGTTTGCAAGCACAGCTAGCGGCCTGTCAGCTGTTGTGCTGTCTAGCAGTGTTAAAGCTCCTTGAAGTGTTACAAACGGTTTGAAGGAAACTCTGGAAGGCTTTCATGGTATAATTACAGGTCAATACAGAAAGGAACAAACCCCAGCGCTTTCCAACAGTGAAAATTTTCCGTGTTCATTTAATCATCTAGTTTAAGCTTGTTTCTACACAACGGAACGGCCATCTAGTTGAATTATAGTGGTTCGGACTCATTGTGGTACTTTATTTTAAACAAGCACGTCATTACCATTCCCTGCTTTCATGCTAAAAGACTTTGAGGGTTCCAACCATGGAATTCCAGCGTAATTCAGAGTTGTTTCAGTTCTATGACAGAAAATAAATTTCACCAAATTTAGAGGAACCACACAAGTTCCTCAAACACGGTTTTGTAAAACTCTACAGCAATATTTGTCTTGCAGTGCTACCTCATATCCATAAATACGAAAAGAAACTATGAAGCATGGCCAAAGAACTTTAGCAGGAACTTTATGCTATGAGGCACTTACAATCAGTGTCATGTACAGTAAGGTCTAGTGAAAAACAAAACAGAAATACCACAAACAATGGTAAAGAAAAAACATACAGAAGTACTTCCAGAGGAGAAATCACATTATAGTCCACAAGTCTGGTAAATTTTAGGCTTTTAGCATTGTTTCCACTCCCTGATCACAGATGCAGTATTTCAATTTTCAATTCTCTCCTCCAGGTGACTTCAGCTAAAGAAGTCAACGAGGGAACAGATGACAGAAGAACAGGCTCAGATGCTTCTCAGCCTCACAGAGGTCATGGGAACAGATGACAGAAACACAGGCTCAGACATCCGTCAGCCTCACAAAGGGCATTTTAAATAAGAAGGGTTGTTGGGCACACTGACCCCATCTGTGGAACCTTCTTCTACTTTTCATCAGAATGGACTAAACGAAAGCCAGATGAATACAATAACCAAGTTGTGCCACAAGACAAATATAAATCAACTTATTTAAACAATATATACTTTCTATGCATATAATACACAGCACAGTATGTTTTATTTGAAAAATAAACATTTGATTCCCTTTTAAAATAACATAGCAACTACAGTCCACCATTGTGTCAAATCAGAAGTATAACCTTAGGTTGCAAACTGTTCATTTTGGTGGTCAAGCCTTAAAAAGATCAACATATTTGATCTGAAAAGCGCTGCAGAAGTAAGGTTGATATAGAATCAGGTAGAAATACGTAGTGCAGATGTATACCCTTGCTAAGGGTTTGGGGCTTTTTGCTTGTTTTTGTTTTTTTAAAAACAAACCCACGGGGCAGCATACATCGTAGAGAACTGAAGGCAACTGTACCAAAAGCATGAAAGTATTGCCTATTTAAGATGCCATATTAATGTACACAAAACGCTCTTTCCTGTTGCATCGACTATCAGATGCATCGGCTGCTAGTAAACCTAAATTTTGACCTATACTCAAAATAAACTGAGAATTACATACAACTCTCTTCTGTGCCTCTGATTCCCCATTATGGAGTTTTCTTAAAAACTTCAAAATGGCACTGGTGTTTTACGATAGCATACCCTGAGTGTACAGGCACCAAAGGAAACTGAATTCCGTTTCCAAGCTTCTGGCATAAAGGGGAAGAGAAGGAAGACTTGTTCCTTTTTTCCACTAGGAAGAATATCGTAGTGACTTTCAAACCAATATATTCATGTCAGTGTTTAAATATATTACTGTCTGAAAAGCTTCAAGCTTTGTAACAAAACACTTGCTTCTTTCCAGCTGCGTGTTTGACTTTACCATGAGATCTCAGTATCTTCTTTCAGAGATCTGTCTTATCCTCGTAACGACACATACACGCAGCTCTCTGGCTGTCCAGGTATGGTTTACATCCTAAATGTATAACCGCATCGAACAACAGCTGAACAGTTGATTCACACGCTGCAAGCAAAGAAGAGTTCAGTTAAAAGTACTCTTTGAATGGAACATGAAACTAACAGAAATGACTCTGGCAAACTGCAAACGACTTTAAGAAAGCAGCAGCATAGCAAATAGACTGTCAAATGAAAGACCAAACCAATACAGAATCATTTAAGTTTTGAGTAGAGACTTTTCATATGCCAACCAAAATGAAGAAGAAAATTCATTCCAGGTGGAATCTCATCTGTGTTAGAAACATCACTTAGCCCTGTAAAGATGAAAGAGCTGTTCTACCCCCTCACTTTTTGCATCCCAATTTATGCAGAGGTTGCTATCTTTAACAGCAGCTCAACAGAACTGAGCAGATATTCAGCAGTTCTAACACGAAACACTACCATGATGACTTCTTTGCAGTTAAATGAATTTGACAAGTTCAAACATAGGCTTGTTCTAGAAACTGTCTGCTCTCAGTGGGAATACTTACTGTAAAAGTGACATTGTCCAAACAGAAAAGTGTGGTTATGTCATGTATTGCTCAGATACAAGCCAGCCACCAGAAGGAGCATCACATGGCCTGTTACTGAAAACCTAAAATGTGTTCACTAAGGGATAGCACTAACTGCTTCCACTATCAAACTGTATGATTCTAATACCTTACTTCATAAAAGGGAACAATGCGGTATTTTCCTACAGTTTACTAGCAATCACAAACGGTAGGCATTTAGAAATCACCCAGCAGAGCACTGAATAGTCAGCTATACTACAGTAAACGCAAGAATTATACAAGCATTTTGAGAAAGTTTTATTCCATATTCATACTGCTAAATGGGAAGCATTAATTTTTCCCCTCAAGGTTAGTTTTAATCCGGATCATTTTCCTACGCTGTGTCATTGCTTTGCTGTGCAAGTGTCTGGGCTGCACGACAGAGGGACAGAACAAGGCATCTTTTAGCAACAGCATCACCTGATGAAAATGTGGCATCACTGTGCTGCACAAAGATTCTTTGCCAAATAAGCTTGGTTAAAATTGAAAAGCAAGAAAGGCTTTTTCACACTTACCCTGGACACTCTCGGAGATTCCAAGTGTTTTCTGCACATCCCTGCAAATTTTGGAGAGGCAGGACTGGAACTGCTCATCGCAGTCATTTTTTTTATTGCCACAAGTATCGTAGCATCTGTCATGGTGATTGCAGCACTTTGTCATCGAAGGGATACCGATGTCAAACTGTGAAGAAAATCACACACACACACTCCATTGGTACTCCAGTTAAGAAAGATACAGCTGTTGTGGTTTAACCCTGAGCTGGCAACTAAGACCACGCAGCCGCTCACCTCTCCTCTCCGCTCTCACAGAATCACAGAATCACAGAATGGTAGGGATTGGAAGGGACCTCTGTGGATCATCTAGTCCAACCCTCCTGCCGAAGCAGGGTCACCTACAGCAGGCTGCACAGGACCTTGTCCAGGCGGGTCTTGAATATCTCTAGAGAAGGAGACTCCACAACCTCCCTGGGCAGCCTGTTCCAGTGCTCCATCACCCTCAGAGGGAAGAAGTTCTTCCTCATGTTCAGACGGAACTTCCTATGCTTCAGTTTGTGCCCATTGCCCCTTGTCCTGTCACTGGGCACCACTGAAAAGAGCTTGGCCCCATCCTCCTGACACCCACCCTTCAGATATTTATAAGCATTTATTAGGTCCCCTCGCAGCCTTCTCTTCTTCAGGCTGAACAGGCCCAGTTCCCTCAGCCTCTCCTCGTAGGGGAGATGCTCCAGTCCCCTCATCATCCTTGTAGCCCTCCGCTGGACTCTCTCCAGTAGCTCCTCATCTTTCTTGAACTGGGGAGCCCAGAACTGGACAGAGTACTCCAGATGGGGCCTCACTAGGGCAGTGTAGAGGGGAAGGAGAACCTCTCTCGACCTACTGGCCACACTCCTCCTAATGCACCCCAGGATTCCATTGGCTTTCTTGGCAGCCAGGGCACACTGCTGGCTCATGGTCAACCTGTCGTCCACCAGGACACCCAGGTCCCTCTCCACATTGCTGCTCTCCAGCAGGTCCGCCCCAAGCCTGTACTGGTGCATGAGGTTGTTCCTCCCCAGGTGCAGGACCCTGCATTTGCCTTTGTTGAACCTCATCAGGTTCCTCTCTGCCCAGCTTTCCAGCCTATCCAGGTCACGCTGAATGGCAGCACAGCCTTCTGGTGTGTCTACCACACCTCCCAGTTTGGTGTCGTCAGCAAACTTGCTGAGGGTACACTCTAACTCTTCATCCAGGTCGTTGATGAAGAAGTTAAACAAGACTGGGCCCAGTACTGACCCCTGGGGGACACCACTTGTTACCAGCCTCCAACTAGACTCAGCACCGCTGATGACAACCCTCTGAGTTTTGCTATTCAGCCAGTTCTCTATCCACATCACCGACCACTCATCCAGCCCACACTTCCTGAGCTTCCCTAGGAGGATATCATGGGAGACTGTGTCGAAAGCCTTGCTGAAGTCCAGGTAGACAACATCCACGGCTCTCCCTTCGTCTACCCAGCCAGTCATGTCGTCGTAGAAAGCTATTAGATTGGTCAGGCATGATTTCCCCTTGGTGAATCCATGCTGACTACTCCTGATAACCTGCTTTCTTCCACTTGCTTGATGATGGCCTCCAGGATAAGCTGCTCCATCACCTTTCCCGGGATGGAGGTGAGGCTGACCGGCCTGTAGTTCCCTGGGTCCTCCTTCTTGCCCTTTTTGAAGATTGGAGTGACATTGGTCTTTCTCCAGTCCTTGGGCACTTCTCCTGTCCTCCAGGACCTCTCAAAGATGATGGAGAGTGGCTCAGCAATGACATCCGCCAGCTCCCTCAGCACTCGTGGGTGCATTCCATCGGGGCCCATGGATTTGTGGGTGTTTAGCTCGCTTAAGCGATTCCTCACACAGTCCTCCTCGACCAAGGGAAAGTCGTCCTCTTTGTAGGCTTCTTCTCTTACCTCCGGGTCCTGGGATTCCTGAGGGCCAGTCTTAGCACTGAAGACTGAAGCAAAGAAGGCGTTCAGTAGCTCTGCCTTCTCCGCATCCTCCGTCACCAGGACACCCGCCTCATTCAGCAGCGGCCCCACATTGTCCCTAGCCTTCCTTTTGCTGCTGATGTAGTTGAAGAAGCCCTTCTTGTTGTTTTTGACATCCCTTGCCAGCTTCAATTCCAGGTGGGCCTTGGCCTTCCTCGTCGCATCCCTGCATGCTCTCACCACGTTTCTGTACTCTTCCCAAGTGGCCTGCCCCTCTTTCCACATTCCATGGACCTTTCTCTTCTGCCTGATCTCTGCTAGAAGCTCCTTGTTTAACCATGCAGGTCTCCTGCCTCCTTTGCTCGATTTCTTTCTCAGGGGGATGCATTGCTCCTGTGCATGGAAGAAGTGTTGTTTAAAGAGCGACCAGCACTCATGGACCCCCATGCCTTCGAGAGCCCTGGCCCACGGGATTCCTCTGAGTAGCTCCTTGAAGAGGGCAAAGTCAGCCCTCCTGAGGTCCAAGGTTTTGATCCTGTTTATCGCCCTGCTTCCTCCACGCAGGATCCTGAACTCGACCATTTCATGGTCACTGCAGCCGAGTCTACCTCCAACCTTCACATCCTCCACCAGTCCCTCCTTGTTTGTTAACACGAGGTCCAGCAGCGCGCCTTTCCTTGTTGGTTCCTCCACCACTTGCATCAGAAAGTTATCATCGATGCTCTGTAGGAACCTCCTGGATTGCGCCTGCCTAGCTGTATGGTCTTCCCAGCTGATGTCAGGGTGGTTGAAGTCCCTCATGAGAACCAGGGCCTGTGACTGTGAGGCTGCTTGCAGCTGCCTGTAGAAGGCCTCATCAACCTCCTCCTCCTGGTCAGGGGGCCTGTAGTACACACCCACAGTAATGTCACCAGTATGAGCCTGTCCCTTAATTCTAACCCACAAGCTTTCAACTTGTTCCTTATTTGCCCCCAGGCCAAGCTCAATGCATTCTACTTGCTCCCTCACATATAGAGCAACTCCACCACCTCTCCTTGTTGGTCTGTCTTTCCTAAAGAGTCTGTAGCCATCTATGACAGCATGCCAGTCATGCGAGTTGTCCCACCATGTTTCTGTGATGGCGACCAAGTCGTAGCCGTCCTGCTGTATAATGGCTTCCAGCTCCTCCTGTTTATTGCCCATGCTACATGCATTGGTGTAAACACACTTGAGCTGGGCTGTCAATCTCACCCCTGACCCTGGCACGCCAAGCCTATGCTCATCCCTAGTGAGCTGGGCAATATCCCCTTCCCCCTTCGAACCTAGTTTAAAGCCCTCTCAATGAGCCCCGCCAGCTCGTGGCCAAGAATCCTTTTTCCCCTTTGAGATAGCTGAGTTCCACCTGTCGCCAGCAGTCCCGGTGCTGTGTACACCTCCCCATGATCAAAGAAGCCAAAATTTGACTGATGGCACCAGTCTCTGAGCCACCTGTTAACCAGGTGAGTTTTCCTGCCCCTTTCAGTGCTGTTCCCTGCCACTGATGGGATGGACGAAAACACCATCTGTGCCCCTGATCCCTCAACCAGTCGCCCCAGTGCCCTGAAGTCCCTTTCGATGGCCTTGGGACTTCTCTCTGCGATCTCGTCCCCGCCAACCTGCACTACCAAGAGGGGGTAGTAATCAGAAGGCCGCACCAGACCAGGGAGTTCCTTAGCAACATCCCTAACCCGGGCCCCAGGGAGGCAGCAGACTTCCCTGTGGGATGGGTCCGGTTGGCAGATCTGTCCCCCTCTCCTCCCTGCCTCCAGCAGGTTGGGGAGGAGAATGGACAAAAAGTAGAACTCCTGAGCTGAGATAAAGACAGTTCAACATGACAACAAAGGAAGGAATAATAATAATAATAATAATGAACATACAAAACAAGTGACACACAATACCATTTTTCCCACCACCCAACGACCGGTTGTGCAGCCAGTCCCCGCGCAGTGACTGCAAACTCACGGATTTCACTGAACTCACAGAAAAGATCGAACTCATGGAAAAATGTGTTCCTGCCCCCCTGGCTAACCCCCATTCATAAACTGAGCATGACGTCTATGGTACTTGGCTATCTGTCTGGCTGTGCTCCCTCCCAGCTCCTGCACACCTGCTCATCAGCTGAACATGGGAAACTGAAAAAAGTCCTTGATTGCATAGCAATAACTAAAAACATCAGTGTTGTCAACATTCTTCTCCTACAAAATCCAAAACATAGCAGCTACTGGGAAGAAAATTAACTCTATCCCAGCTGAAACCAGGACAGTAGCCTATGAATAGACTATAACAGTTATAAATTCAAAACTGACGCCATCAGTCCGACCATCATTCACTTATCTCTGTATTTTGCTGTTCCCCTCTGGTAAGCTGCGGTGGTTCAGCCCTCTCCAGCAGCCAAGCACCCAGAGCTGCTTGCTCACTCTGTCTCCCCCCTCCACAGAGGGGAGGAGAGAATAGGAACAGCAACAGCAAGAAAACTTGTGGGTCACGATATAGACAGTCCAAGAGGTGAATGAAAGAGGGGGGAAATGTCCCAAAATAAGCAGTACAAAAGCAATCATTCACCACATCCCACAAGTAGACAGATGCCCAGCCAGTCTCTGAGCAACAGCCACCTCAGAAGCCAAGCACCCACCCCTCCCCTTCTTCCACTACTCCCGTTTTTACTGCTGTGCATGACTCTGCGTAGTACGGAATATCCTTCTGGCCGATTCAGGTCCACCGCTCCAGCTGTGTCCCCTCCCAGCCTCCTGCCCAGCCCCAGCCCATGCTGCAGGGTGCCAGAGCGAGGAAAAAAGAAGATAAAGTCCCAAAGCTGTGCAGTCACTGTTCAGCAACAGCCAAAACCATCAACAGTTTTAGACAAAAATCCCAAACACAGTGCCATGCAGCCTGCTATGAAGAAAGCTAACGCCACCCCAGCCAGACCCATTACACAAGCGGACACGGATTTTCTTTCCAGCGTTAAGGAGAACGGATTAGCATCACTAAGGACAGCAAGAGTCAGAGCCAAACCCTCCACTCTCACAGGGCTACACCTGGGGTTACTCAGCGCTTTCAAGATTGTAGGAACAAAACACGGTTAAAACACGGTTAAATCATCATCATTCTGTTTTATCCCTATAATATTTTATGCCAATGGTGCAAATGTTTATGCTGTGTTCACTTATCATACTAACATTTTCCATGTGTTTCTACGAACACATGTGCTGGAGCTGATAAAAGCAGGGACACTACGTAGATGCTGTCTCATCCTTAGAAGGGGGGAGGGAAAACACCGCCCACATTGAGGAAAGCTGATGTATGAAAGACAGACCAAGCAGCCCCCAAACGGAAATACTGACCTGAACTCCAAACAGAGGGGACCCACAACCATTTGGTGGTGAAGGTTTATAGCCGTAGCGAGGAAAAGGCTTTGATCCTGAAAAAGGTAATTTATCACACCTCAAACAGATTTATTTTTGCACAGGAGTTTAGTTCTGTCAAAACTCACCACAGACATTTGTTGGGTTTAAGACAGTATCACTTCTATTTTTAACCCAAACATACATTCAGGCATCTGAATATCAACCGTTCTTACCAAATCACAACTCAGGGGTACTAAGCATTTTGTTTTAAAAAGAGGGACAAGACACCTGAGCCAGTATTAACGTGAGCTTCCCACATTAAATAAAAGGGCCTGAGCTACTAAAATTGATGTGTCGGTTAAGCGTGCAGTAGGCAGGATTAAAGAACAGGGTACTTTAAGTTCATTAAGACATCCACGCTTCATACGCAAGCAACAGCAGTGCTCTGATTTTTTTAACTTAACCTTTAAAACTAAGTGGCACGAAACCTCTTTTTTGGTTTCTACAACTGTAACACTAACTCCATTCGCGCCAGCAGCAACTGCTGAGGAGACGTCTCCCCGAGCACCGAGGAGCGCAGCAAGGCGGGGCGTCCTGCACCCCACCGCAAGGAAGGCCGCGGAGCTCATTTGAAAAATGACCTTTCACCTTGTTCCGGTGTCGGAAGCAAACTGAGGCCGCAATTAAAAGTAATGGAGAGGAAAAAAAACGTATTTGAAAAGGGCACGTTCCGGTAGGGAGTGGAAATGTCAGGGCACCCCGGCCACAGCCAGGGTGCCACCGCCGGGGAGCCATCTCCGGGCAGATTATAAATATATATATATATATATATATACACATAGAGAGAGAGAGAGATATATATATATATTAACGTATAGGAACTTGTAACTGAGGTTTCCCCTGCGGCTGCGCCCCGCTTCCGTGGGAGCGGCGCCCGGGACCGGCAGGAGCGCTGCCGCCAGCCGCCCGCCCTCGCCGGCCGGGCCGGGCCGCCTGAAGCCGGCCGGCGGGACGGAGGGAAGGCGGCCGGGCAAGGGTCGCGGCGGCCCGGCGGGGTCTCGGCCGTCCAGCCCCCCGCCCCGCCGCCCGCCTCACCGTCGCCGCACTTGTACTGGCAGAGGCCGTCCTCGCCGCCCAGCAGGTCGAGGGCCGCGTTGAGGTACACGTCGATCTTGTGCACGCCGTTGCGGATGGTCTTCAGCGTCATCCGCCAGTCGGGGGTCTGCGGCGCCTCCGGGCACGGCGCCGGCCGCGGGCCCAGCCAGGCGCAGGCCAGCAGCAGCAGCAGGCCGCGGGCCATGCCGAGCGGCGCCCCGCCGGGCCCCTCCGCTACGCCCCCGCCGCCAGCCCGCTCCCGCCGCGGCCCGCCGGCCCAGCCCGGCCCGCCGCCGCCATCGTACCCGCGGGCGCCGCCCGGCGGGGAGGGGCCTGGCGGCCCCGAGGGGCGGCCGGAGCCGGGCTGCGGGGAGGCCGCTGACGGCTCCCGCGGGCCGTCGGGCGTCAGGGGGAGGGCCCGGGGAGGGGGACGGAGGGAGCGGCGGCGGCTCGGAGGGGGGGGTTGGGCGACGCCGGGCCACCTCGCGTACCCGTGGCGGGAGGAGCCGCTGCGCAGCGCGGCCTAGCAGCCGGACCGCTCCCACACGGGCCGTCTCCGGCGGGTCGGGGGGACCTTCCCGGACCTGTCCCGGAGCAAACCGGGGGAGCATCCGGCCGCCGGTTCGCCTGGCGCGGCGGGCGCCCTGGTACGGGTGCTGTCCGACACCGCGGAGGCCTCGGGGGGCCCCAGCAGACGCTGCCCCTGGGAGCTGCCGGGGGATGCTGGTGCGGTCGGGGGGAGAACCTGCGCTAACACGGCTGGAAAAACACCGCCCGTCGGGGGGCACGCTCGTTTCGAAGCCAAGAAGAAGCCGAAGGGAATACGTGCCTGAGGCGTTAAAGTGATAACCTGGTTCTGTGGTGCTGTGCAGCGCGAAGGAAGCCGGTCCAGCCACCTTCGCGCCTGTGAGGGGGTCAGTTGCAGGTTACACCATCGCGTGTGCGAGGCGGGGTTGTAAAAGAGGGCAGAATGAAGGTATATCTGTTAAACATCGAAAGCCCCTGCTTGGTTTGCTGAAAAGAAAAATCTGACCCAAATGAACTCGCTAAACATCCTGTTGCAGGGTTATTTTTTTTAATACGTATCAATTTTATATTTAAATTCTGGGTGCTTCAGAGATGAGCTGAAGTGGAACCATGTGGAATTTGTTTTAATTTTTGTAGTGAAAGCTTTGTTGTGAGACGTGTGGAATCCCTTGGGACATAGTGACACTGGGCCTCGGGACAAAGCTGTAGACAAGAACAGGAAATAGAAAGAAACCTGAGGGGTTTCCAGATCAACAGGCAGAGCAGAAAGTTACACGGTAGATATTCTACTGTTTTTTCTTTTCAGCCTCAGCATTTCGTTATTTGTAGTTAACTGAAGAAATAGGTGGGAAGAGTTCTTTGCAAAAGCTAATTAAGTAAAGCAAAAGAGGGAGCTCTTCCTGCACCTGTCCAGCTTTTCCCGGTGGTTACAAAGGCCCTGACTCAGCAAAGTAATTCCTTAAGTGCATTCCTAAACAGCAAGTCTTGGGTGTGGGGTATTCAGAGGAGCAATTCATACCCTTGCTTTAGTTATTAACGATTGACAGGGAGAAATTCGTGCTGATGGGTTTTTTGGAAGACAGTGAAAGATGAAGAAAAGTTAATTAAAAAGTAAAAATGTTGTCTGAAACAGATTATGGTGAATCATTAAAAAAATGTCCATTTATTCAACAGGATAATTAATTGAGAGGAATAAAGTAAAACCGATATTAAAAACATTTATAAATTAGAATCCAGTGAAGTATGTTCTAAAAGTATTGAGCAGTTTGATGGAACTGAGGGAGACAGTCTTGAAGCCATTTGACAGCTTTGTGTTGAGGGCACCAATCCACAAACCAAATTCTGGTACTTTGAAAAAGCTGTTGTGCATAATTTGTGTGCGTAACACACAGTGCGAACGTGACACCAGGCCGTACAGACTGGCGCTGCCGTCTGACAACGCGAAGCTTACGCAGGGGTCGTTCGGGCTGTGCTCCAGTGCTGGCTTCCTGATTATTACGTGGGCAGAACTCCTTCGGAAGGTTGTTGAAGGCAGAAGGGCTTCATAGAATCATAGACTGGTAAGGGTTGGGAGGGACCTTAAAGATCATCTGTTTCCAACCCCCCTGCCATGAGCAGAGACATCTTCCACTAGACCAGGTTGCTCAGAGCTCCATCCAACCTCATCTTGAACACTGCCAGGGAGGGGGCATCCACAGCTTCTCTGGGCAACCTGTGCCAGTGTTTCACCACCCTCTTGGTGAAGAATTTCTTCCTAATATCTAGTCTAAATCTGCCCTGTTTTAGTTTAAAGCTGTTACCCCTTGGCCTGTATTTTTTTTTTCCTGCTTAATCGTTCCGTTTTTGTTGATGGCTCCTCGTCTTTGTCTGGTTCTGGGTCAGTTAAGCCCATGGCAAAACTCCCCCTGACTGCACTGTGCAGGATCAGGCCCTTGGTATTTTTTCTTTGCATTACTGTTTCACACTTTTGTATATTGGTGTAGGAAGCTTGTGCTAATTTGAGAATCTGGGGTTGTGTTGGTTTTTTTTTAATGCCTGAGAGTATTCATTTTTAACTTTAGATCTGTGACTTGGTTGTGTAGAATTAAGTCTATATGTATAATATCTAGACTGTTTTTATATATTGTTATATATGTACATACATGATTTATATATGTATGTGCGCACGCGCACACGCATGCAGTAAAACCCTATTTGATGTTAAGAATTTCTTGGATACCAGAAATATGTACATACACAGAGAACTTAAGATAATAAAGATGCTTTTTATTGAAGTTGAAGATGCAATTTTAAAATGCCTTTGTTGTTTGTGACCAGCTGTGGTTAAATTAATAGAACTTAGAACTACTAAAATTGCCCAAAGTTAGATGATCAGATGGGGTATATTAACTAAATCAAAACTGTTTAAGTTTGTAGCTGAACTACCAGCAAACGGAGTTATTCTTTGGGTAATTGTTGCATTACAACAGATCTCATGATCATAGTCCATCTGTCAGTTAATAGATAGTCTGAAGTCTGCTTTCGCAGTAAGCCTGAAGAATCAACTGCCAAGCACGGCAGCATCCTGAGGGTTTCTAGTGATCTACATGTTGAGATGACAGAAGTTCTTTAAAGTACTCCAGTGGTTGTCTTTTCTGTGAAGGTCACGTATTTCCAGTGCAGTCATTTTCCAACCATTGCTTTCAGTATCATTGTCCGTTTTAAATAAACAAACAACTGCAACTGAAATTCAATGTGAAGTGTGGAAAAAACCCCAAAGTAACAACAACAAAAAGATATTTTAACTTCCTTGCTTTTATTAGAGACTTTTGCTGCGGACTCATGTGACACTAAAATTCTCTTCCTACAGGCTTCTGCAAAATTGTGAGATTCACAGAGCGTTAAGAATTTTCAGAATATATTCTTTAAAGATTTTTACTAATAAGTGCTAAGTTACATGGCTGCTGGTTGTAAAAAAGGACTCTTTTTTGCATGGGTGATAAGAAGGAAGTATTTAATTTTCTGAGCTTCAGATATTGTACCGTGCAATGAGACTCCTTGTCACGTGATGGCTAATCCAGTCATAATAGCTGGCAACTTTTGTGTACACGCCAGGGTGACCAGCCTCCCCGCAGTTCTCGCCCCAACTCACAATACCCCAGACGTACGCCACATTTTCTGCATCAAAGCAGACCAAGGGTCCTCCTGAATCACCTCTGCAGCTGTCTATGGAGCCATCATAAGTACCTGAATGAAAAGAGGAAAAAAAAAAAAAAAGGCAAAAATTAGTTCATATACAAGCTAGCACACACAACAGAGCTCAGGAGGATTTTCAGGTCGATGTTGCTTCCTGACAGATGTTTGCCTAATGGTCACCGGTAAAGGAGGTTCCTAACCTCTTTGGTCTATTACTTCTCGTTTCTTTTTATGTGTGGGGTGCTCTCTTTACACTTGTGGCTGGCCCAAGTTCTCCTCGTTTACTTTGATGTCAGTGATGCGAGTCTTGTTTTACCCCACACAGCAGAGAAGAAATTCAGCCATATCGCCTATCGCATCATTAGGAGTAGCTCATAAAAAGTGAACAAAAGTGGGAGGAAAAAGGTAAAAAGGTTTGAGGGCTGATTCCTATGCAGTCGAGGGTGTCGTAATACGTGTGTGCCTACGTGTCTACCTTTGGTGTCTTCTCCACCCAGTAACTCATTGGCCAATTTCATCTGAGCTGTAAAGAGAGGCAGAGGCCTGAAAATTCTTTTCTCTACCAGCTTTATGAAAACAGGTGGGCAGGTACAAGAAGGACAGCGTGTGAATGCTGGGATGGGAGGGAGAGACACTGTCTAAGTGTCCTCGCTGCAAGGTCTCAGTCACAGGGTGGACCGTTCGCAACACCAGATAGTAGCCCTGAGGCACAAGTGTGGAAGATCCAGTGCTCTGCATAAGTTTCAGTGCTCGTGGAGCTACTTGTTTGCAATTCATAAATATAGTGTTCGTGAAAAAATGAGTTAAGAGTGAAGGATGTGATATACACAGAAAAAACACTACAGAGCTAGAATATGATTTATGCTTTGTCCTGTATACTCAGTAAAAGTTTATTAATTTCTTACTACGCTTTTCTGCTTAGTTGATTGACCTAGTGTGAAGAAACTCATACTAAGCACGTGTCTCCAAGTTTTTCAAAATACAACCTCTTTCTTGAATCTATACATTACTGAGAAGGAGCTTTCTGAACTTTTCATAATTGGAGTTACTAATCCTGTAAAACAAGATCTTATTGCCTTTACTCAGTTTAATTAATAGCGGCTTGTGTAGCTAACTCCTGTGGATACTAGCCCTTAATTCCAAAGTTTGTGTTTACATCAGGGAGGGGAAGCTAACCCCAGATACCCCTTTTCTGATGTTGTCCCATGTGATACTGTCCTTGTTCCCTCCTGGTAGACTGTGATCACTTGAAATGCATTGAAGATCAAGGAGATATGGAACTTGCACAGTAGACAAACCCAGCATCTTACAGATGTGATGCTGAATTTATCACAAATGATTTGGCTCTTATGTCTAGTTTGTATTTTTCTTGTTAAGTAGTTTATTTAAATATTGCCTTTACTTTTTGATTTAAAGAACAGTTGAAACTGTCTGCCCTGTAAGTGGAATACTCACTGCTTCTTTAGTTGTGTATTTGGCAATACCTTTCGTCACTTGAGAAGCAAAAGATGTGTATTCAAAATCCTTATTTTAGTACTAGGAGTGACAGCCAGTTTCCTGGCTAGACTAATCTTGGTTTGAAAAGTTAATAGTATTTTTCCTGGGGTGCGGTGTGGTGGTGGCAAATGTCTGAGCAGATGAATAGTCACGTGCTAGTCAACAGGACTACTCGTGCTGTAAGACAGGCATTTGCTTAAATATGTTGCTGAATCAGAATCAAACATAGTAAAGGTAGGAAGTTCAGTGGGCTGTAAAGCGCTTGTATATTTAGAAAATATAACTCAAATTGCATGCTAAAATTTGCCCATGTCATCATAGAAACTTGACATACTATCATCTTAATTCTGCTTATAAATAGATACATAATTTAATGGTGGATGCATCTAGGCTCCAGTGGCTAGCATTTTGCTGACGGTGATACTGTGGCAATTGGTTTATTGTCTTTTCCAAGTCTAAAAGATTCCCAGCCAGTGTGTCTGACCTTACAAACAGTGGGTTTGATGGTAAAGAAATTATAGTAGGAAAATTGGTGCTTGCCTGCACATGCCATTTGTTTAAAAAATCGTCCTGGATACAATTCAGAACAATTCTGAAATAAATTAACGTTGCCCCACTTGAGGATAAATTGTTTGGTATAACCTAGAAAAGAAAAGAATAAAGTTTTCTGTTAAGAATGTTAAGTACATATTAGACGCTTTTAATATCATAAATTGAAGGTTATGTATTTGCTTGTCTACAGAATATAATCTTCAGTATTACAAACCATAACACCTTAAACTGCCACTAACACCCCATATGAATTGCAGTATATTGGCCATGTATTTAAAAATGAAAGCAGAGTGGTTGAATTGCAGTGTTAAATACAGTACTTTCATTTTATGACATTTTCACCCTTTCCTTTTCCTTGTCTTCCTCATTTTTTCCCTGTGTTTTCCATATCAAGGTTTTCAGACATTGGGAAACTGGTGTATTGTTTTCTGTGAAAAGGAGATGGGGCTCTGATCATCTTTGTTACCTTTTTTCTAGTTCTACTCTGTCTTTTTGGGATGAGTGGGCCAGGTATTGAAGATACAGGTGAACTATGTATTCACTAGGTTAAGGAGATTCTCTGTTTCGTTCTCTGTCCATTTGCTAGTAATTCCCAACTTTGCGTTGCTTTGAGTGTGGACAGGAGAAGTCTCACAACCAGTATGCGGTAGCTCCAGTGCCAGGCTGTAACTCCTGTGATGATACAAAACAAATGCTTCCCAGATCTTTGAAAGCGTGATTACCTTTGGCTTATCTGTCTCTCTGCAACCTTCTCTGGGATGAACTCAAACACAGCTGAAGCAAGATGTGCCAAGTTTCCTAACTGTTGGCTGCAGCTCGGATCCACTTGGGCAGGGGACAGAGAACGGGTTGTGACTATGGGCGGCTGTGATTTGTTAACCGCCACTTGGCAAACTTCATTACCAGGTGTCCACAGCTAATACAAATCTTAAATTGGCAAAAGAACTTTTCTTATTGTCAGGGTAGTTTTCAACCAGAGGTGTCTTCCAGATCAATTTACTAAATGGCTAAAACAGCAGAGGAAGCCGCACAGAAAAGAACGAACAACGATAGCTGAATGCCAAACCACAGCCTGTCTTTTCTGTACTCGGCCTCTTCTGAGTGCTTTGTGCACAACTACTCTTCAGCCTGTTCAAAATGAAAGCTCACCACAATGAGAAAATGAGTGACACAACTAATACATTCTTGTAGTAAGCACTAAAGTAAATACCTTTCGCTAGTCCCCATCCAGAAACCTTGCATCTGTCGCCAGCCTGGAACATATACTCTGACCAGGGGACACAGGCAGGTGCGGTGTATTTCAGGGAGCATCCTCCTTTTCCAAAACCTCTCAGCTCCAGCAGAGCAATGTCATTTTCATAAGTTGATGCATTATAATTTTCATGGATTATCAGTTGGTTTAGTCTGAAAGTGTCTGTCTCTGTGTCGTACAGTATGATATCCAACAGTCCGACCCAGACACGGTACAGATGAACTCGATTTGCCCTAGAGAAAAATACTGAAATAAAGTATGTTCTGATACTTAATACAAGCACTGTACATTTCAACTAGCTGTAAACTTTTGCATTTTATCAAAGTTTCTCTAGAATAAAAATTCATATTCTATACATATAGTTTCTTTCTGGGCTGGATGTCCAGGTTTTTCTGAAGTGTAGCAAGTGCAAGGCATGTGACACTTACTGCTGAGTACTGCAACTAATACAGAAAAAAATTAAATTAAAGGCCAGCCTCTGTGTTTAGTGCTGTGACAAAGAGAAAGCAGGCATTTATGCCTCTCTGATTTCAAGTGAAAGAAGAGTGAGCAGATGTTGATGGGATGCTGGGACTGGCAGATCTTCCCTGTCTGCTCTTGCTTGTTCTGGGGAATATATGACCCCAGGGATGTTCTCAGGGAACAGATCCTGGACTTCCTTAAGGTAGGGACAGGGAAGAGAGGAGGTCCCTTGGAACCTCTTTTTCAGGCAAAGTGGTCACAGCGAACCTTTCCTTCCTGCCTGCTATCTGAGTGAAGAATGCCGTGTCTCTTCAAACTTATCATTACTTTTTCATCTTTCTATTCACTGCCAAAATATTCTGCTTTCTCTGAGTCTTCCCCATTGTTAATGTGGGCGAGTCAGTGTTTTAAATTGTTTTATTCAATAGGCAAACAGTAATTAGCAAACAGGTAGCTAAGAAGTGCAGTAATATCCAAATCAATCTTTCTGCCTTGCAAGACGAAAATAGTTTCCCAGTTTGTTGTTTTTACCTGACACAGTGTGCAGCAGTCAGAACCCAACAGCCACCAATATAAACCCCTCCACAGTACACCTTTGCACCATCACTGCCAGTTTCTGTAATTGCCACTTGCCAAGGGAATTCACCCTGTTCAAACAACAAACACCTGAATAATGTGAAATCATAATAATTGTACTATATTTAGTGCATAAAAGGACACATAGTTCTTGGTATCAGCTCATCTCCTTGACTATATCTGATTGTAAAGAAATAATCTGCTATCCAGAAATTGTGAATTGGGCTCCATCTGATATAAAGGGTATATATTCTGAAATACAGTAGTTTTCTTCAACCTTCTGACTTTGTGCGATGCCTCCTTCCCTCCAGCTTTCTGTCATGAAACCCCTCGTAGCCAGAGAAACAGATACAGGATGTGACCTGGTACGAGCAAGTATAACATTTCTGACTGTGTTCTGTTTCAAAGGCGCAAATTTAAATTCCATTTTGTCAGAATTGTTATTTCTGGCTATAGTCTTAACTACTTTGCTGAGTAATTCTCAGTGTGTACCTGTACTATAATGCTCAATTTTGCAACTCCATATTTTACTTTTTAAATCATGCTTCTCTTTACTTTTGTTCAGTGCAATGCCACTACTGCTGCAAAACATGAAATTAGTGTTGTAGCTGAATTTGTTATTTCTGTACATTTTAACAGAAGGACAATAATGCCCATTTAAATTGATGCTGAATGAACTCATATCTGGTAATGGGTTTTTTTACCTTTCTTGCAGTCTCTCCACCTATGATTCTTTTCCGTCGAGTTAATGTGTGATTTGTAAGACCGCAGTGTACTTGGGGAAGAAATGTCTTCATCATTTTTCTTTCTTTAACAAAAAGGAAAAATGTGTCTCAGAATTCAGGTATCCATTCTCTCTATTTGGAGACAGGTTTATCTTAATCTTGAAAATTTGAGTGCTGTGAATATGCCAGCAGCTGAAGTAGCAGGAGAGCAAAGACCAGAAATTTTGGCATCTGTTTTTGCTCTGAAAATTGCTTGAGTCTTAGCATTATATTACTTCTCCTCATTTTCCACTGCTGCTTGCATTCAGGCAAATAATTTTAATGCGGTTCCCCTGGATTTGCTGAGAGTTTACGTCCACCAGTTGCCAAAATATGCAGATGTGGGTCCTCAGCCAGAAAGAATTATTATGGCATTCTTGAAATTGGTGGAAAGCAGGATAAATAGTGAGCGTATATATTGCTAAATCCCAGAGTCCAAATATCTGAGTGTTCTGGATCTGGCCAGCTGGCTGGTAGCTGGAAAGCTACTAATAAGAGGGTATGCTGTTGTTTTTGGAGGGTCAGTTGCACTTACCTGTGTCCATACTGTGATTTTCAGCACTTTTGTCTTTGCCTGTAGTAGAACAACAAATACTGAAAACGTGGGCAAACATTTAAATTTGTTCTATTACTTGAATATATGTTTGTGAGACAAAATCGTGGTACACATTTTAAATGCATAAGGGCACACCACTTCACATGGACAGCAATACTCTCTCAGCCTGGTGCCTGCTGTTTCCTTTGCTACTAGACATTCTTTGGCTGCCTCAGCCTACAAATGACCTACATCCAGGAGATACTCATTCATAACTACATGACATCTACTTTGCTTTCCATGCCTAGAGAACCCTTCTGCAAAGAAACCCTGAGGAATGGCCTTTTTTTTGGTTTTGATCTCTAGAGTGATATCCCATTCCCCTCCACCAGGAAACAACAGAAATTCCTCCTCCTACTGCATCAACCTTTTGGAGCTTTGTAAACCCCAAAGGAGTATTAGGTAAGAGGATTCTCCCCCCCCCCCCCCCCAATTTAGATGATACTGTGTGTACTGTGTGCCTCCTTTGACAGGGTAAGGGAGGCTATTCAACGGGAGAGGGAAATTAAATCTTCCTGAATTTGGTTTGTCAGCTTTTATTCAAACAAAATGCCCATTGGATTCAGTTCCTAAATGGAGGTTGAGGACGGGGTCTGTTCTCACGTTACTGACAGCAATGTTTACCTCTAGAGGTCAGCTTACCTTTACCAATTACCATTTACCAATAGTGTTTACTTTTTGGCTTTAGACTTTGTCTTATCAGATGAAGGAAGAACATTCTAATTTCAAAACAAAACAAAATCATTTCAACAGTGAGGGGAACAGCACAGAAGAATTGTTATATTGACAAACTACTTGAATTCCTTATCTGTGAGGAAAATATTCCTGCCCACCCTGTCTACGCTTTCTTCGCAAATATGGGATACCAGTTTGATAGATGGCCATGTAAGCAAAGACATAATCTGCCTTAAGCCTCCTAAAAACATCTGTTTCTTCTTTCCTTTAGTTTTCTTGCTATTCTCTTCTGGAAGGAAAGGGAAGAAAATCACATAACCTTTTCTTCCTACTGTGCATAACATAACATTGGGAAGACTAATTCTTGCATGCATTTTGGTTTTGCTAATCTGTTAATTAATTGAATAATATGCATTGTGTAGTCTTCAGTTATAATTCAACAGAACGAAAGGAAAGAAACAAAAACATCCTTCAGAAGGAAACCTGCACAGAGAACTCGAGCTTCATCCTCTCCTGTGAGGCAGTCCTTTTCTTTGTTACAGACATTCTTATTTGGAATACAGATATTTGACTGACAGTGAAAACTGTTGTCTCTGCACTCTGTAACACAGGAGAATTACAAATGTAAATCACAGGCACATATGATTCAGCAACCTCACATAGTTAGAGAGCTTTTTAAAATATAAACACAATATAATATTGATGTTATGGGAGACTTGGCTCTTCATAAATAGATCACAAAAGCAGGCTTTGTAAGTGTAAAATGAAATAAGTACTTGGCTCTCCTTATTTTACTGTCTTGAAGTTTTAAAACATAAGAAATGTGGATTTCTGTTACCAGTTCAGTACTGTACCACTAGACTTGGTATCACGCCTTACCAGTTACATCCACAACACGTGTCCACACTCAACCTCAGGCAACGGACCTCCAGTTTTGCCAGCATTCCTGATCATCTCAAATGAGGAGTTTATGATGCTTGGGTCAGAATTCCACCCCCAAAATTGGAGTCCAAGCTGGCTTTTGGTTGAATGAGCTAAATGCCTAAATGCAGGCTTAAGAGTCCTATTTTGAAGATACTGGATCTAGTAACTTATTTTTTTTCTAAAATTCTTGATTATATGAAACATTATTATAAACCTGAGAACCCCCTTTCTTTTAATTCTTGTGATCGCTTTGTATGTTAACAAAAGCAAAGTAGTGCTTGAATTTATGGCTGGTTTGAGCTATTGATAATCTTATGTCAGTCTACTATTTAAGGATGTATGTCTTCAACAGCAAATAAGATAGTTTTCCAAAAGTATCCAGATATTCCAATGTGATCCAAAGACCACTGAACACAGCTGAAATACTCCTTTTGATTGCAGGAAGAATTGTTTTCAGCCCATACAGCTGAAACAGCACTATTTTGGTCAAGTGGAATCTGAATAAATGTCCTAAATATATGAAGCCACAGGTATTTATTATTTTTTTTTCTAAAATGCCTGTGACTGTGTTTCCACCATTACCAGATTAAATTTACTGACAATCGTAAAACCACAACATTAAGGTTATTTAGGGGTAGTGATGGGATTTGTAAGCCACATTACCAGGTGGCACCTGAAATCCAACTTCTGAAAGTATTCTCCTGCATTCAGGTTATGCTAGATCCATTCCTTGTTTCTAATCAAAATTGTTACAGCTGGAATTGCAGGTGCTGAAAAAATGACTGCTCATGAATAAGCAATGTGACAGGAACTGTCCACAGATATTCTACAGATAATCTTGCATTAGTAAAAAACTTCAGAGATATCTTACTTTGGTTTAAAGATAGTTCATTTGAAAAATGGTGTTTTTGTTTAATTCCTATTGATTTATCCCAAACCAAAAATACATTTTCATTCTAACATAGCTCATTTTTTTGCATCAATGTTTAACAGCCTGCTAAATAACCTCATTGTATTTCCTTTTCCTCCGAGGAAATCCAGATCCTCAGAGATCACTCACCTGCTTCAAAAAATTATATTATGCCTACTTTTTTTGCACTTGCATATACATAAACTATGGTTTGATTGCTTTAATGTAGTGACTTATTGGAAAAGAGACTTTAGCTGTTACGTCACTGTAAAAATTCTTTGGGGGTGGTTTTCCGCTGAAATGATTTGAAACAGCCGAGAAAGGAAATTATTACCTCTACAGCACAGTTCATCACTTAGGTCTCCACAGTCATTGATTCCATCACAGGTTTTATTCAGAGAAATGCACTTCTTGTTGACACATTGAAACTCACCATCTGAACAAGCTGTGCAGCATGATGAAAATGAAGTTAGTGTGGAAATGTCTGTAGGTTCACAGGTGCCCACAGAAATAGTCTGCTTGCGCATTTTATTCTATCAGCAGTTTGGCATAGCAACAGCAGGCATTCTGGGGCCCAGTAATGTAAATAGGAATCTTTTTCATTGTTTAGTTGCCTTCTCATCAAGCTTTCAATGTAACCACTTATTTTCCTCCTCCAACTTGCAGTAACCTGGCAAAAGGGAACTTCATTTCTTCTAGACAAGGACTAAACGAGAAATGATTGGTTCAGATCCACTGTAGATGACTCAAGTGATTAAGATGATGGATGCTCCTAGAAGGAGGTAATCAAGAGCCTGTGAACTCCAGCTTTCATGCCATAAGAAAATCTTGAGATGATTCATAGCTCTCCTAACCAGCAGCATCTCAGGCTGATGCTTATCAGTGCCAAAGCAAACCCACTACAGAGAAAAGAAAGCTGTTAAAAGAAAGACTTGACTCCCCTTACATCAGTGAGACACTGAAGAGTCCCGAAACTCCCCAGAAGACATTAGCAGTTCTGCTATAGTCATGCTTGTCTGGCTACAGTGCTACCTGTGTCCAAACTGATCTCCCTCATAGACAAAGCAGCGAGTAGGAGGTTGTCACCTGTCTTGTCACCAGTTGACCTGGGAGAGACAAGACGTGTGGGATACAGTATACCTTGGTACCCTTGGAAGGGATGGGGGGAAAAAACAGAACTGTGGGTGAAATATATTTGCTTCGGGGAAGTATCTGTAAATATACAGGAGCAACAGTGATTTTCCAAACTCAGGACGGCCTTAGTTGTCTTAAGGTTTGCAGAGGGATTATGTAAAATAAATCAAAAGGTTTCAGTGCAGGTTTACTGTGACTGAGAGTTCAGCAGACTAGGTCCTAATTATTTAAAATAAAATGTAAGAACTCCAAATAGATATAAAATTAAAAAACCTACTAACCTCTGAGAGTTTCATGGCACTGGAGGCTAACAAGTCCCTCATTACTATCTCTTGATTTCATCTCTATGTGACATTCAGCAAGACTTGTCTCTAGGCCCCTGCAAGTTATTTGCAGACAGTGCAGTGAATTTAAGGCAGAGTCTGTGATGTTGGGATTGTCTTGGTAATATTCAGCACCTCTGTGAAGACACAAATAATAATAAATTGTATCATTTCACAATGGATTGTCCACTGCTTTTATTGTTTAGGATTTGTATGATTTTCCTCAGTATTAAAGAATTTTGGTCATGGCTAAGAAAAAGAGCAGACTTTGCATGGAATGATCTCAGGGTGAGTAGGAGATGTTTACTTTGGAAGAAAAAGTAAAACTGTCCTGGTTTCAGCTGGGATAGAGTTAATTTTCCTCCCAGTAGCTGCTCTGTGTGTGCTGTGTAATACAAAGTGCTAATTTTTGCAGGTTGCTGCATAGAACTGTCCCTAAATCCCCATGAAGCTCTGCGACGGTCACTCTGTATCATGATGGATAGAAAAGTCTTCTTAGGCAGCAGAACTTGTTAGCTGAGTTCTCTATCTCTGTGTGGGCACAGGTGAGCCATGATTTGGAAACCATCCTGCATGGGGTACAGTACCCTTGATGTCATCAAAGCCAATGCGTATTGAGGAAGCTCAGGCCACTGCAAGGTTGGGATCAATAAATTTATCTCCCTTGGTTTTACCTGAGCGGTATCTTCCTAACAGTCTACGTGTCCCCTACCTTAAAGAAATACGGATTGAGTAAGTAAGTAACTGGAGAGGCTTAAATGGGACTCCAGGGCTGAATGCTCTGTCCCAGGACAAACCCTTCTCTGCTGTCTGAAGAGATACTGATCTGGACTAGGAAATACTTGCTTCTCACCTAGAGGGGACAATGTAGGGCACTGCAGTAGCATTTTTAGACTGCAGGTAGGGTTGAGGAGGCAGCCCTACCTGACTAAGTTAAATCAGTTGTATATATGTAAGATTATTATGTACAGGATATAGAGTTGACTCTATGAGGAGCTGGATGTGCAACTCAGATCATCAGCATGGCCGCAGGAAAAAGAACAAGCTCTCTGGCTTCAGCTGTTCCTGGGGGACAAAGCAAGCAATGGCAGCGGGAGCAAGGGGTGAAGAAAAAAAAAGTCTTCTGGTTCTGGTGCAAGTGGCAGAACAGAGCTGTACCCTGTTGTCAGCTAGTGTGGGAAACTTTTCTCTCTATACAGGGTATTGCTCAGAGCTACTTGCGGATGATCTTTTTGTGCGCTTTCCCTTACACAGACCTGAGAGAAAACCTGTGCATTGGTCTTCAGCTTTATTTTAAAAGTAAAACAATTATGGTTTGTGTAGTTGTAATCTGTAATAGAACACAGAAATCTATGATTTTGCTTTCACTCTCGGGTGTCAATTTAAGAAGCAGTATCAGAATATTGTAGCCAATACATTGTTCATGAGTTTTCTGTCTCAACTGTTGGCTGACTGTGACTGGCACTTGGGTAAGCATCGCTACTTTTTCAGAACCCTTGCAGATATCCAGAGATAAAATCCCCATACTTACAATTCAAAGCCAAGGTGCCTGCAAGCCACGTTTGCTTCATTCATAGTCCACTCACTATCACATACAAAAAAGTCATTCATTTGATTTGTAGGTTTTACTCGAAGCAAACTTGAATCTCCATGGCCCACAGAGATTGCAAATGTTTCTAAAAAAAAAAAAGAGATTAAAAAAATTCCCCAAATATAATCATATTATATAGATGTATCTAGTGGAAAGACAGCACAGAAACAAATCAGGACTAATTTTGTATTGACAGCCAAAGTTCATACAGAAAGAACAGTAGATTGGGAATCAGAAGTTTCAGGTGTTATTCCTGATTTTTCTGAGGATTGACCTTGTGGGTGTGAGCCTGCCACTTTTTCAAAGCGTACCATTTTCAGGACAAATGAGGGTAATGATTCCTACCACGTAAGAGTACCTGGAGGTCTACCGAGGAAAGGTGGCATCTCAGTATAACAGCGTTCATTAGAGGACTTCTGGTACCCAACCAGTAACACCTCAGGTGTGGTGTGATGGCCAGATCCTGCTTCTGTTACCTGTGTAGCAAAACTTCCGCTGTCTGCAGTGGAGCTAAGGTCCTCAGCTTAATTTAGTGAAGCCATATAGGGAGCGCATCAGGAACACACGGAGGGTCCGACCCTTTTCAGTGTAACAGGCAGAATGGCACTTTTCCACCCAGAGGGTGACGGGCTGAGCTGCTGTTTCTGCTGGGAAAGGGAGGGATGGTGCTGGGGGAGAGGTCGGGCAGGGAGGCCCTGTGCCCGGCTTGCTGCTTCTGCTGGGTTCGGTGTCGCTGGGGCTGGAGGATGGGCAGGAACAGTGACTGCGACTGCTAAGAGAGGCCACCTGCCTAGCTAGCAGGAGCCATCGCTCCCGGTACTCAGCCGGAGGTTGAGCCAAAAAAGCAGCTCGGTGCCCACTTTTAATGACTTCTCATTTTCTGTTTCACGTTCTTACTAGTACAAGGAAATGAACAGACTTTCTGAGTGGTAAATAGTAAGCACCTCCTTGGCCACCAATGACCAACCGATACATTTTGGAAAAAGGAGGTGTTAATACCTTCAGACACGCATTTTCCCTTGTGCAGAAACTTTGCTTCAGGACGTTGACACTCATAGCTCTTTAGGTGACAGTAAGTATGGAAGTACTTTCCGTTGGTAGAACAAACTGAAGAGCCGTTCCTTGGGCACTGGTAGGGAAGTTTACAAAGGCATTTTCCCTCCACACATCGTTCCCATGGATGACAGAAAACTTTCTCGCAGGACTTGTGTGTGTATTGGTGGCTTAAGCATTCTGCTATGAGGTACATGTCTTGCTCAGCTGGCTGGGCAGGCTCAACCTGCCGAAACTGGGTTTGTTCAGCATTAAATGCTGCATTCTGCAAGGCACAAAATTAAAAAAAAAAAAAGGGAGTAAGATTAGGAATTGTGCCAAGTTCTGCAGATCCCTTTACTGACCTCAACAAAGTGTGTGTTTGTTCATAAGCCTTTTCCTATCTCACGAGCACAAAAGTGCTAAATATCATTTATAGTGTTTATTCCCTTGTCTTTGGCCATCTCATCTTTCTCAGTCCTTCTGGACATTTTTTCTTTTCAGATCATGCACCTGCTGTGATCTTCACTCTTATTGGTCTCCCACAAGCTTTATGCTCTTTACTCTTCAAACATCAGCTGAAGTGCACAGCAGATTATAAAAAAATTTTAAGCCAGTGGTTTATAACACACCACAGCAATGAGATTGCAAGCAAATCAAAATGTAAGGGGACTTCAACACCAGAAAAATAAGAAAAATAAAGAAATCTAATTATTTATTTCACCATGTGACTGCTGAAGTAACAAGATCTGAAAAAAATCTGAAAATTAAGTGCCCTTCCTTATCTTTTCCTGTATCTTGTGCAGCAGTGGATTTCACTGGACCACAACTACAGATTCCGACCCTCCGTCCGGATGCCTCTGGGTGAGCGACTCCGCACCTGCATTTGTGCAGCTCTCTGGTGGCCACGTTGCTGGTGGAACGCTTTTGCGTACTTAAGATCTATGGGTAGGAAGGACGTTGAGACATGAAAAATATATATGGATGGACTTTGCATAAAAATGGGTGGGAAAAGTCAGCCCTCAGATGTGATTTATGAGCTTTGACTGTGTCCACTGAATCAATAAAGCTGACGTTTAAAGTTCTCGTGAAGAAATCCTGGCCGTAGTAAGCACTGGGGATATTGTTGGGGCAGAGTTTAATCCAACAAAACCCCTTTTAATGATTGTATAATCTTACTGAACGCTTCCTTCTGTTCTTAGCTCAGTAGAATCCAAACTGTCAGCCAGATCCAGCTTGCCATAGCTCCCATGCTGTGCTAGGCATTTCTCCCGAGCTCTGACCAAACAGGAACAGAAGGTGCTGATTTTTACCGGAGGGTTTCTCTGAAAGACTCGGGGCCTGCTGAACGCTCAGCCCAGGTGGGCTCGCTGGGATGCTCCTGCCCGAAGAGATTCTGCAGCATGCCTTCAGGCGGTATGACAAACCCTGTCGCCAAGTCAGAAGACTCTTCTTGTTTCTCAAAAAAACGGGGGGCAGGGAAAATTGCGGCACTTTTCTGTGGTCACCCATGCTTGCAAATTGGGTTTAGGGTAGGACCACAATTAAAATCTTTTCCAGAAGCCTGTTGGCGTAAACACTAGATAGAATCAATACATGCAATAGAAAGCTTCAAACATTCAAACTGGGCTAAAACAAATGTACAAAACACAAATACTACGGAAGGAAACTTTAAAAAATCAACGGGTTTTGCTTCTGTAACAATAAACTGCTTTTTAACTGTATTTTTCTTAAATTACTGCTACCACAATGAAATAAATTCTTACCTCTGATCCACAAAAACAAAAGAGAGACAAGAAAACCAAGAGAACCAGGACTGCTCGCATGATGAAATTTTATCTCTCTTTGTAGACAAATCCCTCTGGCTGGGATTCTTTTGAATGCCAGTTGTTAGACCTGCATTTAATCTTTAACCATTAGCAAAATATTTTAGAGCATGTTCAAAAATAAAAGTACGGGAGCCTCAACTATTAACCAATAAATCCCATCTCTCCAAAAGGACCCGCCGCAGTTTAACTGGTTTTACTGTAAGCACAAGAGCAGATAACAGGACTAAAGCCCTTAAAAGTAAATGATTAAAAGGGAGCACTTATTAAGAACAAACGTTTCCTGTCTGTTGCCAGAGGAGACCGATCGAACCGCCACGCCGGCTCTCCTGATCGCAGGTGTCAGCCTCACCTCTGTGCTTGGGAAGATCATGGAACAGATCCTCCCAGAAGCCCTGCTAAGGCACATGAGGGACAGGCGGGTGATTTGAGACAGCCACCATGGCTTCACCAAGGGCCAAGTCCTGTCTGACCAACCCTGTGGCTTTCTATGACGGAGTGACTGCATCAGTGGGCAAGGGAAGAGCTATGGATGTGATCTATCTGGACTTCTGTAAGGTGTTTGACACAGTCTCTTATAACATCCTTCTCTCTAAATCGGAGAGATATGGATTAGATGGGTGGGCTGTTCGGTGGACAAGGAATTGGTTGGATGGTTGAAGCCAGAGGGTAGTGGTCAACGGCTCAATGTCCAAAATGGCTCGATGTCCAAATGGACGCCAGTGACAAGTGGTGTCCCTCAGGGTTCCGTACGGGGACCATTGCTGTTTAGCATTTTCATCAATGACATAGATAGACAGCGAGATCGAGTGCACCCTCAGCAGGTTTGCAGATGATACCAACCTGAGTGGTGCACTTGACACACCAGGACAGGATGCCATCCAGAGGGACCTGGACAAGCTGGAGAGGTGGGCCTGTGTGAACCTCATGAGGTTCAACAAGGCCAAGTGCAAGGTCCTGCACCTGGCTCAGGGCCACCCCCACCATCAATGCAGGCTGGGGGATGAAGGGATTGAGAGCAGCCCTTCCGAGAAGGACTTGGGGGTGCTGCTGGGTGAAAAGCTGGAAATGAGCCACCAATGGGTGCCTGCTGACCAGAAGGCCAACCATATCCTGGACTGCATCAAGAGAAGCATGGCCAGCAGGTCAATGGAGGTGATTCTGCCCCTCTGCTCTGCTCTGGTGAGACCCCACCTGGAGTCCTGCGTCCAGCTCTGGAGCCCTCAGCACAGGAAGGACATGGAGCTGTTGGAGTGGGTCCAGAGGAGGCCACAAAAATGGTCAGAGGGCTGGAGAACCTCTCCTATGAAGAAAGGTTGAGAGAGTTGGGGTTGTTCAGCCTGGAGAAGGCTCTGAGGAGACCTTATTGCTGCCTTTTTAGCAAGGCGGGATGTGGAGCAATGGTTTTAAACTAATGGAGGGTAGATTCAGACTGGATATAAAGAAGAAACATTTTACAGTGAGGGTGGTGACACGCTGGAACGGGTTGCCCAAAGAGGCAGGGGAGGCCCCATCCCTGGAAACCTTCAAGGCCCGGCTGGAGGGGCCCGGCGCAGCGGAAGGCGCCCCTGCTGGCCGCAGGCGGTTGGCCCAGGTGGCCTCCGAAGGTCCCCTCCGGCCCAGAGCGCGCCGCGGCTCCCACCCCCGCTCGCCAGGCCGCTGTACAAGGCGCGCGTCGGTTCACGGGAGCGACGCCCGTCCCGCGCTCGGCCGGCTTCGAGGCGCCGTCACGCCGCGCGCGCGCGGACGGCGCCCGAGGCCCCTGCAGAGCCCAGCGGGCTCCTCGCGCGGGCGCTTCCGGGAGAACCGGGGCGCGCGCCCGCCGCCTCGCGCAGTTCGCCCGCGCGGGAGGGGAGCTGGTCAGCGCGCGCGCACCCGCGCGGGCTCTCGGCGCTCAGAGCCTCGGCCCCGCGAGCCACGGCCGCGGCTCCCTCAGGAGGGGGCCGGAGCGCGAGAAGAGACCGGCCGGAGGCGGAGCCACGCCCTCCCCGGCGCCCGCTGCGCGCCGCGCGCCCTCGGGCACACGCTACCGGTTGCAGCGGCGGCGACGAGCGCCACTGCCCCCCCAGCAGCCCTCTGTTTCACGCGGGGCACCCGTGCTTGCGAGCGGGGCGGGTCGCGCACCGCCGGGCGGCCGCCCGCACCAGCCGCCTGCCCGGTGACCGCCACTTGGAGCATGGCTCGGTTTGGGCTCGTTTTGCGATGGTGTCGGGCGGAGGTGCCGTTTCATTTACGGCAGGCAGCCTCGTTTGCGGCGGCGGGGGCGGTTCCCCGGCGGACGCAAGAGGCCGGTGGCGGCGGCGGGCGCGTGGAGGTCTGCCACGTGCGGGTAGGTCGGGCTCGAGACGCGCGCGGGGGGCACGCGGGAAGGGGGACGGAGCCGTTAGACAGCGGCCGTTGGTCGTTGCTCGGCGCCCGGGTGCGGGGCGGCCGCCGCGGGGATGCCGGGGCCATGTGAGGGGCGGCGCGGGGGCCGGGCCGCGGGATGGCGTTGTGGCGGGGCGGGGGAGCGCCGGCTGCGAGCGCAGAGCGCGCCGTCCCTGCGCGGCGCTTGTCACGGGTGGGCCGCGCGGTGGGTGGCGTTGAGGCCTACGCTCCATTTTTCAGCTGCCCGCGTGTTGTTAGGGCTGGAACGGTTGAGCATTAAATTCACAAACAGGCCGTCAGGAGACCTCAGTTCGTACGCCGAATGAGATATCTTTTATTTCCCAAACAGCTGATCTTTGTCCGCAGTTCAGGAGGGAGTAGAGAATGTCTTTTCGCGGACGAGGAGGAAGAGGAGGTGGCTTCAATCGCGGAGGTGGAGGTGGCGGCGGTGACAGAGGTGGCTTTAATCGCGGTGGACGAGGTGGCTTCGGACGGGGAGGTGGACGAGGAGGCTTCAACAGAGGCGGCTATGACCAGGGACCTCCAGAAAGGGTAGTTTGTAAGTTGCATGAAGAGGTTATATTTGTTTAATTTCGAGTGACTGCTCCAGATCTTTAGCTTGTTTGTTTTTTATTTCAGTATTGGGAGAGTTCATGCATCCCTGTGAAGATGACATTGTTTGTAAATGTAAAACGGAGGAAAACAAGGTGCCTTATTTTAATGCCCCAGTGTACTTGGATAACAAGGAGCAGATTGGTAAAGTGGATGAAATCTTTGGACAGCTGAGAGATTTTGTATCCTTCAAAAAACGTGTGATGTACAATATTTGTTTTTTAAAGGCTGGTTGATTATTGAATGGAATTTCTTTAGGATTTTAAAATATTTCAGGGCTTGGCTGCCAGTTAGATGTGGACAGTCCCAAGTCTAGCTGCAAGTGTTGATGTCAGTAGGTGCCTCATTCACATTAAATGTCTATCTTAAAGCTGTTTCAATAGGACAGAGTACCTTATGTCAGGCAGAGGTTCTGGTACAGTACTGGCAGATGTCTTTTGGATTCATGGTTGTTCGGGATATTACTTTTTCTAGCTACCTGACCAAATTTTCTGCTATGTTACCCACCTATAACAGAGTTGTATCAAGGGAGTGGGTTTTTTTTGTGCATTAGGGGACCTTGCTCATGCTCCAGCTCATTATTTAATTATAAAAGTGAGTTTCTGCTAAGATGTCCTGTGCTCATTGCCAGTTTATTACTTAAAGTGTCAATAAAAGTGGATGTGTGCTAGGATGTCCTCTTGCAAAGCAAGCTTGGTGAGACAGAGGCACTGCGTTTGTTCTGTTGTCACTGCCAGATTGACAGAATCCTTGACAAAAGCGGAACTGGGTGAGTGACCCTGTAACATGGCAGTAGGACTTCGCCTGTGTTGGCTGGCTGAGCATCGGTAACCAGCTGCATGCATTTTCTTCTCCCACATTAAATGTGAAGTGAAATGTGCAGGTTTAAATCATTCTCACACTCTGAATGTATTAACTTGCAGATTTATTTTTTGTATCAGAATTACTTGAATTTCAGAAACTTGTTTTCTTCCTACAATAACATATTCAGAAAATATGTTATTGGATTTTGCACCTCCTTGCTTCCCATTTAACCTTGAGTTTTAATTAAGCCAAGTTGGCCAGCAGCTCTTTGGGATCTGAGGAACTGCGTACCAAAGTCTTTGCATACTGCAGAGCCAAAGGATTCATGCAAGACTGTAGGTGGGATTACAGGGAGTGTCTGCCGCTTCGCTGTAGGATGAGGCTGGGCATGTGGCTGGTCCAGCAGTCCCTGCTGGCGCTCCTCTCTCCATAACCAGGCTGTTGTACCACCCAGCAGCAGCAGCACTAGCAGAGCCCCTGCAGCATCTGAATTATTCCAGATGCGCCTTGATGTCACCCTGGCGTGAAAGGGATAGTCACTTGCTGCACAGATCTGTTTCTTTACAGTCATGTTTTTATGTACTCTTTCCACTGGTGTGTTCTTCCTTGTGCCTTAATATGTGGAGGGAAAAAATAATTTTACCACAAAATGCCGTATTTGTAACTGGGAAAATAAAAATTGAAAATAGTTGCTCTTGATTTTGTAATTGTAATTTTTCATTTGCAGTGATGATGTTTAGCTTCATTTATAAAATACTAGTTTAGAAAATATTTGAGTGTGCCTTTCATGTAATAACCAAAACCACTATTTCTAATGTTTTATTCCTGCTGTGTTCCTTAAAGAAACGAACAGTATTTTTCAGTGAAACTATCCGAGAACATGAGAGCCTCTTCATTTAAAAAAATGCAAAAGGTTAGCCAATCTCAACAACAGAATTATACTGGATGTCATCAGTTAGATAAATCTGCTCTGTGTTATCAGATACTAAACGCTTTATTAAAATTTTATTAACTGTAAAAGCTAGTTGTTCTTTGTAAACATAAGTATTCATTTCCTCTTCACTTTTGTGTTTGCCACATTCTTCCTTCTTGCCCCACAAAAAAAAGATGTGACAAATGAAACTCATGCAAATATCATGTATATTTTAATAACTTTATAACACTGCGATTTATTTTTTGTGTGCTTTATTTGGCTATTTACAGAGGACAGTTTGATGTGAAGGATTAAGACCAAATTGTGGATATTTGTAAAGGGAGATATTAATGTGCTCTTTAGCCTTGGTATTTTCAAAGCCTAATGGAACTCTCTTCCTACAGTTTTACATTGATCCAGCAAAGCTGCTCCCCCTCCAGAGATTTTTGCCAAGGCCTCCTGGAGAAAAAGGTCCTCCCAGAGGAGGTGGTAGAGGAGGACGTGGTGGTGGACGTGGAGGAGGAAGAGGTGGTGGTAGAGGTAGGATCCCAAGAGTTAAAGATACAAAATGTTGTGGGTTTTTTGGTGTGGGGTAGGTTGTTTGGGTTTTTTGGGTGGTGGGGTTTTATGTTTTGCGGTAAAGCTACAGTTGAATACTTCAATATCAACAGTCCTATTGCACAGAAAAATGTTATGCATATTTCTGTTTGACTCAATGGAAGAGACAATTATATAATTCCAGTGGCAAGACCCAGGCTTCTGTTGCTAGCTAAATAATAGCACCAAAGCACAGGGAGGAGAGTATGCCGATTTGTAGTAATAGACAGAAAGGGTGACTACTAAGCAAACTTAGGGTAAAAGGTTGTAGATAATACACACTCAAAACTGTTAGTGAAAGCTTTATCTTTGCTATGTTCTAAAAATCTAGTTTGGACAAAATACGTGAAGTGCAGTGTTTGAGAGAGGGGTGAATGACCTGGTAGATCTCATCCTTCTTTGCTTTTTGAACATCATCTGTGATGTACTCCTCAGTTAAAGCTGAGGTTAATTTTTTCTCACATCACAGTTTTTTTCCCTCTTCTCCCTACCCTGCCCCTTTGTGTGCAGCAAGACACAAGTGTTTCAGTTTTTTGGTTTGTTTGTTTCAATGTTCTGTTGAGTTGTAATTATTAATGAATAGTTGTAATTAATTTTCTGCGCTCACAAAAGAAAATTATGGTGGAGTTTTGTTAGTGTCTTTAGTATTTTGGATGTTGCATATCAGATATCAAACAATGCTAAAATACTGCAAATGGTCTCTAGAAGAGGGAAGACACTAGTAATTAACCTAGCAACTGTTCAGCAATTTACAGTTTTTTGGTTTTTTGTTCTTTTCCGAAGCTGTCAGTGAAATAAGTTGTTATGCAAACAAAGAATTTATATGCTCCTCAAAGTGTAATTTCTTTCCTATGTTCAGGAGGATTCGGAGGAGGAAGAGGTGGAGGAAGAGGAGGAGGATTCAGAGGAGGAAGAGGTGGAGGAGGAGGAGGATTCAGAGGAGGAAGAGGTGGTGGAGGAAGCTTTCGGGGTGAGTGTGTGGTTTTTACATTTCGATAATGAGAATGGCTCCTGATTTCCAAAGCTTTTAAATATTAAACAGAATGTTGTATTTTTTGATCAGTTACAGATGTTTGTAGTTTTGTGCAAAAAGTTGCTGTGCATCACAGTAGCTAGCTTAAAGCGAAGCACAGTATTCTGTGTTTTTTGATGTTTGTGTAAGACCATGATGGTTTTTTGCATTCAGAAAGGACTCTTGAGAACAGATAAAGATGATAAATTATTTTTGTTTTATGAACTCATTTAGTATTATGTATGTAATTTATTTGCTTTAAATGCATTTAAGATGTGAATTTTTCAGTGTATTTTTCTTCCCTCTTAAAATAGGAAGAGGATATTAAAAACGGAGCCATGAGTCTCCCTGCTGTCTTACCATATCACCTGCCAAAGCGAAGAACAAGGAAAAATTTTTGTAAAGGATCCTGAAGAAGTTCTTTTTATAAAGAACTTGAAGCTGTAAAATGACAATTATTGTTACGCTAAATGACTGTTGATCAACACATGAGGAGAGCATAGCCCCAGGCAAAGAACTGAAGACTGCTCAGAATATACTTGAACTTTTTTTAATTAAGCCAGGATTCAATGTTATGCTTAAACTGTTTGCCTCTGATGAGTGACGTAGTCAATGCCTGACTTCATGTGGAAGTTTGGAGTAAACAATCAATGGAAATGTCTTTTTAAAAAAACCCTACAGGTTCACTACATGCACATTCATCGGTATGAAGCTGTTACCTACTTGTGACTGATCCCTAGTTCTCATGCTTGTTTTATATTGAATCTGCGGGGTTGCTCTAAAGTGGACCTGTTGTTTAAACAACCTTTGTGACCCTTTTTTTACAAACTAAACTTCAAAATTTTGTGTTGATAGAATTTTTTTATACATAGTAATGTATAAAAGGAAAGAAAGGTAACAAAGGATATTTTGTGGATTTTTTTGTATAAATCTCATTGAAAGCGAAAGGCATTAAGACATGTTCTTCTTAGAAGCTGCTGTCTGATGAATAAGCTAAGGTTAATACTATTCTCAGGTCACCTAATTGTATCTAATTACACTGATACCAAAATTGCTAAGGGTTTTTAACTGCCCCCACCTCCCCCTTATCCTGTTTCTCTTGAGGTTTCGATGCCTTGGCACCGCACCCCTGTGGTGCTCTGAGCTTGCGCAGGGCTGAGGTTAGACAGCCCATCACAGGGCTCCTCTGCACACAGCGCTTTCCTGAGGCAGGGCCCATCCACTCCCTGTTCTGCCTGGTTTTCTCTGTGCCATGGCATTACCCTGCCCACCTAGTGCAAGCAGTGGCTAATTAATAGATGAAAATTCAGTGTCTTAAAAAAATTAAGACCTCGTGTCTTGTCTGCAGTGTAATGCTGCAGTGAACTAAAACACAGGTTCCCTAATTTTATATGACACCTTCCTCTCTGTCTTGGATTTTTTAGTCAAATCCTACCTGTGGTTCTGTCACTGTGCTCCTGATCCTAGTGAGTGAAGTGTTTAAGTTTTATGTATGTGCTTACAGATACCCTAGGCTTTTTCCACAGACTATAGGAAAGGTGGGCTCACCAGCATCCTGACAGAAATGGAAAGTTACAAGTAGCTGTAGTGTCTGGGGAAAAAAGTGATAGTGCTGTCTGAAGTGAGGCAGGGGCCATGGGGGGAAGGCGTTAGTGGCAGTGTAGGCTCTCGGTGACAGTTTGCTTTTCCCTGGATTTCCCTTGCTGGCAGCCATTGCGGAGAATGGCTGGGCTTCACACCCAGGACACAGCAGTAGTGGTGTCACCTGCATGTCTTCTCCACTTGTTGGTGTCTGCATGTGCTCGCTGTTTGCAGAGGCAGAGCATTCAAGGACCAAGTCCCATTTTCAAAATGCAGTTGCAAGTGAGCCTGTTAGCCACTGCAATATTTGACCCAGATGTAGGGTCTGGCTTTCAGCTGTTTTTGAGAATGACAGCTGGTAAATCACTAGGATCAGATTGCTTAAAGGTGTCTGCAGCACTGGCTGTGTGGAACAGAAAGGGTTCTCTCTAGCACTGACGCAAAGTTATGGACGCTTGCCTGAAGCAACACTGGATGGCCACATACATACTGGTGCAAAGTTACCTGCAGTTGTGCAAAGCATTGTCTTGGCAAGAAACAGAGTTTTCTTTCAGAAAAAGCAAAGCTACTGAAGTATGGCAAGTAAAAAGCTTTGTGGAGTCACATATTTTTCAGGGCGTTTTCTTCAGTCAGCTGAAAATCAGTGGAGTCAGACTTTTCTAATTAACAGTTTAAATCCAGTAAACGTCTCTGTGAGGGAAGAAAAAAAGTAATTGTTTTTTATTGGGTTTGACCTATTTACGTCTGTGACCGTAAGATTGAAGGGACGTTCTGCCTTAGGGAGCCCTCCAGCGGTGATGTGCTTAATAGACGTGGGGAGGTTTGGTTTGCTTTTCTAGTGTGGTTACTGCTGAAAATGGGAAAGACGCTTTGTTTTGGTTTTTAATTTGTTTAATGCAAACGGTAAGTTTCTCTACTCTTGTCACTTGTGGATTGAAATACACTTTGCATGTAGCTGAAAGCAACTTGCTAAACCCTGCAATGAGATTTACATTGCCCCGTATCTATACAGATACCTACAAATTGAAGAATGGACTTAAATAGACATTGCATTTTGTTGCTACTGATCTGGGACAAGTGGGGAGGAAAAGCATCACTTGAGGTTATCAAGTGCCCCCCTGATTCTGGTAATACTATCTGTTATTGGAGGATAAAACCAGCCAAAACAGGGGGTTTGGCTTTTTTTTTTTTTCTTATGGCAGTATTATAAAGCAATGTGGTAAGCTGTGTTTCATCTGGCATAGGCACTGCAGTTACAGCTTTCTGGATCTTTATATACTTTAATTCCTTGCTTTATCTTTTTGGCTGTGTTTTATGAACTTCAATGTTCTAGAAAAAAATACATTTTTTTTTTTTTCTCTCTCAATTCCTGTTGCTGTAAAATTAGCCAAATTTAAGAGAAGAGGTGACAGAGGATGTGATGGTACATAGGATGTACTGCACACTTTGGAAACTTGCATTTTAACTAAGAATTGCATACAGAATCTGTATGAGCTCATTAACTGCTACTCGAAGTCTGGAGTCCTATCTGAATAAAAATAGTAATGCTTGGATTTTCTGAGACATTCAGCATTGCAAGCTCTGACTTCTGTGGAAGCTGCAGGATCTGAGATGCTTTTGAAAATCTGGAAAGAGTTTCAGGGGAGGAAAGCAAAGATACCGAATTACCACGATGCTTTTATCTTTTGAGGCAGGACTGTGGGGCACTAGGGAAGGGGCTTCATTGCCAAACAGATCGTCTTTCCTTTCGGAGCCCTCCCACCCCGCTCCTGCCTAATCCTCTTCTGACAGGAAAAATACCGTAACAATACAAGTACCCTGAGAACTGGAAGAGTGACTGTAGATCTGTGGCAGTAAAGAAAATGTTTGCTCATAGAACTGTGACACATGACCATCTGTAGTAATGATATGTAACTGTGATGACTGTACAAGCTTTATATCAAAATTTTCTTACCTTTAGATTCAAATGGGTGAAAGATGCAGGGTGTCTGTTGTGGAAAGCCGAGGAGTGGGAGGGGATGCTCTGTGAGTGACTTAATGACTTAGAGAAGCGAGAGCTCTTCGGGTATACCTCCTGTCTGCAGGATAGCTGCGTTCCTCAGTACTGCCTGGGTCACCGCGCCCTTCCAGCTGCTTGGAAGGCCCGGCCCTAGCCTGCGTCCTGCTCAAGCTGCCTGTGAACCACATGCAACTGGAGAACCACTGGTTGCTCATCCTTGCTGCTTTTATACCCAGTATGAGTACAAGACTGGAGGCAAAAACTATAAGGGGAAACTGGTAGGAAATACCTGCTTTGAGTGCCTGTACTGATACTGTGTATAAGCTCTTTGGGCAAGGGGCTACTGCAGCTGATATTTATGGAGGTGTTTGTAAAAGGTCTTTGGTGTGCTACTACCTCATCATTGAAGAGAAGAAAACACAAGCTTCTGCTGCTCAAGGCTTTGGAAAATGCCTAATAATTTTCTGCCCAGTAACATGCTCAGGAAAATTTGCCCAAAGTAAGCTTGCGTGTGTTTGGGAGAGCGAGTGTGTTTAGGCTTGTAAGGCATATTCAGCTATTTTCTGCAGACCAGGCTGTTTTAGAAATGTAGCAGGTGAGTTTTCTGGAAGTCATGCTTCACTTTAGAAGATACCGGACTGTGTTCTTGTGTCTGTGGCAGCTTGAGAGTTTAAATCAAACGAAGAATCTTGAAGAAGTAGATCTTTAAGGATTTGAAGGGATGGGCTTCAGAGTAAGCGTATCCTGCTTTTTAAAGAAATTGATGTTGGTGCCTTTACGTTGTGCTGCAGTTTTGTGTGTTCACTGTGATGGTGGGAATTAATTCCAAGCCAGGCTGATGACCAAGTGACCTGAGCCAACTTTTGTTGAGGTTTCCAAAGCATTGCACAAGAGGTTTGAAGGAAAATGTTTGGGGACATGTGACAGTTAATCTCTTTAGCAGTAAGAATTAAGTTTAAGCATACTGTTGCAAACGTACTCAGTTCTGTGCTGCTCTTTGTTTCAATTAACAATCTCCTGCATAGATTGGGAATGTAAACTTCTTTGCACTTTAGTCCAATTAAATCATGCTTGGAGGCTGTCAATGGGGGGGGGGGAACTCCCCCCTACTTCCCTTTTTTTTTTTTTCAGTTGTTCTGTGAGTCTGTTGAATAATGAAAGAATTTGCCTGACGGAGTTTTGTAGTGTTTCGTCGTCTCGATGAATTATCGCAGAGAGTAGGCAACCGTCTCTTTTGTCCAAAATGCATTGGAATGATTCGTCCCGTTCCTCAGAAACTGGCTATGAAGCTCATTCAGCCTTTACACAGACTGAGCACAACGTAGTTGCAGCTTATTTAATAACAGCAGGTATGGGCATTGGTAAATTGTTGCGTAACTTTTCCAAATAGAACTGTATATCTGAATGCTCAGTTTGTATAGTAACAGCAATGGCACTTCATTTTGTATTACACAAATGTCTGATGGCTTTTCTCTGTAGTTTACTGACGAGTTAACAATCAGCAGGCTGACTGAAGTGTGCAGAAATATCTAAGTTTTCTGCTCTATATTTGAAGGCAGAGTTGAAAAGTATTTTTTTGTTGATACGTAATTATAGAAGAGAGTTAGAATTAATTTCTGCCAGCTTGCAAAAGAGATAAAAATAGGGCATAGATGTCACGTCTTGCATTTTTCTGTGATGTACTCGAAGCTATCTTGAGATTTCTCCTGGGCCACATGTTTGTAGTAATAGATGTGTAGTCTGAGCATGCGAGCGGGTGTCTGTTAGGGGGATGTAAGGGGAAGGGTTGGAATGTGAGTTAGAGGGAGGGAGCTGGTCGTTAATCAGAGAAGAGCAGACTCCGGTTGCAGCTGTATTTTTCACCGATGACACATGTTAGAAAAAGCACGCTGGAAGGCTTGACATCGTGTTCGTTCCCTGTGACTGCAATGGCCTCTGGCTAAACTTGAACGATGACAGAATTTTTTTTTTTTCTCCTTTGAAAATTTTCTCATTGTTGTAAGCACAACTGCTTCAGTAATGTTTTTCTGAAGCACTGAGTGCTATAGCAATGAAGTACCAACCTAACCAAAACCTGAAACCTCCTGTGTTTAAAAATAGACCTTCTATACCTTTAATACACAAAATTAGATCAGTTTATAAATACTTTATTCATAGACTGTACCATACATTTTCTATGTTATAATTAGCTTTTAAAATAATTGAAAATATTAATGTACCTTAGGTTTATATAAAATAGTATAGCCAATGGTCATATTTTATTTACAATATCTGTTTGAAGTGGTGAGTATCAGATTGCTGTTGTGGTATAGTGGGTATTTTTGAATGCAAAGGCAATAATTTCTGGTTTTCAGAGAAATCTGTAGAATAGCTACACAGATCAGTAGACTCAAGAAGCTTTAGAGATGGATGATGGTCAAGTGTCAGAAGGCTAGATACACTCTGCAGTACTACCACACTATTTGCAGGTAACTGGATCTTCTAGGTGCTGCAAATACATATGATACTTGTTATATTTTAATTAAAATTGATTACATTGTGTGTAAAACGGTGATCTTTTCAGATAGTTTGACCACCTGGTGTTAGGGATCAAAGCCGTCATTGATGATCAGTGGGGTCATTGATGATCATTGGGGTTAGCCAGAATCCCCCCAGCTCTTCTTTCTTGATCCTGCATGGAAATTATATGTCTTTAAAAAAAAAAAAAAAAAAAAGAAGAAGAAAAAAAAAAGGAAAGACGTTAGATTACGTTGTGGATTTCTTTGTTTTGTTTTTCTTATTATAATTGAGGGAATCTAGTAAATCTTTCACCTGTAGCTTGGACTTTGCTTTCTTAATGAGGAATGTTTTTGACAGTAAGGTCCATAACATCTTTGAAAGTATGATTGATTGCTTTGCAAATGCTTACATGGCAAATCTCACATCTGGAAAATTTCAGCTGTGTTAATAAGCAGATGTCTGAGAATAAGAACGAAGAACAGGTACAGTGGTCATCGTTATTCTACTTTTTTAAAGATTTGAATGATTCTCTCTCTTGCAAATAATTGCTTTGTTTTCTGAGAAGGAGGTAATTGTGAAGTATTGCAGTCTAGAGGGGTCAGTGTATGAATTTTAGTGTTGACAACAGGGATGCTCAGGCTGCAGGAAGCAATACTGCCTCATCGATGTCCTTGAGCTTATAATGGTGAAATGCTCTGGTAGCATTTTAAAATGCTAACTGGAAAAGTAAATTCTGTGCTATACACAGACCTAACCTTTGCTGTTGTGATGCTACTACCCACGTGTCTTGCTTAACTCTGTTAGGGCTTGTATTTGCATTCGATCTGCCTCTAGTTTTCATTGCTTCCCTGGGAAGAAGAAAAGTCTTCTGCTCTTGATCACGTCATAAGGCTTTTGTCACAATTTTCACATAACTATAAGGTTTAATTAAAGAAATATGGGAATAGTTGTCTAAGCCTAAGATGTTTCACAGGTCAAGTGGTAGCATCCATGTGCTTTTTCTGAGTCACATGAGTTCATCCCAGCTGATGATTTCAGGTTACTGAATGTCTTGGCCTTGGTCTGCACTCCCTGTCCTTTAAGAAATCATAAAATTATTGAGGTTGGGAAAGATCATTAAGATCATTGAGTACAACTGTTAACCTCACACTGCCAAGTCCACCACTAAACCATGCCCCGAGGTGCCACATCTACATGTCTTTTAAATACCTCTAGGAATGGTGCCTCAACCACTTCCCTGGGCACCCTGTTCCAGTGCTTGAAAACCCTTTAGGTGAAGAAGTTTTTCCTGGTATCCAATCTAAACCTCCCCTGATGCAACTGGAGGCCATTTCCTCTTGTCCTATCACTTGTGACTTGGGAGAAGAGACCAATGCCTGCCTCACTACAACCTCCTTTCAGTTGTAGAGAGTGATAAGGTCTCCCCTCAGCCTCCTCTTCTCCAGGCTAAACAAGCCCAGCTGCCTCAGCTGCTTCTCACAGGACTTGCTCTCTAGACCCTTCACCAGCTTCATTGCTTTTCTAATGGGCACTGCTTAACTGCTGCCTGGAGAAACTCGGTTCTTCTACTTAACCTGATTTGCAGAAACAGGGAACAGAGCATTTCTTGAATCTACATGCTTTTTCTCACTTTGTTTAGGATGGAGTCTGTCTTCTGGCTTACTTTTTTTTTTTTTTTTTTTTGCCTCTATTACTAATTTTTTTTAGTGGTACTAAAATTTTTCATGAATATACACTTAGCAATTTCCAGTTTCTCTTCCCTGGTTTGGTTTGGTTTCTTCCCAACTCCCTCCCTTTGTTTTAAGACTGAGCTCTGAAGCACTAAATTTAAGTGTGTCTAGCAGGATCCTTCCTTTACCCTGAGGGTATGAGTTTACAGTCCTGTTGTATTTCTGCTTTCATTCTTCGTAGCTGTAATATCTGTTAAAGCATGCCTTATAAGAAGCCTGTACTGTTTCATAAACTTGTAATTCTGTTTTGCTTCCTCTTTCCCAAGAGATGACATACTGCCTGTCAATAGGAGAGCTGACAGAACTGGCTCTGCAAGTGCTTTTACTATGGTGTTGGTTTCAGATCAGATCCCCAGCTCCCTGCTTTTGTTTGTTACAGGGGCTCATGGCGTCACAGTGTCATTCCTGAAATGTATGAATATATGAACGTGATAGCTGATGGCATCTATGTGGCTGTGCACCTCCAACATAATCTGTAATGTAACTTTTATGGAGTAAGCAAGAGACTTTTACACCTGAGAACAGATGTGCTCCGGTGATTTTTAAAAGAGAATGGAATGAGATAGCCAACACTTAACTGTAATTTTGCCTCATTTGACTTTCAAATTACTGACTCTGTTAAGAGAGTTTCTGTAATGTAGGAGATTGGTACTGATTAATAAAATGTTGCAGTGAAGCTCCTTATGGGAGTTTCAGATATAATAAAAAAGGTACCAATTTACATAATTGAAATGGAGAAACTCCATTTAAAAGCTGAAGAATTGGTGTTGTCCCTCATGTCTGTTATCCAAAGTATCATCTTTGTAATATTATGTATGTTATTATAATTGCACTGGCTTTCTTTCTGCCCTTTTTCATATCTGTCATGGTATTAACATAGCTCTTGCTGAGCACAGTGGTTCAGATGATATTTCTGATGTGTATTTGGCTCTAGAAATGTCTGCCTCAGTTTGATGCACTGGGGTGTGTGCTGCTATTTATAAATCTATGGATTGCGTTCCTGTGGACTGCCAGTGATGGAGTCCACAGGACTTTGTATGATTTTAAGGAATTTCCATATCGATACCAGCTGAACTCTTCGAAATTCAACTGTAGAGCTGAAGTGCTTGAAACTGCTTCTTGCCCTCAGGTTTTCTAACCCTGCTGACACGAGTTTATTGCTTGAACCGCAGCATGTCTGTAGTCTGACTATAAACTGATGTTAGAGATTTTTTTAACTGTGTGCTGCAGCGTTGACAGTGACAGAAATGGAAGATCATTGCATAATACTTAAAAACTTTATTGCCCTTTCCACAGAGACATGTCAGCAAAAGCTAAGCTGTGTGTGTCAGCTTTTTAATGGAGTCAACAGAGGAGCAGAAATCCCATCAGTGAGGGTGGTGGATTGCCAGGGGACTGGAGCAGGGTGGGCAGTGACTGTGAAAGAAGACAGGTCTGATTTTGGAAGTCCCCATTCGGTATGGCGCTGTTCACTCAAGCACCTTACACAGTTATGCCTCAGATCTGTGATGACAAAACCTATAGCGTTTTGATTCATACATGAAACTTTTTAAATAAAAAAAAAAGAAAAATTCCAGGGGACATTTCCATGCATAATGTGTTGTTAGACTTTTACCAGAATAACGTTCCGCTATGCACGTGTAACTTAAGGTGCCCAGGCTATAAAAGTGTTTGTAAGTTTAGGATTTGGTTCAGTGATACTGTAACAGATGTGCCAGACTAGGGAATCTATGAACGACTTACAAATTCCCGTTATTATTTACAAGTTATTTTTTTGATGGCTATGTTTGAACATGTTGGGAACATGTTGGGTTTCTCCATTGTATTGGTAAGTGAGTCTTTCTCTGCTGAGGTGCAAGGGGGAGTTTTTAACCTTATTGGCTGTTTATTAGCTCGTTTATTAGCAGATTAGTAAAATCTGGAGGATGGGAGCTTGCTCTGGATATCTGCAACAGGCTAGAGCCCAAAGAGAATAAAACCACAAGAAGAAAGCTCCATTTTGTGGGAGTGCCATGTAAACTCACTCCAAGAGCCATGCATTTGGCTAGGAAGGAGGAATAGCAGAAGAGGAGGATCTGGAGGTTTTAATATAGGTCACCGTGATCTGAAGGGTGTCTAGGCACCTCACAGAGCCTTAAGTCTCAAGCAAATTTCGGAGGGATTGGACATGGAGAGAGGAGAATATACATTTTAGCCTTAGTATTGTATTTCTTTATTATAACTATCGACTAGCCATTTCTTGCGTAGCCTAATAATACACTTCAGACACAGTTTGAGTCAAGCCAGACCAAAGAGGTTTAAAAATACACAGGTTAGCGAGGCAGGAGCAAGCTTAGCGCAGAGCTGGACTTGTGCTATGGCTGTGACACAGCCCTAGGGCTTGTCAGGTGGAGGAGACAGCTCTGGTGCAGGCCCAGCCATGACCCCATGGCAGGCGGTGCAGCTCATCCAGACTGCTTGACAAGGCTTAGAAAATGCCATTTGCGACAACCTGAGCCAGCTTGGATGATTGCAAAGAATGGGAACTCGTGAGCAGAGAGACGAGTTAGTCGGGCTGGGATAGTGGTAGCACAGTCAAAGTTTCTATATTCCTTTTGCCCAGGAGCATTGTCTGAATGCACAGTGGAAACTCTCTGCTGAGAAAGGAAGATCTCGGGTGATGGCAGGGGTCTTCTGCTACATCAGTTGAATCATAAACCCCACTTTGTTTTGCTGGTCACCAACCTGCATTCTTTTTTGGCATGGAAGGCAGCACTGTAGTTGGTGGCTAGAGTGTTTGAGTTCTAATCCGAGATGCTTTTGAATTTCTGCTGTGCTTGTTGTCATTGCATCGGAAGTCCCAGGTTCAGCAAAACACTCTGCTTTTGCCCTCGAAGTGCAAGGTATCCGACCGGAAAAGCCTTTCTCTCCTTTTCAGTGTCTACTCTCTTTGCAAAATTGCGTTTGACTGAAAATAGAAATTATTTAGGACTTAGATATTGCAATAGGCTGTATTTTCTTCTGCACATACGTTACTGCTTTGTAAAGTTTCCGTTCTTTTCCTACAGGAGTGATAAGCATTTTCAGTAACATTGTTGTGTTGGGCATCTTTGTGAAGTACAAAGAGCTTCGGACAGCGACCAACGCAATTATTATCAACTTGGCTTTTACTGACATTGGTGTCAGTGGCATTGGTTACCCCATGTCTGCTGCCTCAGACTTGCATGGAAGCTGGAAATTTGGATTTACTGGATGCCAGGTATTGCAATTCAGTCAGAGAAAGTTTTGAGCATGTAAAAGCAAACTGAGAAAGAAGTAGTAGCTCTACCTGATGTTAGTTCTTTTAAGAGATGCAGTGGCGATGCAAAATTTTACTCTAGACCTGAAGTTGGTGTTCTGTAATGTCAACAATTTCTGGATATAGGATTTTGTGTGAATTTAATTCCAAACTGTCTGGCAACTAAGCACTAGACAGCCACTTGCTCACCTCTCCCTTTCCCCCACCCAGTGGGATGGGGGGGAGAAATGGACAAAAGGGGAAACTCGTGGGTTGAGATAAAGACAGTTTAATAAGAGCACAAAGGAAACAGTACTACTAACAACAATACTACTACTACTAATGATAATAATAAATATGCAAAACAAACTACATACAGTTTTCTCACCACCTGATGACCGATTCGCAGTCAGTCCCCAAGCAGTGATCACAGAACATGGAAATTGCGAGTTTTGTGAATTTCGCAAAACTCCCCCCAAAAAAACCTGAACTCCTGGAAAAGTTTGAACTCCCGGACAAGAAGAGATTCCAAACAGTGGAAAAGAGAAGAGAGCATCTTGCCCTCTGGCCAACCCCCATTCATAAACTGAGCATGACGTCTATGGTACGGAATATTTCCCTTGGCCAGCTAGGGCTGGCTGCCTGGCTGTGCTCCCTCCCAGCTCCTGCGCACCTGCTCATCAGCTGAACATGGGAAACTGGGAAAAGTCCTTGATCTCATAGCAATAACTGAAAACATTGGTGTATTATCAACGTTCTTCTTGTACTAAATCCAAAACACTGCAGCTACTGGGAAAAAAATTAACTCTGTCCCAGCCGAAACCAGGGCACAAAGTTAAATATATAATCTGAAAACATTAAAGTGTGATCTTATATTTATCAACTACAGATTTAAAAATAGCTTTAAGAACGCTTAGGGAATGAAGTCCCCAAATGAAAAAGGTTATAGTAGCATATGGATGTTTGACGACTTATTTGACAGTTAAAAGACTTTGGATGTGGCTACGATGAGCTTGACAGATCTTAATGAGTTCTGCTTGGCAAGTACATGTTCTTTTGGATGGGATTATTAGGATAGCTAAAGTGAAGGCCTGCAAGGCTATTGGTCTCCACTAAAGATTTAGCCTAGTTTTAATAGCCATCTGGTTTTAATGATAGACTGACTGAAAAATTATACTTCCATAGCAGAGAGATGGTGCCCTTTGCTTGCTATATACTGTGATTTAAATCTACTTTTTTAAAAAAGACTGTTGGTCTTAAATGCCCAAGGAAATGAGTAGTAGTGTGAAGGCATATGCTGAAAATGTGACTCAAAGAAAATACTAGCAACACTGTACATTTTGGACCTTTATATAATGGATGTTTATAACAGTCCGACATCACTTGCCTGAGTACACAGTTATTTGAAGCTCAAAATTCAGTGACTGTTTACAGGAAGCCTCACTTTTAACATCTTTGGATCTAGACTGACTTGTAGTGGGTTGATGTGAAATCTCACTACCAGTGCTTTGGGAGTTAGGATCACCTGAAGCACAACTCATGTCAACCTAAACCAAATGAACCCTGTGAACTGAGATGGCTGAATGTCATGTGGTTCTATTATAGTGGCTGGTGGCATGTGGTCTGCCACAGGACTCTGTATTTCGGGGGTGCCAGTGGTAGCATAGCCCTCCCAGTCATCCCTCCTGGTCAGGCTACCTGTGGGATGACTGGGCAGATGCATTTGCAGTATGTTGGAATTGCAACCTGTGTCACTCTGTGGAGTAGATGGGACACATGGCTGATGGGAAAAATCAGTGTGCTGTATCTGTGGAATAAGTGCAGTTATACAACAGAGGAAAGAGTGACAATTCAGGACCTCACATTTGCTAAAGCCATGACTACTTCTGGTGAATCAGATGTGCTTCAGGTTTATTTAACATATACTGAAAACATGAACTGAACCCTCCCCAACCTCCAAACTCTTTGTCTCTGAATCTCAAAATTTACTTACTGAAGTGTGGTGTTTGATTGCTTTTTAGACTACTGTCTTTAGGGTTTCTGATGTGCAGACACGCAGGTTGCTTTTGAAATGTTTAATTTTAAATAAGCCAGCTCCAAATTGCCTGCATTGAATTAGTTCCTTCAGTACCTTGCTTATGGAAGAGAACACTGGCTGAATGTAATGTATCTTAGTGCCTTCAATGCGGTCCACAAATTTGTGTTTGTACCTTTGAAAGATTTCTGAGAAAGGATTTTTTGTTTGTTTGTTTTAATTTCAGATCTATGCTGCCTTAAATATCTTTTTTGGGATGGCAAGTATTGGTTTGCTCACTGTTGTTGCAGTTGACCGTTACCTGACAATCTGCAGGCCTGATATAGGTACTGTACTTGTGGTCAAAAAATCATTCACTGTTGGGTTTCTATGAAATAAGAGTCTAATTGTATTGTTTTCTCATGAATGACTCCATAATTACAGTGCTGGGCATAATTTGAATTTAGGGCATGATCCCACGGTACTTGGTTAGGTAAGTTATCTGGTTGGCATGGGTCGTACTGCTTGTGAAAAAGAAAATTTCAGAATTAGGCGGCTGTTCTGTTTATAAGTTGTATTTTCATGGCTGTTCCCAGTCTTTAGAGGGCCACATCCATAAACAGAAGCACATGAAAAGCCTCTAGCTGTGGGGGGTTTTGACCACTGTCAAGCTAGTGTGTGCCTCTCGTGTTGTGTTAACTTTGTACTGGATGTTTTTCTCCCCTCTGTGTTATGGCTGTATTCTAACAGTTAATTCCTCCCCCTGCAATCATGCAAAGATACACCTGAATGTACTGTTGCATAATAAGCTTTTTGCCATGGGGTTAGGATCAGCTATTGCCTGCAATTGGAATAGGTGACGATATTTAAGTGGCGTTTTAAGGCTGGAAAGCTTGAGTTGCTGTTCAGCAGCACAAGAGAGATACGCTACGGTGTTTGGGAGTGCAGGCTTTCAAAAGGATGATTATTAACCTGGTATGTGCTTGCTGGAAGCCACTTGTAGTTCAAGTTTGACACTGAAAGCAAGCAAACGATGGCAATGGTTTGTGATTGTATGTGCTTGGCCACAGGAAGAAGAATGACTGCCCATAGCTATGCCATTCTAATCCTTGCTGCTTGGATAAATGCAGTCTTCTGGGCTTCCATGCCTGCTGTAGGCTGGGCTAGCTACGCTCCGGATCCGACTGGAGCAACGTGCACAGTAAATTGGAGGAAAAATGATGCGTAAGATTCCTCTTCACCCGTTCTTTTAAATTTGCTGTCTCATTGAAGGCTAAGATTATTTAATTCACCACTATATGAGCATAACTTCTTTCTCAAGTATGAAGCCTAATTTATAAAAATAATTTTAAAGCAAAGGAAATAATATAGAGGAAGTCTAGAAAATACCATAGGAATTGAGCCATGCTTGAAAACTGCAAGACTTTTAGTTGCTAATAAAAAAACATAAGGCTAAATAAAATTTTCCCAATTCTTTAAAAGCTTGCTTTAAAATTTCGTAGTCAAATCAAAATACCAAATTCTTTAGTAACTTTTCCTGGATGGCTATTTGTAAGTTACTATGTTTTGTTTTTCTGTCTTATCAGGTCCTTTGTTTCCTACACAATGAGTGTAATTGCTGTTAATTTTGTTGTACCCTTAACAGTCATGTTTTACTGTTATTACAATGTTTCCCGGGCAATGAAACAGTATGCCAGCAGTAACTGCCTGGAGAGCATCAATGCAGATTGGTCTGACCAAGTAGATGTGACAAAGGTACGGTAAATGAAGGCATGTTTTGTTTTAAGCATCTTCTTTTGTGTTAAAGTCTTGGGGGCAAAGAAACAGTGCAGCCTTCTAAGCGTTTCCATTTCCTACATTCCCCTTTTCCTTTTGCACTAAATAGTAACTGAAATTTAGCCTTGGTGAAAACTCTTGGCTTGACTTAATAACACTAGATTCTTTACTTACTGAACTCATGGCCTAGAAATGAACGTGCGTCTCCAAGCTCCCGAGCTGTGTGATTCTGATCCCTTGCTCTTTTCAGTCTGTTGAGCTTCTCTCTTTCTTACATAAACAATAGCAAACATGAGTGATGGTGTAAAATGGTATATCCTCCCTGGAAGGCTGACATAAAAGTCCTTCAGGAAGCCTGACATTCACTAGCTCCTTTGATTTTCCGTAAAGATATGATTTATGGTTGGGCATGATAAAAAAAGTGGGAGAGAATTGGACAGAAGAGTGTGTACCTATGCTTTTGAATTACTTATCAATGCAAACCTAACATTTCTTGGAAAGCTTTCTAACTGCTAAATTTTGAAAAGTTGTATTTTTACCTAGAAGTAATAATTTGAGCATTTTTATCTTCTGAAGAACTTTCAGAATTCTTGAAACTGAGGATTGAATTACAAATTTAGACTTATATTTGTGAAGAAAATGCTTTTTTTCTGGTTTTGCAGTTGAAGACACTGAGTTATATTAAAAAAAAGGGAAGGTTTGGCGTAAAACAGTATCCTTCTTTAGAACTGGACAGCTTGCTTTTTCACCAGTTAGCATCTTCTAAGCTTTCTACACACCAAACTTCTAAACACAAGGGTTCTTTCTTTACAATATTATCAATAGGTATTGCGTTTGTGTTTAAGTAGGAATCTTCTGTGGAGAGAGTCACAGCTTGTTTATCGTGTGTGGTCTAGAACAGCTCATATGAAGCAGCCGTTTACTTCTTGTTTCTCATTTTGTTCATCACTGAAAGACCGAATGAGGGTATAGTTAATACAACGGAATCTTGTACATACAAAGAGCCCTGCAGTTTGGTTTGGTTTGTCCTCTTGATTAATTTGAGGTTTCCATCCCAGTTTCCATTACTGATTCCTGTCCCTGACAAAAGCCAGAGAACTCTGTCCTGGTTGATTCCTCTCCTGCTTTCCCGCTACCCCAGTTTGTCACGGTTCAGTTCTAGCTGTGGTGTGGTGTGTGCCAGGGTGTGAGTCCCAGCATTTGCCAACTGTTCCCTCTGACAGGCAGGCAGAGAAGACAGATGGCTGCTCAGATCTCTCCTCAGTGTGCTGCTTGAACACGGCTACCATGCTTCATTAAACCTAGCAGACACCTCTGGGTTTCTTAAGTGTATGGACTGAGCCTTTGTGTCCTGGAACACTCACTTTCTTTTATTTAACTGTACCATAGTTAAGCCTTATGAAATGTTTTTATTAGATTGGTTGTTTGGCTTAGATTTTTCTCTCAGTTCGTATTTATTTTTTGTGATAGCTTCTGAGAGTGACGTGGTTTTCCTGGATTCCTTCTCCTTGGGCTCTCCAGAATGGCAAAAAAAGGTTACATTTGAAACTTCTTTTTCTTGATGTGTGCTTCAAGTCTGTTTTGAAAGGAAATCTGTCATTCTGATAGAGCATTTTATCTTTGGGAAGCAGTTTGTCATACTTTCTCTAGCAAGGTCAGTAAATAGATTTCAGGTTGTTTGCACCTGAACAGAAAACAGAGGGAGGGGCTAGGAAGTGGTTAAACTAAGGTGATTTACGTAAAAGTTGGTGTCTTCTGTGGCTCAGATGATGTTGATTACCTGATCATTTTTAAATGTATCTTTTTCTTTTCTTAGGGATGGATAGCCATCCTCTGGTGCATGTCAGAGTGTAGCTCTTCAGAAATATAATAAAACCAATAATACAGCTAAGGTAACTTGCAGTTTGAAGGAGGGGCTTTGCTGATAGCTTGCAGTGCATTTCCAGCTCTGACGTGATGATCGTAATTCATGTGCGGAGTCCTCTCTGGACATTTAAACTTTTGATGGATAGATTTAACATGATCAGTAGTGCTGACTGTAAAGGCAAATTGTACATAATGAAATAACAGCACGCCAAAATAAATGGCAGCATGATGAGATATTAAATCCCGAAGGTGAGATTTCATTATAACCTGTCAAAATTTGTCAGATGTGCTTGTTTACGTGTGGTTATTTGGTTCTGGACAGCTTGCGTTAAGTTATGAGCTCTTCATCTTCAGGTAGTACTGGTTATGTGTCTGTTCCTCTTGTTTTACAGATGTCTGTTGTGATGATTGTAATGTTCTTGGTGGCATGGTCTCCATATTCTATTGTGTGTTTATGGTCTTCCTTTGGAGACCCAAGGAAAATTTCTCCTGCAATGGCCATCATCGCTCCTCTATTTGCAAAATCTTCCACATTCTATAATCCCTGCATTTATGTAATTGCAAACAAAAAGTGAGTGCTCCTAATTTAGTATCAGTCTACTGCATTATTTTAGCATATCATGTAACTGTAGAATGATCATCTGTAGCATATGCCAAACTGATTAGTGAAGAGATCAAAAAGTAAGCCACTGTTGATATACCAGAGATGACATTTTGCACAGGAAAGTGTAAAAGAAATTGGTTTGGTCGTCATCAGAACATACTGAATTGATAAAGATATTTGAGAACATGTTAACGAAGCTTTTGTAAGACAGTTTTGAAAGTCCCTTTGTGGTTTCTTAGAGGGACACATTATGAAATTTGAGTTGCATCAGCAGTAGACTAGTTTTAATGACTGTGACCAAAATGTGTGTTGGCTTAGTGACATGTAACTTCTGTGGATTTCCTTGCTTGATTTGAGATGTGTCATATTCTGACTGACTAGGATGGATTGACACTTTTCATTAAATAAGTGAAGTCCATTCTTCTGTTTTGAGCAAGCATATCAAATGTTCTAACCAAGCCAGTGCCTCTGACTGGGAACTGGGTTTTGCAAAGGAGCATGCTTCCTTTCTCTACTACCAACATACAAGTAGAGCCTGTGATCTCAGTCTAGGTGACCTTATCTGGTCCCTTTGAGTCAATGGAAAGCCATCTCATTTTTTCCCCATTCTGTCAGTTTATCTTTGTTGTGACTATACTCTGTCCTGGGATAAGCAAATCTGCTGTGTCCCCTGTTACAAAAGAAACATTGAACTTAACTCAGTTATTCCTGTACATGGAAGTGAAAAAGACTCAGGCCTTTTTGAATTCCAAATACACTGGTTGTTATTAAGGAAGTTTTACTAAAATTGAAAACTGTTGTAATACTTGAGGCTAGCTTACCCAGTTCTTCTTTATATTTGTGTCTCCAGCTAGTGATCTTTCTGCTTTCCCTTTCTTGTCCTTTGCAGGTTTCGGAGGGCAATCCTGGCAATGGTGCGATGTCAGACGAGACAAGAGATAACTATAAACAATGCCTTGCCCATGACTGTATCTCAGAATGCACTGACATCATAGAACTCATGTCATTTGCCTGCATAAGTCACATGGAAAGGAGTAAAATCTGGGTTAAAGTTAATTAATCTTTTGGAAGATTAATCTTTTGGAATAGTAATCTGCCCCAGCCAGCCATCTGTTTTCTGTTAAACACAGTAATCTTCTTAGATAGGTTAAAAAGAAGAAAAAAAAAAAAGAAAAAACCCGCTAATGCTTCAGTTTTTGAAAGTGAGGTTTATTGGCCTAATGTGTCTGTCCCAAACAAAAAAGGCTAGTGAGGTGTTCACTGTGACTCTCACGGGGTTGGACAAGGTGACAGGGGCAGGGAGAGACTGAAGCAGGAAGCACTTGGATTCAGTAATGTGGATTTTACACCTGTAAGTCCTTTCATGAATTACTTTCCCTCAACTTCCCTTGAAAGTTTTCCAGACTTTAAATACTCTGGATTATCCCCGTGTGAATATATTTCATTACCAAGTGTCCATGTTGCTATGCCTTGCAGAGTTCTGTGTCTGTGAGTATGTTATCAAAATACCTAGCCAAACCCTACAGAACCTGTTGTCAGCTTCTAGGATTGTGAAGGAATTTCAGGATATTTAAAGTATTTGTGAAGTTTTGGCTCACACAACCAAATGAATATATAGGAAAGACAGCTTTTTTTAATAACAGTAGTATGCTTCCCGTGCTTGTGACTGCACAGCAAATCTTCAAAGTGAGACAAAATGCACCCTAAAGCCTGATGCTTGGGAGGCACGTAAAACTAAGTAAATATTTATGGTTTTCATTCCTTGTGGTATTTCTTATCATTTCTAAGTCAATCTCATCATTATACAGGTCTGTTGTGTAATTTCAAAAAATACCTTTGGCTATGTGAGCAATGGATTTCTTCAGGATGGAAGAGATGACTGTGTATAGACCTATTTATCAATGTTAGTACATGCACTCTTGATGATTCTCAGATTTTTGAGAATAAATATCTATTATTATGTATGCATGCATCTGAAGTTTGGCTTTGCAGTGTGTAACATTTAAAATTTACTTTTTTTTGGTAAAAACCTGTTTTTACACATTTTTTTGTCAAAGTTCTGGAATCTAGACTTCCTATTAATTTGTGATTTTTAGTATTAAAGAAAATGCAGCCGATATCCTCAAGCTGTACTAGATTTCCTGCAGGAACTTTGTAACACTTTACGGACAGTAATAATGCATTGTGTCATAGAAGGAGCAAAGAAATATTACATACTAACCCTACAAACTACATATTATAATAGCCTTGAAACATGCTGGATATGATGTGAAACAGAGTGTGTTCTTCTGACAGCATAAAGAATGAGCTGGTTTAACTGATCCCTTTCGGGATACATTTGAAGGTTAAGCAACTACAGATCTCAGCTAATCTGATGTAATCTCCTGTTACTAAATGGATGTCTACATTCACATTCATAGCACACTGCACATGAGTGCCTAGGAATAAAGTTTTCAAATTTTTTCGTATCAGTTCTGCTGAGAGGAAGCCATGTATCTGTTTATTTACTTCTACCTGCTAATGAGCTTTTTTGAAGAAGTGCATGGTTTTTGTCCTTCACAATGCACTTGTGTTTACCATGGCAGAAGTGATGGCACTGGAACAAGGTATGTATATTATTATTTGTTATAGGAGGCAATTTGTAAGGAAAAGGGTTGAATAAATTGATTGAAAATAAGATTCTCGTATATTGCAAATTAGTTCTAGCATGATTGAAATAAAGGCATATTTTACACTGGTGTTATATGGCTAGTGGTGTTCCTGAATAGGAGCAGATGGTGATTATGGCTTTGTACTTAGCAAATAGCTACTCTAAATCTTCAGTTTTTGCAGAAGGCAATTTCTTTCTGCTCCTTGATTTTCCTGCTATTGTAATGTCCTTGCTATTTCTACAAACTAGTTGTCTACTGGAAGGTGATTCTGGTTTAAATGAAATGAAACAGTACTCTCTTCTTTTTTAATCTGCAAGAAAATCATATAATTTTTGGTAATAAAGAGGTTAATTTGAAATTTGATCTGGGTGTTGTCATGTCGGTTTTGGGAGATGCTGTTTGTCATTGCTACTTATTGTCACAGTATAAAGCTGCATGAGGAGTAAGTAAAATAGAGGAAGAATGTAGAGGAAAGGGGGAGAAAATTGAAGATGGGCTTATTGAGGGGAGCAAAATCTTCAAGCTAATATGTGCAAACAATGTACCCCAAAGAAGTGGAAACATACAGATTCTTCAAAATGCTGAGAAATCCCATTTCACAGAGAACAATGGGAGCAGAAAGTTCTTAGCACCTCTAAAAAGCAGGTCATTTCTATGTAGCTACCAGAAATAGGGCTAGGAAGCTCTTCTTTAGAGAAATATGCTAACATTCTCAATTTTCAGTCTATTCTGAAATGTAAATATAGCCAGTTACTTTGAATCTTTGTCATGCAGAAAAATTAGAAATTATTAATCCAACAGCCTGAATTTCAGTAAAACAGATGGCATGCAGTGCCCACTTGAGATACATGCACGTATTATTCCTGGTGCAATGGTTTTGGTTTTTCAGTTGTCAGTGGAATGATGGACAGAAGATGGTGCTTACACGTGTTTGAATAAAGCAAATCTAGATTTCATGTGAAAGTATCATTGCTATTTTGTATTATTTTTATCTTTAGAAAATTACATTAGTCTTTTCAGTTTTTAAATGCAGATAACTGTTCTTGATTTGACATTCTTTATTCTGCGAGTAGGGTTGCAGAAAGAATAGTATCTGCGTTTAAATCTGAAATACAAATTTCTGATAATGAAATGCCAATATCTCTCGCCTCTTTTTGTTATTTTGTTTTGGTTTTTTGATGCTAGGTCTGTGCTCTGTAATGATCCTGACATGTATGAGATCCCCGTGAATGTTCCTGTGGATACTGTAAAACTTCGTATAGAGAAGACTGTCATACGAAGGATTCCGACTGAAGCCTTTTACTACCTAGTAGATCTCAAATACCTATGGGTAACTTACAACTGTGTAGCCAATGTTGATATCAGCAGTTTCTATAACTTGAAACAACTGCATGAGCTACGGCTGGATGGTAATCTGCTCTCGACTTTCCCTTGGGAATCGCTGGCAGAGATGCCCAACCTACGGACTCTTGATTTACACAACAATAAAGTGACCAGCATTCCTGCTGATGCTGGCCGGTACCTGGGAAACCTCACCTACCTGGACATCTCCAGCAACAAGCTAACCACTTTGCCGTCAGACTTGATGGACATTTGGCCCCCCTTCTCAGAAGCTGCCCTGTCCAAGAACACAGACATTCTGGCGACCCAGAGAGTCATTTTGGGTACGTTAAACAGCCTGTCTCATTCCTTATTAAAATGTATCTAACTAAATGTTAAGTTGCAAGTGAGAGCAGGTAGGGGACCATCCTGGGATTCAGGGGAGTGAGTTTTATCCTGGTTTGCTCTGTGGTGATTTATTTACTTATTTAATGTTGGTGACAGAAAACTATAAAATGAAGATCGTGACCTCCCTGTACGTTGTTATCTCAAGGTTATAAAACTAAAGTAAAATCTACAGGATTCCGGTCTACAGGAGTACAGGCCATACGGAGTATGCAGTATCCATATAAATGCAGGACTTCCAAAAATGATGTTTCTGATGACAGTTCCCTCATGACTGTGTGTGGTTGCAACTGCAAGCATGCCCATTTGCAACTGTTTTTCCAGTGGCTTACAAGTCAGACAAGCAGGTAGAGTTGATGCTTATATGAAGTCTGTCCTGGGACACTGTGCTGCAAACTGTGTTGGTGGCTCAGGAGAGGGCGACTCTGTTCTCCCCATGATTCTCGTTGACCTTGTGTTGCTCTAAAGGTGACTGATTTTCCTGAAGTTTTTCTCAATTTCCATGTTGCATATGAGAGAGAGAACAGGAATCTGATCCCTACAACTTCACAGTACTTTTTGTAGTATTTGAGGTAAATATTTAAGAATAGTTTGGCCAGACTCTGATTTTTTTTCATAATTTTATTGCATCTTGCTAGCACACCATCACATCAGTTCTGTTTGTGACTTTGTGCTTTATCTTACACTTTCATTCCACTTCCTAGTCTTGCAGGTAACCCCTTTCTCTTCTGCAGTTTCAGAATATGGCTGGAAGAGCTTTATCAATAGCATTCTCTTCTGTTGCTGTTTACGTATAAGTGCGTGTTCTGATGTTTTTGTAGTGTAGCAGATGGAAGGGAGGAAGACCAGCTGGCTCTCCATAGACTAACTGCAGTAGTTCTATACCCACTGGTGAAGATCTGCCCTGCATTGTACTACCCAGTATTTCCAATTTCTTGATCTAAACACCCACTATTCAGTGTTCATTTGTTCAGCTGCTTTGTTTCACAGCAGAAGCTGCAACTTGAAATTCTCATTCAGATGAGACTGTATGTAACTTCATAGATGCAAGTAGGCTGAATGAGTTCCTTACATGTATGGTAACTGTCGGTTTGCGGCATTAATAGGATATTAGTTTGTTCAGGATAAAAAGAAAAAGCTGTAAAAGTCAGTCCAGCTCAGTACCCCTTTCCCTGTCCTCACACTGAAGGCTACAGGAGGCAGTGAAGTAGGAGCTGACTGTGCTAGATCTAATCCTCCTGATGATCTCATGTGGGAGTCCCAGAGGTTATTTGGTTTCCTTGTCTTATGTAGCCCTCACCATTTAAAAAACAAAACAAAAGAAACAAACCAAAAAAACCAACCCAGAAAACAAACACCAAAAAAACCCCCAAACCATACACACTTTTCTCTCCTCCCCTTCCCCCTGACAACCATCTGCAGGCTTTGTTGGTGCAGGCACTTTGCCAGCCTCATCTAGTCCTGGCAAACCTTCTGGTGCCAGCACTGAGTTCACTAGAGACTTCGGATGTGACCTTTGGATCATTTTCATTTGTGAATTACAACTGGGTTTGAACACAGATCTCCAGAGGGGAACATGCACCGGGTTCAAACAGTGCCTTGCTTCTCTTTTTTTAATGTTACGTGCTGAGGGAGGCTCTGTGCAGTTGTTATAGATTTGAATCTGAGAATGCAAAATGCCAGATAGTACTTCTGTTGTGTTGTGTTGAGTAAATGTACCTTAGGTATGCTGTCAGTAATTAGCTGAATTTTCTTTTGTTGACATCATAACCTTCTGATGAATATATCCCAATGCAGACAGACAGTGCTTGCTATATAAAAAACTCTACAGTGAAGAAGAAAACATCCCCTTCCTCTAGAGATTAGAAAGTGCAGTGCTTTTTATGTCATGGGGTATTTTGACAAGCTTACGTAGTCTTCACTAAGCGTTAGTTTTGTTACTGGAGGTTGCAGTTATGCTACTCACACTCACAGCCAGAGGCTCATCCTTAGGTTGCTGTTGATGGACTGTTACAAAGCAGTTGTTTTTCAGGAATGAATGGTTGATAGAAACTATCAGGCTAGAAAGATGACCTAGGAGTTAAGGTGTCTCCCTGATGCTCCAACCATAGGAGATGTTGTCTTAAAACGACAGGAGCAAGGCATGCTCTGTGGCATTGCTTGCTCTCTGATGCCCCTCCTGTGTCTACCAGAATTGCTGGAGCCTGAGGGAGGAGAAATGTATCCCACAGATACCCTCCTCCTCCTCCTCTGAGGTGCAGAGAAGGAGCACAGAAGTGTGTGATCAGGAAAGGCTTCTAGCCCGCCGGGATGCAGATCCAGATGAATGGAACTGTTCTGGTTAAGCCAGTGCTGTTCTTCAAGCTTGCAGCCAGACCATTCCAGAGCCTTCTCTGGTAACCTCTTCCAGTGCTTATCTATCAGGATAGCGATAAAGTTTCTCTTAATATCTAACCTCAATCTTCCTTACTGCAAACTAAGCTGATTACCTCTTGTCCTACATGAGATGGACATAAAGAAAAACTAATTACCACCTCCTGTAGTAGCCTTTCATACATTTGCCTTCCCCATTTGCCACCGTAACTAATCACACCATTTCTTTCACCAGTTTCTGATAGACTGTGAGGGGTTTTTTTGTAACTTCTACCATGGTTACTTGTTGCCTTTGGACTCCTTCAGGTTTTTAAAAAAAAGATGTCCACAGATTGTGGACATCTCTTAAAACGTGATGCCCACAATTGCACGCAGCGCTTGCTTTGATGCTTAAGTGTGTCCTGTTTTCTCCAGCTGTTGTCTTTGGGAGCATTCAGCCTGACCTAGGTGCCTGCATGGAATGGTAACTGCAGCCAGAGCTCTGCCAGAAGCTAGAACCCAGAGCAAATAAATGCTATCTTTTGTCTAGTCAGGAAAAGAGCAGTCAGATTCTACTTAGTGTAAGCAATTATGGCTTGAGCTAGCTTCTTTCCTAGTTCTGGCAAAACAAGATTATCACTTGTATTTAATTAACAAGATCAACAATAGTAAAGCCCTAAACTCAAATGTTTGTGCATACATATTTTTTAACATCAGGAGGCAATTTTATCTTTGGTGTCTTGACTGAGCATCAAGAAGGTTGCATGTAAGAGAACGTTTAGGTTCCCCATGTTTACTTCAAGGACTCTTGGAGGAGCCATGGACTACTTTTGCCAGGGGACTGGCAGGTTAGCATCTCCTTATTCCAATTCGTAATCTCTGTGCTTAGAGGGTTAGGTTTTTTTATTACCTTCCACTGTATGCTGTTCCTCTGTGTGGATGCTATGCTAAATGAAAGAGGGTCAGGGCCTTGCTCCTGGCCCTATGGCCAAGCTGCTCACTCTGGCTCTCATCCATGCAGGTTAGGGCCATCTCTCTTCAAAGCTGACTGGCGATTCCACACTTTGTAAGATTTAGGCCTTCGTTTTCTGTGAGCTCTAAGGGACGGGACGCTGCAGTGAGTTTAAAATGTAACTGTGTGGGTGGGGCTGGTTTTTTCTTTAGTTCAAGCTGCCTGAGGTAATGCAAGAATTGCTTTGCAACCCATAGAATTGTGCTTTTGTAATATAAAATAGCAAGGGTCTGTTGTATGCCTGATGGGCTGATAGGCATGCAGGATGTTTTGGAGATGCAAAGCCTGCTGCACTTGTGTTGGGGGAAAGAACAGGATAGAACGAGGTGTCCTTGGTGTGGTCTCATCCACAAGTCCTGCAAGGAGCAGTCCCAGGAGTGCAAACCATCCCTGGAGCCACGTCTGGCTTTGTCTTGGAAAGCGCCCTTTGGAACAGTTCAGGACAAAGCTGTGAAGCGAGCTGACAGCTAAGCAGTGGAAATGATCGAGGGACCAGCGTATGAGTTCATCTGGCCCTCTCTTGGTTGCCTCTGGAGCTATAGCCTAACACTTTGATCCAGATCACAGCTAAGTTTCAACATTGGCTGCTGTACAGAGATTGAAATTTCTGGTATGAATGATGAAAGTAGCATTTTCCGTATGGAAAAATACATTTAGTGAGTCGCTGAGAGGAACAGAAGAATCCAGCATTTGGTAGAGTGGCAGTTACATGAGATCTTGCCTCTGTGTCATGTAGAGGTGCCAAAAAATTGAAATGCTGCAGGTCCATCAGGCTCCCAGTTGTTATGCTGGGCCATTGGGTAGATGCTGATTTTCCTGAACTACTGCCTAGCAGTTACGGTGTGTAGGAAACACTAGGACACAGCGCGGGAAGTGAGCTTTACTGTTTAGAACCATGAATTAAAAATTTTGTAGCTTCAGCTGGAAGATAGTCTTGGGTAGGTTGGCCCAAGCTGTGGTGAATATTTCCATCAGCCCCAAACGAATATTTCACGTACTGCCATTTTACAGCAGCTGAAAAACAGTATGTTAGGCAAGTTATGGACTGAGACTGGTTACTGATTTACAAAGGAAATTTCACTCATAGCTGTTTCGAATGCTAAAGTCCATATTGACACAGCATAGGGAAACCTTGCTTACTGAGAAGACTGCAAAAATGTGCACACAAACACACATATATGTATATTTGCTGTTGTACACACAAACATACATATAAATGTGTGAGAGTAAATTTAAATATAGAATAAAGAAAGTTTTTTAGAGCAATTTATAATCCATATTTAATGTTAAAATACATGGCATCAGTGTACTGCAATGCATACATATTTATGAAAGTTTGTTTTGCCTTGATTAGTGTTTCTTTCTCAGGTCAACAAGCTGCCTTAGTATTTCTGCAGAAGAATCCAGGTTTTATAAAGACTCGGTGTTCCATCAGATGCACGTGCTGTTGGAGACTTACAATTATTTTTATTTTCTCTTCTTAAGAAATTATTTTCCTGAAAGAATTCCATCTAATTCCTTTATTAAAGCTCCCCGTTTTTTCGGAGTTCTTAATTTTTTCTTTTAACCTTTTCTTTATTATTTCACGTGTTCTTTCTCTTGTAAACACAAGCTGTGAAATTTCAGAATACCCTTTGTAGCTTTCAAACTAGGTTTACATTCCCATTTCTGTTCTCTTCAATAGCTAGCTGAAGTATAATCAAATTCAGTGTTTTATCATTGCTTCCAGCTCAATAGTGCTTTCATCTTTTCATTTTGGGAATGCACATGACTTGATGACTTAGAATGGCTGTGCAAGTTTACTAAAAATAACGTGAATACTGCCAGATATTGGCAAGACACAGATAAATAGAAGAGATGAGCTGTGGAGGCAAGGAAGGATCTCCTGTAGGTGTATATATTTACATGTATTTATGTAAGTCCTGCTTCTTTAGCCAGTTCCACTGGGAAGCATGAGGGGTGGGGGAGATGAGGTGACTAGTTGAAATAACTCTTTGTTTACCCTAAAGCACAGAAGTGCAGAGTCTTCTGGGACTACAGCTTTCTTCTGAAGCTGAAACCAGGTCTTCAGAATGATCTGAGATGATCTAACCTGTGTCCCAGACTGGACTAGACAAACATCCAATCTAAGAACTATCCGTCTTTGCTTCATAATTCCTTCTATTTTTTCAGTTTCTGATACTTACTGTAACAACTTGGGGTCTTCTTTGGGATACTGGGAGAATATGAAAGCCATGTATTTATATATATCAGGAAAAATTTCTTCACTGAAAGGGTTATCAAGCATTGGAGCAGGCTGCCCAGGGAAGTGGCGGAGTCATTGTTTCTGGAGGTATGTAAAAGACGTGTAGATGTGGCACTTGGGGATATGGTTTAGTGGTGGACTTGGCAGTGCTAGGTTTACAGTTGGACTTGATGTTATTAAAGGTCTTTTCCCATTTAAATGATTCTATGATTCTATTTGAAAGACCTTTGAGCACAGCTAGTAGTATTAGAAACAGTAATAAAATCCATCCTTTCCTGCAGTGAAGCTTGTACGATGCAGAAAGGTTGCAAAAGAAATATTTTCAGTACCGTTCAGTATAAGGGAGAATCTGCTGCCTGGTAGGTGGGATGGGAGCCCTGCTGATGCTGCAAACCTGTCCTGATTAATGCTGCGGACCCTGAGTTCCTGCCCTGCTGCCAGCTTGTGGCACAGCTGCCCCATGCTTCTGTCCTCTGGCTAGCCCGGAGGTCGTGCTGGGCGTTCACATTCATTTTAGCAGCATTTGTTACGGAGGAACGCTGCCAGTTGAGGCCTTGTTTTAGGGGTATCCTGTCTTCCCTCTTATACCTTACGGGAATTTAATTTAGTGTGCTTCTTAACACAGCGAGGAAAAATGACTCCTTATAAGCAAGTGAGAATGAAAAAAAAAAAAAAAAATTACAGGAATATTGTCTCTAACTGCAAACTAAAGCTTGCCTTATTTAAAAGATGAGCACAAATAGTTACATATATGTGCTTGACTGGGCAGAATTTTTATAAGCACAGTCGATGCGCCTAGACATGTGGAAAACATTTCACAGAATCACAGAATGTTCGGGGCTGGAAGGGACCTCTGTGGGTCATCTAGTCCAACCCTCCTGCCGAAGCAGGGTCACCTACAGCAGGCTGGTATCTCTTTTGCTTGTGAATATGTGTGTGAAGCTCACAGTAAAAACTTTTATATTTTGGAGATTTGGTTTTTTTTTTTTGGTAAAGAAAAGCAGTTGTGGATACAGTTTCCTTGATTTCTCCTTCTACGTTCCAGCAGGCAGTAAGTAGTGAATAGGTGTAAAATCTCTTATGTCTGGAAGGGGTGAAATTGGATTGTGATGTCAAAGTCACGGAATCTCTTCAGGTCAAGTCTTGTTTTAAAGAGTGGGGATTAATTGGGGTTTACCACAATTTTAACCAATCACTGCCATTGTGCTTAAAATAACCTGATCTTGGTCAGGTGATAAAGGGAAGCAGTAGTTAATTATTCATGTGTTCTTTCATCTACAGGCTTCTTCCAGAACAAAAAGCTGAATTTTTCCACTAGCTCGTTTGATAATTCCTAAAAATATACACTGAACAATATTAGCAGGTGTTTCTTTTTATTTCTTTTAATTTTGGTTTAACTAATATGACTTGTCTGTTGCAGTAATCAGTAAATTCAATAGTGAGGGGTTCTTGCATACCATCTCTTGTTTCAGACTGTAAGTTCTGTTTATTGTTAATACTCACAAAAGATGAAAAAGGTATGCCCAAAGGCATAGGTCAAATGAGAAAATACTTGAACTACTGAGTGACATGCTGTGTGGTGTTTTACCTAGTGAAGCCGCTGTTGCTCTATGAAGGTCAGCATAGCAGAGCAATCAATACTAGCTGAGGATTTCGACTTCTATTCCTCAGAAATGGCTACTCTCACCATAATAAGCTCACTAAGAGGGAAAAGCTTCTGATTCAAAGACTGTGGAATCAAGAAGCAAATGTAGTAGCCTCTAACGGCAGAGGAGAGATAGCGTTCTTGTGTGCCATCATAAAAGTATCGTAGTCATCAGCTTTTTTCAGAACTCTTCCCATTTTCTACTCTTCTGGTATTCTTTTTGAATGTATTTCAGAGGTTGTACTAAATTGAAGCCAGATTTCTATGAATATTGGTATAGTTGAGAGCCAGATGAGAGTTTTATTGGCCTAAAGCTTTTTCTCCTTAGCTTTTATCCTTTTTTCAAGGGGGAGAGATGTTGGTGTAAGCTCTAAACCCTTAAATCATCATGTTCTGTGCAAGCATTGAAAAAAGGGTCTGAGTAGGTCAAACTCTAAGAGCCCAGAGAAGGACTGAGAGCAGAGGAGAGTGACAGGATGCAATAGCTCTGAGAAGCTCTCTTTCCAGAAGGCACAGGCAGGTGAAAATGTATCATCAGTCTTGAGCCGTCTTTTCAAAGTGATTTTCCTAGATAAATAGCAGAGTTAAGCAAAGGTAGTGCCAGTATATTACTGTGCTCCTGTAAAATTCTGCGAAGAAAAAGTTTAGCTCAGTAAATATTCATACTGTTCTTCCTCACCTCTGCAAAAACTCCACCACCAGTCAGCCAAACAAAAAAGGCAAACTGAAAGAGAAAAGAGAAACTCGGAATAGGTCCATGGTTCTCCTTGATTGTACTTGGTGGTAGCCATGTGTCATACTTCAATCACAATATGCATATATTGTCTGACAATGTGGTTTTGGTTGGGTTTTTTTTTCCCATTCTCTCTTCCCTCCCTGCTTCAGGTTTGCAGGACAACCCATGGTTTTGTGACTGTCGCATTTCAAAGCTGATTGAATTTTCCAAAATTATGGACAACTCAGTTGTACTTCTTGATCCATTGGTTTCATGTAGTGGACCTGAGAGCCTGGCAGGAATCTTGTTCCAGAGAGCTGAATTAGAGCAGTGTCTTAAACCATCTGTGATGACGTCAGCGACAAAAATCACTTCCCCGTTGGGAAGCAACGTTCTGCTACGCTGCGATGCGACTGGTTACCCAACACCGCAGCTTACTTGGACTAGGTCAGACAATATACCAGTGAACTATACAGGTATAATTGCTCTTTTTTAGGAAATGGGAGAGCCTGAAATTGTTGGGTTGCTTGTGCTTTAAGATCGTTATACAATGGACCAAGTATTGCACCAAGCTGGCAGTTGTATCTGTGCACAGCTGTTAGGAAGTTCCTGAACAGGTCCGACAGACTGTTTTGATTGTGGATGTGGTCTGTAGTAAGAACAACATGTGTGGAGGGGGGGAAAATGGATGAAGGGAGGGGAAGGATAAAGGAAAATGGAGGTTGGGGTAGTTGGGCCCAAACTCGGAACCTGAAAAGCAAAAAGGAGAATTTGTTACTGGAATCTCTGTTTTGGTTCAAATGTTCATGTTAAAAAAGTGAGTGAGGCCACAAATGAGCCACTTAAAACTCAGCAATGTAAATACAGGATTTTCCAAAAGCATGTTTTCTATGTTATTTGCAAATGTTTATTGTTTATTTGCAACAGCCATCCTGGATGTTAAAGAGGCTGTGATTGTCTAATACTGGTCTAGCTGCTACAGTAGATATTTATGCGGTAGCTTAAATATAAAAAATGCTGCTTGCTAATGCTAAGTAGTTGGCAGTTATCTTAAATTGTAGGTCTGAAGAAGGTAATAGTCCAAAGTACGGAAATATCTTCAGACAAAGGTAATTTCCAAAAATGTTTTAAATGGCTAGTGTGTTCAGTGTCACGTGAAGTCAGAGAGACTTGTATTTCTGAGTCACTTAGCAACTTTAAGACATTTGATTTCTTTTTGTGTGGTTTGGTTTTACTTAGTGAAACTGCAAATTATATGGTAATTCCTCCAGACATTCAATTCCATTTTGACCCAAGCTGAGCACTTTTCTGCAATAATATAAGTTCCACAGTTCGTGTGTAGGATTTGGTTTTGGTTTTTGGGCTTTTTTTTTTTTTTCTTTTTTTTCTTTTTTGAAAAGTTTAATACATGTGATTCCCTCTGGCAGAAATAACTTAAGGGAAGAAGTAGTCTAATAATGTTTGCTTTCTCTTTAGCTTCCTTTTATAATGTTTTACTCTTTGCATTTTTCTGTAGTAATTCAAGAAACACCTGGAGAGGGTGTCAGATGGTCCATAATAAGCTTGACAGGGATTTCATACAAGGACGCAGGAGAATACAGATGTAAAGCCAAGAACTTAGCAGGAATGTCAGAAGCTGCTGTTACAGTCACAGTGGTTGGTGTAGTTACTACAACTGTATCACCACAGAAGTATGGAAGGAAGCAAGAGGTGGAGAAACAGAATACCACTCGGGAGGAATCAAAGCAGGAACCTGGGAGGACAACCACACCTCTTCCCAACACATCGACCACCACAGCACTAGTTAGCACTGAAAGATCAACGAGCATGAGGTTTAGTGACAAGAAGCAATCCAGGCCCATGTCTGATGGAAAGAAAAATTCAAAGGCAATGACAAATGGAAACCAAAAGCAGACCGGGGAGATACGCAAGAAAGGTGAGGAGACAAAGCAGACTGGGGAGACAAGCAAGAAAGGTGAGGAGGCTTCACTGAATACAGCAGGTATGGCTGAGCAAAATGTTACTGTAAAGAACCTAAGAGTGATCAGTGAAACTGATGAAAGAGTGACCTTAACTTGGAAAACTGTCAATGCCACAAGCAATGCTGCAGTGACTGTGTTATACTCAAAGTATGGTGAGAAAGATATGTTGCCTCTAAGCACTGATTCTAGCAAAAACAAAGTCACAATTGATGGTTTGCAACCTAGTACTGAATACATGGCATGTGTCTCACCCAAAGGAGTGCCACCTACGAAAGAGCAGTGCATTATTTTCTCCACTGATAGATTAAGTGATGAAAGCACCTCTCAGCTTTCTATTCTGATATTGGCCAGCAGCGCAGCATGTGTGGTTGTTTTACCTGTGATATTTTTCTTACTCTACAAAGTTTTAAAACTTCGTGTGAAACCAAAAACTGCAAAGGAAGCTGACCTTGCAAAAGAGACCTATGTGAAATTTGAAACACTGTCTCTGAAGCCTCGAACAGTGAATGCAGGAGAGCAGCTCTGGGCACGAAGGTACACGGGCGAGTCGGAACGACTTCTCCTTTGTTCTAGGTCAAGCATGGATTCTCAAATGACCTTCAAAAGTGAGGGCTCTAGGTCTGAGTATCTATGTTGAACATGGGTAAGCATGGGGAAGATGGAATATACAATAGGTAAAATTAATCCAAAATAATGATACTGCATGTGGAAGCAGGTTGATGCCAGGTGGTGGTCAGAATATATTATCTGATGTATTGGAGTCTACTGGGTGGGTAGGGTGGTGGGTAGGAGGGAGAAGAAAAATGTTGCCTATTTATTTTCTTTTTTTATCTTTGTGATTTTGGATGTGAAGGAATGATGTTCTTCAGTAGACAAATACAGCATGAAATGGTTGCTTGGTTAAAGATCTTCTGGTTTTTGTTTTCATTAAAACATCATTCTGTTTTCTCATCTGTTGTTTTAGTCTATGATGTGCTGGTTGCATGTACCAAACATTAATCACAACCTTCATAAAAACTATGTACTAAACAGTAACAGGAAAACAGTTTAAACTCCTTCTATTGAGGTCAAAACTTTATTTGAAAATACAAGTTTTCTTCTGACATCAGCTTGTGCTTTGAGATGTCACACAGCTCTGTTTGTACGGTATCTTAGACTGGAGGTGACTGCAGGCCAATGAAGACTGAAGCTAGGTAGACACAGCTTATGGACTCTTGAGAGGTACAATACACATCATATTGTCATTTTGCAGATGCTATCGCAAAGAAGCTTCTTTGGTATTTTGAATCTGAAATAAGATATTATGAGTAACTCTGTGAGAGATACTAGATATTAATAATGTTAATTTACATCAAATGATCTTATTGCAAAATCTCAGCCTTAGAATTTACTTGGATGCATATGTCTATATACCTTAATTTCATAAATCTCTGTACAGAAAATTTTATGGTACTGTATAATACAACACACATTCTTATATACCTGTATGTTACATAGATACTGCACAATATTATGTACTACACTGTAGTAGCAGTGTAATACATTTTGAGATACAGTAAGAGGAGATCTTGTCCTCAGGTCATGTTGATGTGTAAAGAAGTTCAATAAGCATAGTGAAAGTTAATTGTGAGCATGCTTCCCAGTGTTTAAAAAATCAGGTAGTAATAGTAATGATGAATGCAGAATTGCCTGTTAATGATAGTAATGAATAGTCTATTCTGCAGCTGCTTTTTTATTGCCCGAAGTAAATAACAGAGTTTTATTGTTTTAGGTACAGATATTATGGTTAGGAGTATGTATGAATTGAGAACCGTAGTTTTTCCTGAAAATTATAGCTGCGTTGTTTTCTTGGATCTTTCTATGTCTAGAAGAACTGTTTGTTTTGCTAGGATATTGGGAATCTTCTCTTTCTAGAGGGAGAAATATTACTCAAAGCTACAAACCAAAGCATAGTTAGTTAACTTTAAAATAGTGGCATTTCTCGATGTCACTAGTGTAGGATTAAATTTTGCCTGCTGGAATGCTAGAGAGCTTATCTTGTAAGGCATAGCTTGGTGAGAGGAAAATACTTTGTCAAAAAACCTCCAACATAAAATCAAGGCAGAAAACGAACATACTGAAAAATCTCCATAGCATCTACATGATGGTGCTCAATACTCAGGGATAGTAGAATGAGTATTTGGGATGATGGGAGCTGTAGTAACGAATCATGTGAGATGTTCAAAGGTGAAAAATTAGCTTACCTGCATATGCTTTTAGAATTAACCTTGGTGTTCCTTTCTGTGTTACTAGTATGTATGGTTAAAAAGCAATCTTTCTTGTTTTTTCATGGATAATTTTGATTGCAGTGAAAATGTTTTCAGTTTTTGGGGTGGAATATTTTTACTTTGTTTTTTTTTAAATTTGGGATTTTTTAGAGAAAGTAGATTCTTATTGTGTCAAAACCAAGGTTCATCTGACAAGCAGTTTATGATAAACTAAATTTTTAACAGGACCCAAAGTGTTACAATATTAGCATTCTATTTTCCATATAAATAGTGTAGCCAGTAGTTGCTGCTGAAGGTGTTTCCAATTAAAAACACCACATTTGTCATTAGTGAGAACAATTATTTTAACATTTATTTTTTAATTCCTGGAGAATATTTGATTTCAGGTTTCAAAGCTTTGCAAGGAACTTGAATCTAATTCTGGAGCTCAAAATTGGTATCACCTGACTTGTAGATGGTACATCAGTATATCGGACTGAGGTGGTGTAAAGCTCATTTGAGACCTCACTTACAGATATGAAACCTTTTGAATTGACTAATCCTTGTGGAATTAGCATGTCCTAAAGTTAGAAATTCATCTCTATGACCACATGTGCTATCAGTATATCAAAGATGGAATGTATTGTAAAGGGCATCTTCTTTCAAGGAAGCATGAGATACAGTATTTTTTCCACAGTTCTTGAGACAACATATTTATATAACCCAGACGTGCTTCTGTACCTCGTGTCAAACCAGCAAATTTGCTGGGGAATTTTGACAGGAATTTGATACAACGGCCAAACCACCCAATAAAGACATGTGCCCTGCATCACCCAAGATTTCTTTAATTAAAGAGTTGAAGAAGTACTTCTGGTAACAGATGCAATTTTTTGTACTGTAAATTGTTAATATTAATGATAGAATTGTTATGAGAGAGATTTTGTCACCTGTAATCAATTTGTGTAGTATCTTCTGAAGTGCAATACTGAATCAATCATCACTGTGAACAGTGATAATTATAATCTGTGCTTGTTGGGTAGGAGAATTTGGAAAGAATTTAACCGACGTTTATGCATTGCCTTTTATATGTTTTGCACTTTGTTAGCTCAATTCATCCTGCATTTCACCAAAAAGGTTAGACTTCTTTTTATATATTACCTACAATGGGTGTGTCAAAATCGGATTGTTAATGGAATAACTGACTAATGTGAGATGAATTCCAGATAGTCCTCGTTTTTACTTAGGGCTTTAGTGGGCATCAGCACTTGACATAGTTAGCCACAATCCGGGCTTCAATGTGCACTTACTAAGCCAAAAAGGCATCCATGTGTCTGTTTTAGTATTTGCCATTCCTCGCAGTGGACTTTGTATTCCTTGCACTATCATCAGATTCGCATACTTTTCTCACGTGGGGAATTAAGAGAGAAAACTCTTGTGTGTGTACCATGAAAATGTCTGCAATAGCAAAAGCATCCAGAGTTGGGCTATGTCTAAGAAGCTAAACAAAGGACATTTTAAATGCATTACCTTTTCAAAAAAATAATTAAAATAGAAGTTGTTTTGATGTGAAAATAAAGAATTTGTTTTATACATGACTGTGTGTTTGCCTGACCCTTTCATCTTTGTTTATAGCTTTAGACAATATGTAATGATTGTAGCTGTGTGGACAAGAGGAAATCTGGAAGAAATGACAGAAAATACAAAAAGAAGGCTGAGAAACAATAGAAGGGTAATATCCTAGAGAATGCTGGGACTGCGTGCCACAAAGTATGCAGTTCTGCTATGTACATAGCAAGGATGCTGCGGTGCCTGCAGATTGGTAGCAGTAAAAAAGATGGATGAAGAGAGTGCTAGCTTATTGCAACGAGTGGAGATCTATACATGCCCAGTTTTGGCAGCTATAAAATTGGAGTGTGGAACAAAAGCACTAGGGGAATTTGAAGAATGAACTTGAAACTTGGTCTTAAAGCCTGCCTGTGTCCCCATGAAAGTTGTGAGAAATTTTTGAACCACATTGCCTATAAACTCAAAATAGAAGCGTGAGTAGTTTATGCGATTATTTCAGGACAGAGGGGTAGGCATCAGTAACAATTCTGGCTAGGGTGTGAACCCAAGATGTAATATACTACAGTAGTCTATCGTGATCTATGTTTTTCTTTTTAAAACAAGCAATTTGTTAGATTTGTTGCTGGGAGTTAGACCAACTTGAATTTCCTTCATGAGCACAGATGAGATTTCAGAATGAACCTTTTTTAATTATCTAACTGGGTGTAGACTGGGAACATGCTGACTTGGATGCCTTCTCTCACAGAATTCATTGCATTGTTCTAGGTGTTGCAGTCAGCCACAGAAGCTCCAGGCTAGCACTGTCACTTTTCTTTATTGAAAATGAGAAATTTTCTGTAGAATAGGTGCTTTCTCATTTCTTTTTAAATCACTGAAAACATTTTCCTCTGAATTTCAGAAGATCAAAATTCACATCAACTGGAGGCATGATTAATGTGTCATTTTTATAAACTGTTTTCTATAAATCTGAAGGGGTCCCTTGCTAAACAGTGGCAAAATCAAGCTGAAGTACCAGTCTGACAGAGCCTATAAGAAGGACGGAATTCTTTTTACAAAGCTGTGTACGTTATTCATCAGTGTTCAGGATGAGAATATTTTCAATCAATAAAGCAGAAAGCAACTATGAACAAAAGGATATAATTTTTCCCAAGACATAAGTTAAAAAAAGATGCACTTTTTTCCAACTTTCCATTTTTTTTATGAAAAAACATCCTAACCTTGTGTTTAGAAAAGAATGTGAAATTGCTCTAATTATTGCAGCAAGTTCAGTGACACCTGTCAGGTATGTATGTTAAATACATTTGGTCTAACTTAAGGTCTGGTATTTTTGAAAGACACTTGATTGGCTTAAGAGTGTTATGAAAGTAGTTGGCTTTACAAACAACTGTAACTTTCACCTCTCTTAAAAGTGGAACACCAGTTTACTGACAATATGTGACTTACTATATTTTGGAGAAGATACTCTGACAAGAGTATACTTTATTCTAAAATGCGATCAGTAATCAAGTATTTGGTACATTTTTTTTAAACAGTCAAAGGAATTTGGTAGTGGCACGGGGGTTTTGTTTTACTTTGGTTTTTATGGATCTAATGTGACTGAAAGAGGACTTGGTGAAAAACTTCACGTCCAGAGCAGACTAAAATACAATGTGTTTTCTTCTTCCCTTTTAACACAGGACAAAGGAGCTTCATGTATATGAGTACTGAGGGCAGGAATAGCATATTCCAGTGTTGCCTCAGACAGAGTTCAAGTAGTTTCTTCTGAGGCCTCTGGTATGGGCTGCTGGTACTTGAGACATGCTACTGGACTAGATGGAAAATAAGAACAATCCAAAATTACAATTACTAGTAGATTCAGTGCAACTATAATTTAAATTCAACGGGTTGCACGTTCAGTCAACTAAACGTGCTTTGTTGATTTATTTCTAGTCTTTTCATTCATTTAGGCATATACTTGTAGGAAACCTTTAGAGTCCTGAAACAGCTGTTTCTCTAATCCTTCAAAAACTAAATCGTAAACTTGCTTAACTCTTTCTCACTTATTCTTTCCAGTTTAATATTGTTTTGGAAAACAGGAACAAAACACTATATATAGTCTGTGTTGTAATATTTTCTAGTCTCTGAAACAATTATGCTTTTGTCAAAGAAAAAGGAAATTAAGTCCAATACTCATAAGTACCCTTTTTTGTAAGAACCTGCTTTAATTAATGACGCTGAAGTCTAATGCCATGGGCTGATCAGATCGACTTCTGAGTCATGTGTCTTGAATTTTATGCTGCTAAGATTTGGCCAAATGTTTGAGCCTCCAAAAATAACTCATAGCAATTATATTTTTTGTTTCATAGCCCAGTCCCTTGTGTTTAAGATCATGTGGAAGTTAAATCACAGAGGAAGAAAGAGGACAATGTAAGAATATGGTAAGCAGCCAGCTATAGAGCATGGCAAACTAAATTCAGAGTAGTATGACTTTCTCTTTTAATGTTACTTTTCTCTGTTCTTTGTCTTTTAAATTTTTTCCTTACTTGACTTTGGATAGAGCCTTCTTCTTTGTTAAACTAATCCTGCAGTGTATTGCTAGCTTCAGATTACACATGCATGACATTGCTCTGGAAAAATACCCATGGCCATACTCTTAGGTCTTGAGCAACCTGTTCTGTTTTCTCACTGATTGGTTTAAAAAAGAAAAATACTTGGTATTTCTTGTTCTCTAGCATAAAGTGACATGGTGGAGTGAGTTCCTTCCGCTGTTGTCTGAGGCAACACTGGAATACTCTGTTCCTGAAAACAGGAATCATAACACTGCTGCTTGTTCTGTGACTCAAACTTGATAGCTGAGGATCACTTACACCTTTCAATTTTTTGTTTGCTTTCATGACTGCATTGCATCAATATACACAGAACACTCAATTCCTGGAGCTTTGTGCCAATCGTTCTGAGTTCAGCTTAAAATTTGAGCATAATATTTTTTAGTGGAAGCTTGCCACAAATTATTTCTCGACATGAGGAAAGAATCTCTATAGAATGGCAGAGGCACATTTTTATGTACAAAAGTGCTGCTTATTTGCTCCTTAGCTTCCTTGAGCATTCTTTACTCTTTGACAGAGGAGCAAACATTCCCTTTGGATAGGGTAACCAGCAGCAGAAACAATGCAAGCCACGTTTTTCACAAGCCTGAAAAATAAAGGTCTTTGTTCTGGTCAGACAATGATTGAATAGACATTATGTCCAATATCTATATGAACTATTTATTTGAAACTATAGCAGGGACTTCATGAGGAGAGGTGACTAATGAAGTTCCTTGTTTATTGATAGGAAAAAAGTGACCTTTCCTTGTCTTTAACAACAACTTAGCTCTAAGATTGCCTGAATCTGAACTGGTATGGACGAAAGTTCAGCCTGTCACAAGATGGATTAAGTTTTCAGTTTTTTACTACTGATGAATCACATAGAAATGAAGTCTGGATAAAATGATACGAGGGAAAAAATGGTGATTCTTAAAGCTTATTGACCTTCATAAAGAAGTTAGAAGAACTGTTCTGAAATTTCTTTTAAGGGCTGATCAGCCAAAACTTATGACAAAAAAAAAGGAATAATGGTTAAACAACTGTGTTTTTTGTTTTTTTTTTTTAATAAAAGATCGGAAAGGCCCAGAATCAGCAGATAGACATTTGGAAAGGCACTCAGTACAAACAGAACACATAAATGATGATTTGGTGGCTGGAACATGAGACAAGAATTTTTAGTATATTTATGTGCAAGTCTGCCTTGGAAGAGACCATTAAATTGGCAACCTGATCAAACACAGATTCTAAACAAGCAAAAAGTGGAATGCATGAGTAGCAAAGAAGAAATTCCTACAGAAAACACAGAAGTAAGATTAAGTAAAGAATAAAAACACCCTGCTGAAGAGTAGTCAGTTCCCTGAGTGGAAAGACCGCATTCACCAATCTGTTGGCTTATAAAATAGCGGACAAGAAGAACAGTGAGAATTCACCACTTCCAGTAGATGGATCCAGGAAAGGTCTGTAGTACAGTTTGGAGAAATCTGATCTGAGGGACAAAAGACCGTACTCTTGTACATGATTTGTTCATTATATTTAATATTAATTCAGGAGGTGAGGAAACTGCTTTGAAACAAGACTTGCAGAAGGGGAAACCCTAGACTTAGGGTTTTGCTTTCAGAGTCTAATGAGGCTACATAGGCAAGGAGCCGTGTGGCTGACACCTTTGCCATCAGAGGAGTCTAGCTGAACTGTAAAAATGAAACGAGCCACGTGGCAAGTGGGAAAAGCTAGGAAAGTATTTGATGGCAACTGCCAGCTAGAAGGATGGTTGGAGTGAACTTGGACGGCACTGCCTGAATGATTTTCAGTGTTACTGAGAATAATACTGAAACAGAAGAGAGAAATAAACTATGAAGATGATGTACTTTTATAGGATCTGTTACAGTCAAAACATATCCTTGCATATCTTTGTTTGCAGTTATACGAACTTCTAGGCAGAATGAACTGACAAAACTTTAACTATAGGAAGCCCATTACACTACAAATAACTTGTGATTCATCAAAAGGGCAGGGGGCAGGCCTGGAGGAAGTTGCAGTCAAATGTCACCACCTAAAAATATATCTGAAATGATGAGGTTTCTTCCTCTGATGAGTATTTGGAGTAAATTCTACAAAAGGCCATACTCTTTATGAACTGTGTGATGCCGACCTTGTGTGGGCTGGGGATAAAACATAGGAAAGGGTTCTGAAAAGATGTTCTAAATAACTTATTGACCACATCCTGGGAACTGGCATTTGATTATGTTTCTAAGCCCACAGCCATTTCAGCAAATGCCAGTAGCTCAAGACTCAGTGGAGTGGTACTCCAGTTACACTGAGATGAATCCTGTCACACGTTGTTTCAGGCAGCTTTCAGATGCCAAGAGTAAGTATGCACAAATAGCGAGTCTCTAGTGAGAGGGTGGGCCATGGGAGAGATTCAGAAGATGCTTCCACATTTCGGTAATTTCACCAAAGTGACAGGTAGGTCGTAAGCCACCTGCGATGTTGATAAAATAGTAATAGTCAGACAAAATACCCTATAATAATGTGTTTCAAACCTATCTCAAAAATATTATATCAGGAAAGTCTCTAAGGATGACTGACTGTCTGTTAAGGATACCATAGATGACTGAGATTTTCAGCATGATAGAGGAGCCTGTGAAGATGCAACTGGATGGCCTCCTTTCGTCACTGTACAAACCTGGTGTGAGTAAGTAAACACTGATGACCACAGACAAATGAAAACTATCCATATTTTTTTGAGTTGGCCTCAATAGCCATCAGCGACCTGTGCTCTGCCTGATACTTTCGTGCAAGAAGGGGGAGCTTGTTGTTTATGTGCAGCAGTTTCATAGCAGTTCCACGGGCCGCAAAGGTCAGTGGTTTCTGAGAAACAGCCCTGCCAGCTGCCATAAAGTTGCCACTCACAGAACTTAACATACCCACTGCCTCAGTAATAAGGCTGCAGAAAGGTAAAGTGCCTGGCATTCACACTGCAACATACCCATTCCTTCTATGGTGTTGGCTGACTGCTTTCTCTAGTTTTGTGGTAATGCTGCTTCTCAGTAGCTCTGCAATTTGTCTGGTCACAGAAAATTGCTTTGGGTTCAACACTCTGATGTCAAGAGCATTACTTCAAGTCCTAACCACCTTGCCCAAGCACTGATTGCCAAGAGCTTTGCTGCATCAAAAAGACTTGTTTTTTTTTCTTCTAAGCTACTGAATAGTGACCACATTACTTCTAGCAATAGTCCAGTTGGTTAGTTAAGAGAAATTCTGACAACTTTTGAGGTAAGTATTCATGGTAAATTTATCTGTTAAACATGTGAAGCTAAGATACAGCAGTCTTTTCCTGTCTGTACATTTGTCTGAATTCAACAATATGCTTAATCTGAAGGGTCCTGGAATATGAATGTTGTCATTTATTCATCATGGGTGCAGCTGTAGCAAGAGTTCTCAACAGCCATGCAGCAGTACAGGCAAACCATTCAGCCTTAAATACTTACAATGCTTTTCTCCTTTGGATTGTTCTGCACTTAATAGATTGTTGTTCTTCATCTTATGACAAAGATAGCAGTAGTAGCTGAATACTTGATCCACAGAACACTATGACTTGAAGAATTTTTAATAACTGATAATCTCTGAAGGTATAATTGCTTTGTTGGGTAGTAGTGAACAGATGCCTGTTACTGGCAGTAGCGCAAAAGGAATGTTGAGGTCAATTTCTAGTTAATGTTTGCTGGTGGAACCTCTCATAGACTTAAGATTGAGAAAATAAAAGTCCGTTTCATATGCTCACTCAATAGCAACTTGTGTTTGTGATAGGTGTAAAAGTGCACAGCATGAAAAGCATGTCCTGAAACCTTAGTCAGATTGTCCTCTTATTTTGCCTTCACTTTTACTAATATTTTCTAAAATATTAGAAATATTTTTCACTATTTCTCTTATTTCCGATATCAGACCTAAGTTAAATTATACACTTTAAAAAAAATACTTAAATAGCCCCTGGAGAGCATCTGATAGAGATATTCTCTTACCCAAGGACCTAATCTCTTCTGATTTATGTGTGGGGAAAAAGAAATGTACTTACTTAGAGCTGTGTTGCTGGTTAAGACAAGAATCTGTCCCTTTCACAAGATCAGCCTAGTCCAATGTTTTTAATGCAGTCAATGGGAGTTTGATATTGCCTTCAGTGAGCTCAGGATCAGTTTCTCCTTCATGTCTGGAAGCAAAGAGCTGTCACTCTGGGTATTTAATTCTGGAACGTGAAGATGAGCCTGTGATCCAGCAACATGCAGGGACAGTCCCCGCCCTTGGTCCACATGTTTTACAGCAACGAGTGGCTATGAGCATTGAGAACATCTGCCGGAATGAGTGTCTTTGACTTCTGTGCCAACATATGTAAGGTAGGTCCTGCTGTAAGTCTCTCTAGAAATATGTAGATGATATTAGAATTTTACTGTTTGGTCCAGATATTTTAGGTATTTAGGTTTCTTCTTACGACACGTTCTGCCTTGCCTTGTCAGCTCAGTTCTAAATAAGGCAGGCAAACACAAACGTGCAAATGGAGAGGTTTCTTTAGCATTGGGAAACACATGCAAACTCTCAGAATAGATTTCCCATTCCCCTCTCCCCTTACTAGAGTCTTGTTTCATTTTGGAAAACTGGGCACCTATGGCTAATTCTCAAAGCATTGCCCAAGAGGTACACTGAACCCTCTCCCATGGGCATTGCTGAGAAGGATTTGGGTGGATACTCCATCTTGTAATTTTGTCCTAATGCCCAGTTGACCTTAACTGCAACAGAATTGTAAACTTATACAGAATGGCACTGAAGTACTCTAGTTTTTAATAAAGATGCTATAACAGGTTGGGGTGTATCATATAGATGGTGATTCTGGATTTGCTACCGTGTTCTTTATTATTGTGGTTTTAGTTTGGTAACTTGTGAAGTGACTTGAGAGTGTCAAGCATTTATTTATATAGTGTGTATGGCAGAGAGTCTCAGAAATGCTCTTTTATTACTTTGAGCTAGCTGGTGTATTCCTACTGATGTCGTGTGTTAGTTCTAGTAAAGTCGCGGAAGACTTCTGTGTATTTTATCTCATAGTACTAATAGGAATTTTATTATAATAAACTTAGTTTGCACTTTGAGAAATAAAAGTTTCTGTGATGTAGTGTAATGATTTTTGGCAGAAATTAAGTATAAACTTTAACATGTCTCTTTTGAAGGAAGTGTATTTTTACTGTGCTTTTCTGTGTAGAAGTAAACTTATATTGCATTCTGAGAGTAACAAATGATATTTAAAAGTTTTCAGTGCTTTGCAACATCATTTGACAAGAATATTGTTTTTTATTTCTGATGCAACTAATGTACAAACCCAAACTAATTTTCTGTTTTTCCTTCTATTTTGTGGCCAAATTTGTTCTCTCTATGTGATCTTAGCAGCAATAAATTAACAATTGCTTTACAGTTTTGAATACTACCTTACATACAAGGATCTCAGTGCACTTTATAACACCTATTAAACTAAGTAACCCTCCTTCATGCGAAAGCGAAGTATGGGTCCTTTTTATTATAAAAAGGTGAATAGTGAGGTGCACAGATCTTGCGCAGTATGCCAAGATCACGCAGGAAGCCTGTGGCAGGGATGTAGATGCAATGAAGGAAACTTCTAATACGCTGTGCATATGGGTATAGAAACCACAGAATTTGTCTGTGCATCCATAGACATGTTAACTTATAAAGTCTAATCCTGCCTGATTTCACTGTTGCTTTTCCTGGTTTGTAAGTTGACAGCCTAGTGTAAGGCAAAGGCTTCTCTCCCCTTTCTGAAATCACCACTGTCACTTGAGTCCGAACTGGAGCCCCCGTATTCACACTCCCACCAGAAACACGGGATCTGTCTAAAGATCTGGAGTATGCAGAACCATTCTCTAAAAGTTAAATATAATGTGGGCTATTGCTTGTACTTAGTACACCTGCCTTTTTCCCCACTGCTCTTCTCTCCTCGTCCCTGTCTAGATGGAGAATTGACAGCTGTGGCCTCAAGCAGGGTGTGTTTGGTAGCTGCAGGATTTGGATGCCAAATTCTGGGATATCATGCTCGCAGTGGCATTTGGGTCTGTGATAGGCTCTGGCATTGCACTGCCTGCAGCTGTGAGGCTCTCCGAGGTGGTGTCGGGTCAAGCTGCCTCCTCCATGGCAGAGCCCCTTGCTGATCTCTTCCCACTTTCTCTACCAACTGCTTCCTGATATGGTATAAGAAATCCACATGGCTGCTGCGGGTAGGGTCTGACAGCCACATGTTGTTTTGTTTTAGATCTGTACTGTGCCTGTAAAATTATCTCACACAGTAAATGCCATCACATCAAAAACTTGCACTTGCAGTGCAAGCTTGCTTTCAGGAGGCTCTGGGCAAATTCTTCAGGAGATTCTCAATGCTCAAATGTTTATTGGGACGTATTTGCTTCTGGAGATCTCTTGAATCTGTTCTATGAATTGTAGGGACATGAACATTCCCAGCAGTTAGCAATGTATTTTATTACACCTGCTCTTGGTTGCCCACCAATTCACTGATGGATCCCTCTGGCACCAGCTGCATGGCCACATACAGGAAAATGTTAAATTTCCATGGAAAGAATGTGGCTTGCAGCTTTCTCAGGAGGTCTTCAGCTTCTTCAGAGTGTTTGAGTCTGGCAGCAGCTGGGAGCATCCTGCAGTCTGCTCGCGGGAGCTCAGTACCAGGCGCTGACAACATCTCTGGCAATTCCAGTCTTTTGAGTTCACCGAAGGTGCTTTTGCTGCGGAAAGCTGACTGTAACAATGCCTACTTCTACTTCTGTTCCTATTTATTGTCATCCAGTTTGATTCTGTCTTTGTGATGTGATATGCAAGGTGTAAGCTTATGCAGGGGAGTGTGTGTGTAGATACACTGAACTGGTGTAACAGACGCACCAGGTTAAATGGGGTTGATCTGACAAAGTGAATTAGATTGGTAAATGCAGTGCTTCTGTTCCACATAGCCAACAAGGTAGCTGTAACACAAAATCGTCAAATGTTCCCTGGTGTTTATTTTCTAAAGGGCATCGTGGTCACAAGAAGAATGAACCATCTGAAAAGGTTTGTAGCGCGGAGACAAAAGTTGACGGAAAAAGTCAGTTTAATTATTCATCTTCCCAGCCCAGAACTCACGGGATAAAAAGAGTAAAAGTAACAATACCTGTGGTAGATGGACTCCAAGTAAGAACCTACAGACTGATATTTACAATCCTGATCTCTTACTGGTATCAGTGGAAATGGTGAGTGCTCAGCAACTCTGAAAATCAGTGAAATCGGATTTCAGCCAGTGCCTTTTTTTCAAGAGTTCTGTTAGAGCAGCTGTTCTAGTACATGCGCTAGAAATCATTTTGCTGCGGGTGAAACAGAGCTATCCCTGGGATGGAAACACAGCAAAAAAATGACGGGGAGGATACATTTTTTGACCCTGATAGTGAAGTAATGCCATACCTGTTACTAAAATCCTGTCTTAAATGTTCTCACATAGCAAGCTGCATAGACCTCATTCAAGGTAACAAATTGCTTGGTTTATCTTGAGTTTTATCTCCACTTCAGAGAGCCAAATGACTGTTTTAACATGCTATTTTATCTACTCCTTTATGTCTGCTAACATAGAGGCCTAATGTAGTCATGTAACATTGATAAATGTCATAAGTCATTAACGTGGCTTCCCCAGAACCTTTTGCGCTTGTTCTGACTGTCTGGATATGAGAGAGAGCATATTTAACTTTCTTTCTGGATCCTTCTGTGGATTCCGATGTGGTCTAGCTGATGAAGTAAGTATTCACTTGTACAGCAGCTGGTGAAAGGTGCCTGCCAAAATGATAAATGTAAAACTGCTTTAAAAAGATAGTATCGGTTATAATTGACAGTATAGTTTTAACTGGATTTTTTATGTCTTTTTCTTTTCCTTAAGATAAGATTGCAATAGGAAAAATTGTAACCCTAGCAGAAAAGACATCAGACTCAAATTGCTGAAAAAAAGACAGTGGATATTTGTTGTAATTGCTGCTATGAAACAAATTGAGACAACTGGAAAGAGATTACCTACAACAGCACTTGTTTTTCATAAAGCCTTCATGATTTAAAGTCCCACTCTTTAATAAATTTTATTAATAACTTAAACTACAACATCCTGCCAGCCAAATATCATCTCCAAATTGTTAAAGAGAACAATGAGTGACATGCTTGAGGACAAAACCAGAATGGCCATCATACTTCAGGGGGAGATTTCAGGCATTTCTGGCTTCGAGAGATCACTGGAATATGCCAGTCTCTCACGCTGTGCTTGCCCCTGCTCTGTCTGACAGGCAGTTTAATATCGCATAATGTCCCTTTTGTCAGAATTATACGTGATGCAGGCTCAACCTGCTGAAGTGACGTTGGCAGTACTGAATCAAGCACTGTCATCTCAGAGAGAGTGTGGTGATCAGTCAGCCACCCCCACACTGACCCTGAGATCAGGCCTCAGTAACTAGGTGTAAGACATGGCTTACAAAATTGTTGTGTATTTTTCCTGAAGGCTATCAGAAATCCCCCGTATCATCATAAAAGTTGCTTGTGTCAATTAGCTACTGCTCTGGTGGCGATGCCTTTTCTGACAGAGTGACACGTACGTGAACATGTTGAGCCAGGGACTGGCAGATTTCCTGGGTCATCGGGGAGGATCTGGAAGCTGCCTTGTGGGGTCTGAGTGTTCCTCACAGATCTGTGCTATTTGTACTAGAGATAGCCACTACGCATTTCCTGCACCATTTCAGTGAACTCCTGCATTTAATCATTAACCTGTGTTGGCAGTAATTCGGATTGTGATGACCATAAAATATAATTTTAACCAGATTAGAACATGCCTAAGGCCAGAATCAAACTTCCAGAGGCTGACAGGAGAGGTCAAAGTGCTAACAAGCTAGTGTAATGTGTAGTAAGCAAGAATAAAAACTAAGATATGATTTAAACAACATGCTAATTAATACAGTATAGATACTGAAAGCCCTGGGAAACTGAGGGAGGGCTCTGTTTGCTTCACAGTTTAGAAAGAGCCAGAGCATACTGCCCTTGAACTAGATAACAGCAGCTCGTTGCCAAGGCAGGGGAGAAGACCCTCTCCATTTGAACCGCTAGCTGGTCTTTGCCAACTTTGCCAAAGAAAGCTTTCCAAAGCTAGCCGAGATAGCAGAAAGTCCGAAAGAAAGGAACAAAATGTTTATTTGTTGTTAGTTCATCAGTCTCTTGAGTCAGCAGGTCAAATTAAACGAAGTTAGTTCTTTGCATTTGATGTACTGGGACAGATAATTTTAAGATCATTTGGACTAGTTCTGTGGTGAGCTGTACAAATGAGACCACTGGACTGTTTTAGTCTAATTTATTGTATGAGTGCTAGACTGAAGTAAATTGCTGTACTTCGTACCTGTAGGTGAACACAGTAGTTTGCTTTGTAGAAACACGCTTCAACAACTTCTTAAATGCTAAATGACTTTAGCTGTGAAGGAATTACTATGTGTGGTGTGCTGAACGACCTGGTGAAAAATGGCCTGTTTGAAAAGTTTAGGTGTGGTACAGCCTGATGTGTTTCATACTTTGCTGAGAATTTTCTGGTTTGGTGTAAGGGGAGGTCATAGGTTCTATCCACTTTCAAGTAACTCATTTACATCCTAAGGCCTAGATTGTATCGTCTCGTATTGTGAGTCTTGGGGCTAGTTCTGGTCTGAGCCACATTTGGTTTTTGAGGGTAAAAAAAAAAAGAAAAAAATAAAAGTAATACCATTATGAAGATATTTTTCTTCCTGTTTGTAAACTATTCCTGTACTTCTAGGATGGTAAAATTAATGAGTTTATCAACCGCTCTTTACATGACTGCAGTGAAGGGATCTCTTCCTCCAGAAAAGATCATTTTGGTATTGGCATGTCAGATAGTTCTGTCTTCACTTTTACTTTAGAGAAAAAAAGATAAATTCTGGGACATGCCTTTGACTGTGTTTTGAGTAACGGCAAAAAGAGGGAATGGAGCCAGAGGGGGGGAAGATTGAGGGAGATGTTCAGAAAAGGCAATGTGTGTAAATGAGAAACTAAAATGATGTAAGACAGAAAATGCTACTGATTTTTAATAGGAAAGGGACAGCTTATGCATTTGTCTCCTTCAGTGAGTTTGTCTGAGTCTGCCCTGGAAGAGGTCAGGGCTGTGCCAGGACAGCCACCCTCACTCAGTCTAGCAAACACTCTGCTGGCGGTTGCTCACAAAGAAGTGACACATTCCTTTTGAGCTGTTTAGGTTGCATGCTCCCAGCTTGAACACTGAAGAAAATTGTGTGAGGAGGAACCGACGGCTGCAGGAGGGGGAAAAGAGGTTCACATGGAAAGAAACGCAGTTCCTGGGCAGGATCATGTAATCCTAGATGGGATGGCATTATACTGCACTTTCACATTGGTTGCCCTTTTGTATTCCAGGGGACTATTTGGAGCAGCAAATGCTGTTTGGCATGAGTCTGGCCCTGCATAATTTGAATTACTGTTATTGTATTTTATAGCGTGCAGAATAGAGACTCGATTCTGAACAGAGTATATGGAAATGTGGCTGCCATTTGTCAGTCGGGATTTAATTAGTTACTTTAGCTGTAGCAGTGAAGATTGAGCAAGTGGAATGTGCCTACACTCAGGCAGAAACATCAAGAAACAGTTGCTTTTAATGGAGAGTGGCCCAATTTATAATCAGGTTTCATGCTGCTTGTTTTGACAATGCACTTGTATCGATTCAGACGAATATGGTGGGGGGGCAATTCCTAGAGACAGAACTCGTACAGCTGTGCGTTACTGTCTGATGCTGCTGCTGTATCCAGCTGTTGTATAAGTATTTATTCTAGCACAACACTGCAGAAATAAATTAAAAAAAAAAAAAAAAAGAAGAAAAGAAAGGTGCAACAGAACTGGAATGCCTCACAGTAGTTAGTTCAACAAAGCCTGGCACAGTCAGCCATTTAAGCACCTGCTGAAATCTCAGCACGTTCAAAATTCAGCAAAATCGATTATGCTTGTGCTCTAGAGCTTTGCTGATCTGGGCCAAAGGACTGGGAAAAAGGAGATTTACTTCAATACTGGAAGAATTATGAGGTCGATGCACCTGGAATTTCTCTAGTTTATATACCTCAGCAAAACAGGTGTAAAAGAGCACTGCATCATAACAGCAGCCTCTTGCAGCACTGATGAGTGCATGTAAATGACTGCAACATGTGTGAGAGATGTGGACTCGGAACACGCTGCCTCAGTCTCTGACAGCAGGTATTTTCCTGGAAGTGCAGAAAGACTAAATTCAGACTTGAGGGAGATGGTTGCAACTTCTTTGAAATCAGAATTACAAACACGTACTCTAGAGCTGAACTTGACCTTAAGGCAATTTGTATTCCCAGTTGAAACGTATCGGAGAAAACGGAGGGATTTTTTTTCCCTTTTTGAATGGAATGCTTTGATGACAAAGTTAGTTTCTGATGGTAAAACCCATGACTATTACAATGAATGCAACTAATCATGATTGAACAGGCATGGTATCAACCTGCCTGCAATCTCTGAGAAATAAAACTTTGCTGGCGTTCCCTAGGTACTTCTCAAGCAGGAGGGGCTGCTTTTCTAAATAGATTGTATTTATTATGGGTGGCTGGGTATCTGCATTCTGGCTTAGTTCCCTGTAGTAAGGAACTGACCACATTACTATTTGCAAACACAGAGTTCACTCAAGTGGTACTAAAAAGAGAAGAGGTGGGGCAAGCAGAGCTTTAAAAAGAAAAGAGGAGTCCGTCCAAGTTTGTATGTAAAGAGCAACTGAGTTTTGGAGAAGGAGGGTACCTGGTGATCTCGCTGCCTGTACTCCACTGAGGGCTGTGGTGAAGAGTTTTCCAAATTCGCTGTTTTTAAAATTTAAACAGCAGCTTTACTTGTTGCGAGGAAATTCGCAGTGATCTTTGTGAGCATTGCTTTTAAGCTGTGTTAAATTTGTGGCAAGAGTGTCAGGCATTTCATACTTGGCTTCCAAAAAAGAAAAAAAAAAAAAAGAAACGAGAGAGAGGAAAAAACCGTCGTGTGTGGGGAAGAAACCTCCCAGGAATTTCTTCAAGGTTGTAGTCAGATACAGTAAGGGCTAAAGTGACAAGAAAAGCAAGGCAAAGATAAAACTTGGTGTTGTGATAAGATGTCTGAGTGTAAAGTGGGAGATTGCAGAAACCTTTTGGGATTACACGTGCTCATCTTGTCCTGGATATGACTAAATACAAGCTAGTTTTTCTCTAGTGACAGTTCAAAAAACCCACAAGATTATGTTTCTCTTCCTTGTTGCTTTTTTGCCAGTGGTTTTTAAAATTGGTTTTGTCAGCCTCGCAGCTCTGCAGCACTGGAACTGTCCTAATGGATATAGATTAAAGGCTGACAACTCTGCTTGTATAGGTAAGTTGCTGACCGTTCACAGATTAAGAAAACTGCATTTGTATTCTCTTAATTGAGCTTTGTCATTTTCAAAAAGTTTTTTTTACAGATTGCTTGTGTGTGGTACTGGCAGAACTGATAAATCAGTTTCTTGATATCTTTTGCTTCTAATAAGGAACAAACTCATATTATTTAGTTTGTTTTTCAGAGATCAGTCTCTTGTCTGTCAGTTTAACTATCAGAAAGCAGGATAAACTTTTATACGATCATTAAGAGATCTGAACTGTTCCCTAGTTACCAACATTCCTTGTTGTAGCTTTAGTGTCTCTCTAATTTCAATAAATGTGCACGCATGTATTTGTGCTTTGAGATACGTAAAATTTTGTCTAGGTGTATCTTTGTATTTCTGTATGTCTATAGAAAGAGTATTTTTATGATTATGAAGTAGTGCATACTTAGATGTGGGCTAGATAACTTAAAAACCGACTCTTTCTATGTTTATTGGTGCCTGTAGATATGTGTGCTTATATTTAATAATATGTCTCATACAATACATGAATCACAGGTGTGTTTGATACTGTAGTACTAAAGTCTGGTTGAAATGTACGATGCTACTATTGGTATAATCACCTCCGGTTATTTGGAGCGTGTAAAATGCAGGCTGCTATTCTTTACGAAGCATAAGACAAAGAATGACAGAACCTCTCTCTCTATCCTGCTACCCTGAAGTCCAATTTTTTTGTAGAAAGCCAGAGCCAATGAAGTTGTGGGCTTTGCTGTAAGGAGATGAGGAAATGCTCTGTGAAGATTCAAGCAAACAGACCTAATACTCATAGTTAATGCTTTTGGCTTAGATTGCTTGGGCTTCAGAGGCTCTGACTCAGTTCTTGATATGATTCCAGTGATATAATAACAGGTGCCATCTCTGTGCGTTCTGCCAAGAAATACCACCTTGTAAGCAGAAAATTGAAGTATGCATGTGAAATGCTCTCGTATTGAGAGAGGAGGAGCTAGGCACTTTTTGTGTACAAATGATAAACCTGACCAAAGGTTTATCTGAGAGCCAAAACACACCTAGGGTGCTTCCACACTGATGCTTGAATTCAAACGAGAAACATACTTCTGAAATGAATCTCCATAATGCCATGTCTTACTATGCTTGTCTTCCCATTGCGCAGCACTCTCGAAGTACACAGACTGGATTCCCTTTAGGCCAACCTAAAGCAGAAGCTGTTCCATGGGAGACCATCGATCCTGTCTGCTGTTGACGGCCATTTGGTCCATGGCAGCAGACTAGACCTGGTTCTCTGTAATCTCAACCTGAAATATAAGCAGTGTGTATGCCACATCCTCAGCAACTGTTGCACTTTACACAGCTTCTCCTGTAGGTCCACACTATTTGCTAATATGTACGTAGCTTCCACAAGCTAAATAGGATGTACATTAGTTATGACTCCTACGTTACTGGGTTGCCCAGTTAGGAGCTCATGTGTAACAGAAGAATCCTACTGGCATGAAGGGAATTGCTTGGCTATTTTTTAATGAGTCAAAATGCACTGTAAATATTGACATTCAAAAGGCTGCAAAGATACATTTTTTATTTCAGTTGAAGTATTTCACATCTTGATGTACATTGCACTTCCATTAATGCAGACATAACCTGCCCTGCATTATGTCTTCTCTGTTGAAAATTAGGTACATTCAGCTGGTGTATGAATGGGGGACTCTAGGTAAAGCGCCAAAACAGAATGGCTGGTACCTCAGTAAACTCTGCAAAAAATAGTAATAGAAGAGGTCTTTTGTGTAAGAGCTAATGTTACTATGACATAGTCTGAGCAATTCAATGTAGTCTAAATGAAGAATGAGATGTGCTAGGGTATGTTTTTAATTAGAAAGCACTGGATTACAGAGGGTTAAGCGAAGGTGAAAGTTTGACATGAAATCTAAGACCAAAGGATGCTTTGGTGGAATGGATTTCCCCCGTTCTTTGGTCTGTGTGCTGGATACACAAGTCGTGTTCTGGCCAGAAGACCAGAGGTGTGATATCCTAGTTTGTTAATTGTGTGAGCTAGAGGGTGCAGTGGAAGCAAGTGGTAGGAAGCTGGAGGCGGGCTTTGAAGGTAATAGTGGGGGTAAAAATGGTGAGTGGGAGACATGACTCATACCACTGAACTGTGAACAATGACAGCAAGCTGAACTGTGGCCCAGTGACCATTCTTGTTGAGCTGTAATAAATATACCAATTGTAAAATGTTCTTTATCGTCTGTGACCGTGGTGGCATCCTGCCAGCCATAAGGACTACCCTGAACTGAGAAGGTGTCTGCTCTCTGTTAGTGAACTGTTACAAGCGACACTTGCTGGAAAGTGTGTAGGCTTTTCTAGATTTGTTTTCCATACTGCCACTACAGATGAAGGTCTAGGTCGTGCTCTTCTTACATTGCTAAATAGCTCACTTCTTAATTAGTTCCTTTTATTTCTAGGGATATTCAAAGATCAAAGACTTTCTCATCCTGTGGAAGGATAATGAAATCTAACCCTAAATGTCTCACATAATTTTATGCAGATATTTTAAGAGCATTATTTGAATCCTGACTTGGTATGCCAAGAGAGGAGAGGCCTTTCAGAGGGGCCATGTGTCCCACAACAGAAAGGTTTATAAGAGAGAAAGTATGGGAGAACAGATCATGAAGTCAGAACAAGACTAGTCTGGTGAATGAACACATCAATTTATCAGCACACTATGGTAGAATTGGAAGCATTTCTGCAATTTTTCCCATTGCTATTGTCCTGGGTTTGGCCAGGACAGGGTTAATTTTCACCCGAATCCAGGAGGCGACACAGCCGGACGGGCTGACCCCACCTGGCCAAACAGAGCCGGGTATTCCATACCATGTGCCGTCATGCTGGGTTCCTGTGGGGGGGAGCTGGGGGGCGGGAACTCACTCGCTGCTAGGGAGCGCGGTGGCAGCGGCAGGCGGGGAGAGCGGCAATCTGGGTTCTACTGTTTTGTTTTGTTTTGTCTGTTCTCCTTTTCTGTATCATCGTTGTTACTGTTCCCTCTGTTTGCTGTTCTGTTAAACTGCCCTTATCCCGACCCACCAGTTTCTGCCTCTTTCTTCCCGTTCTCCTTTGCACCCCGGCGGGGGGAGGGGCGGCTGCGTGGCACTTTTGTTGCCGGCTGCAGCCAAACCATAACAGCTATCTTGATGTAATCATTTATCTTAAGCTGATGTCAGAACTAGGGACTCAGTTACCTTTAAACAACTCCTATTTCTTAGACCCCAGTGAAAACATAGAACTTTCTAACTCTAAAGAGAAATCTTCAGGGCGACACAGCACTTATTATTCCCACACGGTAAAATCATATGCATAGCTGGTCCTGGGAGGGCTTTGATTTCTAACATGTCTGACCACATAAGCATATGTGGTACACCAGGGGATGGGCCTTATACTTGTTGGAATCAGTTGCCTGTGCTCACCTGAAGTACCACTTTAACAACGCTATGTTTTATTCTCTCCTGGTATAGAAATGCTTTCCCTCATTTGAGACCAAAAAATTTCCCACATGGCACGGTTTATCTGAAGAAGACCCTAGAGCAGCCCCTTGCATTATCAGTTTTAGACTAGATACTAGTGCCTGTTAATCTTGGGTTACCCTAGGTAAATATGTTATGTTCTGGATACTGCAAGACTGGAGGTGTACTTTGGCTTCAGTGCTGACTTTGAACACTCGCTTTATAAGTTTTAAAAGTGAAGGAAGATAGTTATTTAATGTAAAAACTTTTTGACGAAGGCAAAACACAACACACATTATCAAAGTTTTACCTAATCATAGGTTCTTAAATTCTGCACATCTCTGCCAGCTTCTGACATTAACTGATCAGACCTTGTCACTTCTTTAGGGCTAACATGCTGCACATTCCTACAGAGCTGCAGCCTGCAATTGAAGGTGACAACTGTAGCTATCTTGGTCAGCTCTTTTCATCAGATGCTTCTTTCCATGTTTCAAGATTTCCTCCTTTTTTTTATTATCGTTCACCGCTCTTCTGCCAAGGAGCACTGGTGATGTGGAATATGAAGTTTTTCCTTTTTGTATTACATATTTAAATTCACCTTAATTAGCTAAATCCTGGCTTCAGTTTGCTCCATACAGCTTTCTGAAGACACACTGTTAAAACTTCTTATGTTGTGTTCTGAGAAATATAAAATGTCAAAACCTTACTAATTCACAGCTATCCTTCCTTTGTAAGCATCACATGAGGAGCAGTAAGAGCCAATGAAATGGGGAACTGTGGTGTCTGCCTCTGTCATGATGTAAGGATAAACCTGTTGAGACCCCACTGTGTCCCTCTGTGCTTCAGAAGAGCTGCAGTTGAGGCATGCTTGTTTTGCTTTTTTTCTGTAGCTGTCTTCCAGCTAGCTCACTTTATATTCTACTGCCTTGGGGAAAGATGCTTGAAAAAATTGTTACCAAATAGTAGTCAGGAATTTTTGAACATGGGTCTGAACCCTCAGAGCAATTCAAGAGAAGATTCCCATTGAATTCTCTGGAAATTGGATCCAGCTGAATGGGACAAATACTATCTTTAGCTGTAAAAACTTAGATCAAAATAGGAAGGAGGCGAATATGTTACAAGAAGCGACAGAAATAGTGTCACACATCGCATGAAGCTTAATCCTGAAGAGGGCTAAGGGGCAGACTCCAGGGCCAATGACTAATGCTGCCAGACTCATCATTGTTTTGCTCAGTGGAAAATAGCAGATATTAATTTTGTGTTTTGTTTTGTTTTAAATGAAACTGACTACTTTAAAATCAGGTTTCAAATTAGATACTAGAAAAGCAGCTGGATGAAAGTATTTCCTGATCCCTTTCAAAGAGGGTCAGATGATAGCCTCATGAACTTCACCTTTGAAAGGCAAACCAGTAACTGTATGTTGAAAGTTGCATGATCCAGGAAGTAGAGGTCCATTTTGTGGTTACTAATTTACACACAGAATTTATTTTGAAGACAAAAACTACTTTTTTTTTTTCCATGCTAGTGCCCAAATCCTTGAGATCTGAGTCCGGAAAACTAGTAAACTAAAGATATTGTAGTCCTTTGAGATCTTTTTTTGCCATTTTTCTTCAAGATGTCCACAAGTGGTTTCTGAATTTTATTTCAATTCTAAATTTGATTCTACTTCATACTTGATTAAATCATATGATTGCTCTTTCTGTCATATCTGTGATATGATCACCTCTGTGGCTCTGGACTGGAAGAGTCCAGGAGTTGATGACCACTTTATTGTATTCACATTTTATTTCTTACCATAGTATTTGAGCACTTCACAGCCTCTATCCTCTGAAAAGTTTTAAGTGATCAGGTTGTACTTTAAATCTCATTTAAAATTAGAGAGACAAGATACTGAGCTGTGCCTCATCTATTTTATTGTGTCCTGCTGATAGATGGAGCATCCTTTTCTTTTTCTATCTTCTGTTGTTTGACCTGTGTGCTTTTAACAAAATAGATAAAAGGGATGGGCTGCTTTCTTTGTAACCCAGATGAAATTTTGTATTCAACCTTGTTGAAAAGATTATGGTGGTGGCTCTTCCAGTTCCATAGGAACCAAATCTGAATGAGGTTATTTGAGTGTGTATGCACATGTGTATTTTATGTATATAATGTATGTATGTGGGGCTGTAATGAAATGCAAGTTCTGGCTCACTGTAGTTTCTCTGTATCCCTGCCAGGCATGCTAATGCTTCACCTTCTGCAGTCAGAGCATTTCTCAGGACTCTCAATAAAGTAGCATATTTGTATGCAAAGTCATTGAGAGCTGCCAACATCATGATGACATGATTCATCGTTTTTTGCTGATTCTCAAGCCATTTTTTTGCATAAAGAAGCCTTTGAGAACTGAGCAGAACCTCATTCATCCTTTCAGGGCTGGCTGTCAGGGCACTGCAGACAGCTTTTGTGTTCACTAAACCGATTTCTTTCACAGGGTAAAGTTCCCACTGGGGGAAGCGGTTGCCAGGAGACGTAAAACAGCTACAGCAGGATGCAACTCTGTGCTTTGCTTTGGCCCTGAGAGTGCAGGTGGAGGCACTGCTAGTTACACCTCATGAGTGGTTTTATGATTGAGTTCTCCTAAACCTTAAGGAACAGCTTTTTTTGTTTGGTCAGTTTGGGTGTTTTTTTGTACTTTAAGCAAAGAAGAGAGCATGTTAAGCATAGGACCCTCTTCCATTGTTAGTGCCATAAAAGCTGAATGTGTGCAGCACTGCGGCGTGTTTTATAGTAGCACTGTGTTTGTCGGTGCTTGCTGTTTGCTGCTGGAAGGGGCATTCTCTGGTGGCCGAGACGCTTGTTGCTGCTGTGCCCCTCAGCTTTTCTTGGGCGGTCATTCTTCCACCATTGCCTTTCTTCAGCTGGGGTGATTGCTTGCTTTTCAGTACGTGTGGGATTTGCTTTATTATGTGAACTTTGGTGGTGATGAAAATGGGCAGATTGATAACCCTGAAATCCTCTCTTTGTAGCCTGATCAAACAGCATGCTCTTCTTGCAGAGTCAGTTCTATAGACTCATATAAAGCTGGAAAATCCATCCTGTAAATACCAGGTCATTGTCCAGTTACCTTGGTACATAGCTCAGTAACCTGTGCTTGATTAAAGCACGTCTTCCCAGTCTGATCTTGACTTGAGAATATCCACTGATGGTTTTTACAGCTTCACAGTTTTTCCTGCTAGCTAGTTCCCTTAGTGAATCCCATTTCCTGTTAAATTGTGAATTTAATGTCTAAATGTGATTTCCCTGGCTTCAGTTCCCAGTCATCAGTCCTTGTTAAATCTTTCCTGCAAAGGATTATAGTGACTTTTGGAAAATCTGGTACTTTTTCTTTGTGAAGGTATTTATGTACCGTGATGAGTCCTTCTCCCAAGCTTCTTTCTGATAATCTAAGCACACTGAGCTCTTGGTGTGTCTCACAGAAAGGCATTTTTCCTTACCCTTAAGTCAGGCTTTCTGTCCTTGTTGTATACACTTGCTAATTTTTCAGAATCCTTAAACAACCTGTATCTGAGAAATGCAAACACCATGCCAATACACTCTGACCACTGCCATATACAGAACTAAAATTATTTCCCCACTGTCATTAATTTCTCCTGTGTTTGAGTGTTGTGATTTGAAATTTTTTGCTCAGTAACATGCTAAGCCGTCAGCTTTCTGTCCAGTGTGACCACAAATCCTTTCCAGAGTAAGCAGTCTTTCAGACACAATCTGTAGGTCAGGCCTATCTTTCTTATTATTATTGAATCTGCTCTTTATTGTGATTGAGTAATAGTTCTTTCATCAGTGTTTCACATTGCTTAGCTAAATGACTTCTGTCTTTAGCAACCATACATCTACGCAGTTGCCTTTATCACCCATGCTTGTGATTTCCTCAGAGAAATAACATCAGGTTTATTTAACGAGCCACTATTGTCATAAAAGTATGTTGACTAACATGGACTACATTGCAGCCTTTATCAACAGTCTTGCACCTGCTTTTGTACTGGTGACTAGGTCAGATTATCTGTCCGGCTAAGTCAGCCAGTTACTCCATTTGAAAACCAGAGCATCAGGGAGAGATACAAACAGCATTTATGCCTGCAGACTCCTGCACGTCTCTGCCAACACTGACAGCAGCTGTGACAATGAGCTGAGGTCACCAAACCCTCCCATATGGGCTGTCAAAGAGCCCTTTAGTTTTAAGGCCATCCAGGCAATGTTAGCCAGAAGTAAGTAGTTTTAAACTGGCAACCCAGAGCTTATGTGTTCTGTAGCGTGTTAACAAACTTCTAAAGCCAGTCAAACCTTTCTAGTAGGGGATTTGGAGGAGTTACTCCTTTAATGCTGTGGAGAATGGCATGTACGTCCCTAGTACATGTAGGAAAATATGCTAATTGTTTGAAGAAGATTATGCTTTAGAATTAGCATGCTTTTTGGAATTAAGTTGCTGAAAATGCTTCTGCTTTACCTTCATGATCTATTAAACAGAAATCAGTTACCTGTGCTCTGATTGCGTTTCATACATTGTCAAATTAGTTCATCTGCTGCGTGGAGCATACCATTGTTGGAAAACACTGAAAACAGTATGGAAACGTTCTCTAGTCAGTGCAGACACGTTAGGTGGCTGTAAATCACTGACTTTCTTTCTGATCAACTGTGATACAGGAGAAACCCCTCAACACTTCTGCTGCATGTAGTTTTTAAAAACAGTTAAAGGAGACAGGTTCTCAGACCCACAGGATGTCAGAGATCTGGCTGATTAGCTCTCCCTAGGTTACTGGGAGAGAATGTTTCTTTCAAAGTGCTAGTGCTAGCTGATTAAATTGCAGTTCCTTGTAGTTACCATCACGTGCCATTTCTGACCTGCTACGCTCACAGACCTCCTGAAGCACTGTGGTAATTTGCACTTCATTCAAATGATCATCTAAAGTAACTTATCCAAGGAGAAGCTCTTCTTTCACTGCCCTAAATTCTCGGTCAGGAATACAGGAAAAAAAAATAAGTTATGAGCTATACTTGGAATAATATATCAATACATATGTGTCATTTTGGTTATGAATCAATGTCTTGTAGTGGCTTAATTAAATGTGTCTATCTAAAATAATTTCTGTTGATTCCTTTTTTCCTGCATGTGCAAAGTCAGATGATAAAACCCAGAACAAAAGCCACTGACATGAGATAAATCTTGGTCAGGGAAGAAGTTGCTCCTTAGAGCAACCCTCACAGTAGTTATACAAGAAATATACCAGATATCGTGCTGCCAGATGTGAAGCATCTCAGGAAGTTACTTTCAGATGCATTTGTTTTCAGTAGGATCTAAAGCTTATCTAAATTTTCTGGGACAATTATCCATGGTACTGCCAAAGGGGTTAATTTCTTCTCCCCTTAGTGTAAAATATTCTGCTCAGTGGTGATCTTTTTTTGAAAACTAAAGTCCTTAATTTAGGACTTAACAGTTAATACTTCAAGCCCTGATAAAACACCATAAATACATCAAATATCTTTTAATTCCTAAAGGCTCTAGCCTGATCTATGAGTTAAAAGCCCAGTTTCTAATTAGTTTGCTTGTTGCCTTGGTTTGGGCTTGTTGCTGTCAGAATATAGTGGGTTTTCAGTATTTTTGTATTTCTGTTTTTGAGATTTGACTCAAACTAAAATGAACTTAATGTGGAACTTAGTGCTGTGGCAGTCTGTTGCTTTGCGGTTTTGCAAAGTTTGTTAATTTGTTGACAAAATTATTACTGTGGACAGAGGGATAAAGATAGAAGGAAGCAGCTGTAGGCAGCATTTGCATTGCAAATGATAATGCAAATCACAGAAATGAGGTATGAGATGAGTCTGTTCCCTGTGTTTCGACAATGAGAGACCAGAGTACCCAGACACTAGGAAGAACGGTAATTTCCCTGGACAGTCTTCTAAATAAAATTAAAATCACTCTGTATGTGACAACAGACAAAACACTAATTCTGAAACCAATGCATGAAGCAATGCAGCCATCCTCCTCTGCTTTTTTAGTGATGGGTTATTAAATTTTGTGACCAATTTATTATTAGATAACTGTGTCAAGGGTATTCTTTCTCTTTGTTTTTTGCTGCTTTTGCTAGCTGAATTTCCCTGATCTGTTCAAAAACATGTTTCAGATATTGATGAATGTCTTGAAGGCGGTTTGGGAACCTGTGTCCAAACCTGCATCAATATTCCAGGGTCCTACACCTGTTCCTGTTTGCCCGACTACACTTTGGATATTGACAAATGGTCTTGCTATGTGAACGGTGAGGTCATTTTCTTTTGTTGATGACTAGGAGCGAGCTTTAGAGATTTAGTTAGCATTCTTTTTAAAATTGAACCATGCCCGGCTGGTCCCTACTGGACAACACCCGGGGTGCTCTGGTTTGCAGATGGAAAAACTGCCTCTTCTGCTGTATGGGTAAGTGGCAAGGTCAAAAGAGGGTGCCACAGAAGAGTGATGGTGAAGAATGGAAATTACGGTGATGGGAAGATGAATGAACATATGAAAACAAACAAATAAAACTAAACGATGGCATCCTGTTTAGTAGACATATCTCTCTGTGCTTGGAACTGTAACCTCTCTTGTCCCATCCTTACTACTTGCAGGAAAACACCGCAGTACACAAAGTACCTTTGCCTCTTTCAGTCTGTTGGCATTGGTGTCTTTCCAGTGTGTTTAGCTCCTAAGGACAGTGCAGTGAAATTGTAAGCAGGAAGCCCTTATTTTTGGTGTGGTCCATTGGCGGTTTCTTAATAAACATGAGTGCTACGGTGACTTCTTTCTCTCCTGTGCTCTGTTGTGAGTGTATAAATCAATTTTTGAATGTGTAAGATGCATTTAAATTTTAAAAGGTTTTAGCCCTTCTAAGAGGAAAATATCCACAGTTATAGCCTTTGAATAACCTTCATTTTGTCCTCAACTGATGCTACCCACAAAAAAAAAATCTGTTTGGATTTTATTGATTGGTTTAACCCTACATTGCATCTAAAGCATGAGGTGGGAGTGCTCTGATGTTCACCTCTCCACTTTGGTTTCCTGAATGTTTGGTCTTGATTCCTGTCTGGGATATGCTACAGCTCCCTTCTGATCCAGGAGATCAGGTTTTCTTCTTCTGACTAATATTTACCTGGGACTTTCACTAATGCAGAGGTGGAATATGACAGGGCATGTTTCTGACCCAGGAAGTAGGAGATGTATTTGAGTCTCTGTGCATGTAGCCTTTGGGACCATGAACATAACCAAAAGTATTCTGTGCAGCTCCCAAATTGGCACCAACATGATTACTTCAGTCAGCTCCTAGAATCATCATTATTGACAGCAACATGTGACTCACAAAGACCCAAGCTGGATTTATTGTAGTCCTGCCTAAATGTCTCTAGCCCCTTAAATACAATTTTTTTTTTTTTTAATCAAATGTTTTGTAAACTCTTCACTTCTGAAGAGAAGTGAAAACAAACATGTTACCTCACAGTGATATTTGTGCACAGGTATCTTCCAAAGAACTATCCTACCTTAACAATGGAGGACTTAAACATTTTTTTAACGTTAGTACTAACATTTATAATGCCAGTAGAAAGTAAGTGATGGTTCAGGAGATACTGTGGTGGATAAGGAACCCTTATGATAGGTATAAACCCTAGCAGTTTAGTGAACCTAGTGAACCTTACCAGTTCATTAAACCTCTGATAAAATTAGTCTGACTGGTGCCTCTGCAATCAAAGTTAGATTGGTTTGGTCTCTGTTCCATTGAGAGCCCTCATTCATGTGTGCCTGATAGGAAATTCAGAGAGTAGGAAGGTCAAAACCGAAGTATATAGATGCTCTTGGTCAATTAATTGGCAAAAATGCAGGCAGTACGGCTGTCAAATTTCTGAGATAAATCAACCTTCTACACTTCTCTGTTAATTTACCATTTATGTAAAACAAATCTTCATGGTTTAAATATTCTCACACGGGGTTGCTCAGTGCAAATAGTAGCAGAAAAAGGGAGTCACTAAAATCCTAGAAGCATCTGTCATAACTGGATGATGGCTTGAAAACTTAAGATACAAAATAGACTGTTAGTGTAGGAACAGTGTTGATCATTTTCCTTGTGAACAGAAGAAAATTAAGTCTTGGGTGCTTGTCAGAACTTTCTGCCTAACTTGCTCTTCACTTGAAGAAATCAATATAGCTCTTATTCCTCTGCTGTGAAAGGGGCTGAATCAACCACCTTGCAATCACAAAGGTGGAGCATCTGGCTGAAATACATAGAAGTGATGTCTGTTGATTTTAAGGCCCCAGGTTTCATGCTAATAGTAAAGATATTTAGTTAAAAGGTTACAAAACTGGTCGATAAAACCAGTTAAATTTTTAAAAGTATATGTGCAAGAAAACTAATGATAGTGCATCTTTGATGACATCCATCCCTGATAAATGGAGTTGCTTCTGCATTGCAGGAAGATCAGTCTAACAAGTGATTAGACAGGCTTGAAAGCTGCCATTCTGTTGGATCTATGTCAATAATTGCATTTCAAAGCCATGATTTCTTGTTTCAGGCAACCATGTTATAAATCCCCACCATTACCACCACAGTGGGCTTTCTTCTTTGAATATTGTTTTAATGGTACATTAAAGACTAGGCTACATGTCCCCAAAATTTTTATTTTTAATTAGGAAAAAAAAGTTTATTTTTAGAGTGAAGGCTAAAATGTGGTTGGTTACGTAAAAAACCCTTTCCTCTGCTACACACTTAATAAACATTGCTAATATGCAAACTATCTAAATGAAAACATTGTGGTTTGAAAATGCAGTTAAGGTTCCTTGGGCAATCGTAACCCTGTGCTATGGTGATGCCCTAAAAATAACAAAGAGGACTTGATAAAACTGGGTTAGTGTAATCTGCAGGCCCAAACATTATGTCCTACTAATTGTACTTCCATGCTTGTCACCTGGTTTTAAGGCTGCATTAAGGCCATTTGGACCATCCTAGTTCCTTATCACTTTCAACCTTAATTGGACTTCTAAGGTTTGGGGCATAATTAGAACGTCTTTTATTTTAACGTATTTTATGTTGAGTTACGGATACACTCTTACCCTTCACTCAGTTTTTGTCTGGAATGAGTTGTTGTGGTTGAGCTGTCAGAGTTTTAAGCACAGGTCTTTTGGTTTCCTTCACCCCTCTGCATCACAAGAACCCCCGACATTCTCTAGCTTCTTCCTTTGCCCTGTCTCTGGATCTTCACTTTCCCTGTTTGGATAGTTAAAGTGAGACTCCAGACCACCTCTCTGCGCTGAATTCTTGCTATAGTGCAATAGTTGAAAACGGTCTTCAACCTGGAGACACATCCATGGCATAATTCTTCCAACCTCTGTTGGCATGCATGCAATGGTTCTTCTGACCTCTGACTAGGCTGTAGGATTTGAGATTAGTGGTAAGAACCACGGCAAGTTCAATTTCATGACTCAGATTTTTGACCTAACTTTCAGCATTAAATGTGAAAGGACCATTGTATTTATATCTTATTGGCTCACTGTGATATGCCTGGAAAGTTATAATTAAAATACAGGAGAGATGGCTAGATCCTGAACTTTCTCTTTAGCTAGTATAATATGGCTGAGAATTTAATGCAGCAAAAGTGCATTATCAATTATCTATCAATTTATCTATCAATTGGTCTCTGTTTGTTTTCTTCACACCAGACCCTGCACCATTCCTACTTTTTAGCCATGGAAATGCCATCTTTAGGATTGACACTGAAGGGACCAATCATGAAAGACTGGTGGCTGATACTGGTCAGTCAATGCTTATGGATTTTCATTATACAGAAGAGAAAGTGTATTGGGTAGACTCTGAAAGGCGACTACTTCAAAGAATTCACCTGAATGGCACAAAACAAGAGGTAAAGTAATCAGTTCTCTGGAATTCTCCAAGTTAATGGGCCTAAAACCCTCTAAGGAAACCACCTGCTCTTTCGGTACAATTCTGTTCCTCTTTGTTGATTAGCATTTCAGACTTACTAAATAGTTTTGCTGTCGTAATAGTTATGGTCCTGAGTCTAGGCTGTTTTACTGGAACTCACAGTACACTTAGTATTTTCTGTGGATCATGTGAAGCGGAGTTAAAAATGAAGGAGAGGAAATTCAGGCAAGATAAAGCTTTGAAGACAATAATGTTTCTATCGCTTTTAAATTAATCCCTGGCATTATGGAAGTTTGTCTTCCAGATAGCTGTAACTCAGACTCACACAAATGGTATGAGAAGAATGTTCTTGAATTTCTACTCATTTTTTGTCAAACATTCTATTAGTTTCTATGGTTGCATAAATGCTTCTTTTAGCACCTCATCCTTTGTACAGAAAAAGCTGTGCGGTTCATTGCATCTGGCTGATTAAGAAGGGTAGACAGGCTGTTGTGGCTGAACTTCAATGCTGTGAGAACTTTCTTTTGTTTGGGAGAGGTTGTCAGTGTTCCTGTACCAATGTGGAGTCTTCACCGATGTATTTTACACTGATTTTTAAGAACCAGGGTCCAGCTACTGTGTGTTAGGAAGTCTTCTATCTGTAATAGTACAGGTCTGGGTGCTTCATAGTGTGCCACATGCAAGAATTTGTAGCTAAAAGATTAGTTCCATGTTATTTCTCGTGGACAACAGTTTCCCCTTTCACGGAGAGTCACTCAATTCAGAAGGAGTATGTGAAAGTACAAAGACCAAGTGAAAGTGATTAAAGAATAAAAAAGAGAAGTATCTACAGATCTCAGAGAAAATGAAGCAAGTGAAGAAATGAAATGGGAAGCCTCAGTCTGGAGCTCTGTTCCCTTTATTGAAAGTCAAGTTTAGGATAATCTTTAGGATGCTTCTTGTTGTCCACTTTTTTTTTTTTGTTTGTTTGTTTACAGAGACTATGTTACATAGAAAAAGGCATTTCGGGATTTGCTATTGACTGGATAAATCAAGACATCCTCTGGGCCAACAGACAGAAAGCAACCATAGAAGCAACAGATATGAATGGGAAGAAACGCCGAGTTCTGCTAAGAGATGTTGGTCGTCCCACAAGGATTACCATTGATGCTGAGCAAAGGTAATTATAGCTAGGTTAGTAATTTCATTGAAAGGGACTCAAAATATGCAAAGTACTATGATTGTGGTTTATAGACTGCTGGGCTAGCTGTGCACAGTGTATTATCCATAGTCCAATACCTCCTTGCACTTTGACAAAAGAGGATAAAAGATTAATAAACACATTAGAGATAAACAGACAAGTGCATGAGAAAAGCCCACTGAAGTCTAATGCAGAATCTATACCTCTTGGTCATCAGGGAAGATTTTGCTAGTGAGGAGAACTGAGGGAAAGGAGGCATTGCTGGTCCTTTCTCGAAAACAGCAAAGTTTCAGGGCAGCAGAAAGCAGGACTGGCGCAGCGAGGGGAATGATGTCTGTAAATGCTAGGAGTCCCTAGTGCTCCAAACCTGACACATTCAGAATATAAATTGGTACAGTTTCTGAAAAAAGGTCTAAACCTACAGTTTTGCTCCTCTTTCCCTTGTGTCTTTGTCAGTTGCTCAGAATATTGGTTCAGAATCTACTGTTGCTACTTTGTGTTGCTAGTGATTTGGCCTTCATAAAGATGCTTCTTTCAACTTCAAGTCTTTTACACTGAGAACCATGCTCACATAAGAGATTTGGCCACCTCAAAGGTTATCAATATGAATCGTCACAGTGGTCTTTCCATGCTAACTTCTCTTTACACATAAACCTCTTTCATTAAAGTTGCAAAAATAAAAGCTTGGGAAGACTTTGAGATGCTTCTGTTTCGTACAGCAAAAACATGTTTTTGTTGCCACTTTTGATTTGCAGTTAAGTTGCTCAGCAGTGTGTGAAACTATTTTAATATTAAGGCTTATGTGTCCTTTCCTAGTACATTTATACATAAACCAATCTTTTGATGCTAGTAGTACTAGTATTCTTTGGAGTCTTGTACTTTGTGTAGGATTTAAAGGCCTGTACATCAACGTGTTTGTTTGGGGTTGTTTTGGTGGGTTTTTTTGCTTTTGAATGTAGTATTTACCAGTCTTGGGAATATTCACAAGTCCTCAAACCCACTGTCAAATGCCATCGAAACACATGTTACAAATGACATTATAGAGATACATTTTGTGAACTTACCTGAAAGTTTAGGGAGACTCAAGTGCATATATTCACCTAGGTGTGAATTAGCATGCATGAAGGGTGCACTCATGTGCTTACAGGGAGGCCAGTAAGCTAGTAATAAACATCATTTTTATGCCCTATGGCAATTTGCTTGTATGAAAGGTCCGAGGACTCTGTTTTTAATGTCAAGTGAATTAAAACCTCCAGCATATTCACATGCACAGGCACAAACATGAGCTAAATCTGATATTAACAATGTCTTCCTTCAAATGTGTGCAATGTTTCAGTAATGAAGTTAGTGTGATACCCTAATAATAGAGTTTTTCACAAAAGACATGTCTGGATATTAGCAGTAATAGGATTCATTTAGTAGTAATAATATAACTATTGCTATAAGACTCATTTATTTTTTTTAATGGTGTTTAGAAATGCTGAAAAATAAGGTTTAAGGCTAAAGAAAAATAGAAGGCAAATACAGTAAAGACTGGCAATTACTGAAGACAGTTTCTAATCTTCATTCTTCTTCTGTCTTCCTGTTTGTTCATATCGTATCCTGTCCCCACAATGATGTGCAAAGATTGTGCATAGAGATTATAACCACCTTTTTTCTTAGTTTCCTTATCTGTAAAAAGCGAATCCTAGCATTTGTCCAAACTTCCAGAGCAGTGACATTTCTTAAGTACTATAGCACTTAATGTGCTATAGAAATGCAAGCAGATATTAATAAAGTGTTTAAAAATGGCAGTATAAAATTGGGCTGTCCTTCTGTAAACATGTTTTCACCTATACATTAACAACCTATGATAACTGCAGACTATGTAACAGTGAGGAAAAGCTGTGAGGCAGGGGCTGATTGTTCTCGCTGGTTCAGTATAGTCCCTTGCCAGTGAGATCTAATCCATTTTTGAGCCTTTAATAAATGATTAGCGTAAACGTAGTAAAGATGGCTTTATGGTACATTATTTTGTACATATAAGTTCTGCAATTTTGTGGAGACAAGGAAAAATGATGATGCTTCTTGGAATTTTTGTGCGTAAGAAACCCAAGCAAAGAATCTAAACCTATTAACAAATAAAATATACATGAACGAGGGATAACTTTCTATTTCAGAAGCACTGTTGATAACCTTAGTCACAATGGTAAATCTGGGTTCTGATCCACAAATAACTTGACATAGAAGTAGCTTCAGTGCATAACCATTTTGAGTATTGGAGCTGTATTTTGACTGTGTCTTAATTTAATGCAGCGTAGTCTGGCTGCTATAACCAGCAGGAAGGTAGAAATGAGAACAATAATAGAAATGGTATTATTAAATTAAGCTCTTAAGTGATGTGTTCAATTAGAGTTTCTGGAGATAGCTTCCTCCCCAGAGGCAGAGTGCAATGCGTATCTGCCTCAAAGATGTGCCTTTCCCCAAGTTTGCAGGAGTTCCCCATAGATTTGAGAGGTCATTCCAGTTTTATTCTCTGACTGCATGGCCGAACAAAGCAGAGGGACAGACAATAGTGCTTTGTGGTTAAGCTGGGCTGATTCCTGCTTGACCTACATGAGACAAATTTCTAGTATCTCATTGCTTCCTGAACAGAGTCATACAGTCTCTGATAGAAAGGTATTTATTAAAATAAGACAACAACTGTAACAAAACTTCAGTGGTAACGTTACTTCTGTTAAATAGACAATATTTTGTTGTCAAAAATTATTTCCATTCTTAATAGAGCTGTGTTAAAGGGAAGATGTGTATGGGGCTTTCCTGAAATACGTGAGTACGTGTTAAGGAAGTCCCTTGCTTTATTATTAGTTTTGATTCTGAAAGCACAGTGGTAAGACTGAAAAATTCTGTATACGGGAGCAATTGAACAAGAAGTGTGTAGCAGTGAGGCGATCTTGCAAATGTGGAATATTTTGTTTTGTTTTCAAAACACGCCTCTCTTACCTGCAGGTTATTATTTTGGTCTTCAGATGGGACAGTTTCCAGCATACACCGAGTGTCCCTCAGTGGAAGTGATGTGAGAAATGTTTTAAGAACCACAGAAAAAATAAACACCATCTCACTGGATTTGGTTGACAGAAGGCTCTACTGGATACAACATGACCACAGGAAAGAAATTTCCAATATTGGATTGTGTGACTATGAAGGTGGAGCTGTTCGTTTGCTCAAAAACTCTGCCGGGTGAGTTTTCCTAAGCTTGTCAGAAATAGAACACTCATTTCCCGAGGATGCATGTAAGCTCTTTTCTTCATTCTGCCTTTTATTTTGTCAGTTTATAACGTGATAAGGAGTATAAAGTATAGTGCAAATGACTTGTAACTGTAAATTTTAAACTACTGATAGGAAAATAGAAAAAAAGTGACTGTTGTAAGGATAATACTGTCACTCAGTACTCTCCATCTTCCAAGCTTTTAGCAAACGATAACTACTTAATCCTTAGAAATCCTCTCTGGGTGTTTATTAGTGGCCTTTTTCTGCAGATAGAGAAGCCAAAAGCAAAGAGATTAAACGATTTGTCCAAGGTCACAGTGGGTGAGCTCAGGTGTCTGAGCTGTGCTCAAGAGGCTGAGCTAGATCAGGTCTTTCCTATCGTCCTCTAAGCCTGTTGTTCTCCTTAGCTGCCGGGTGGGGAGGCTTGGATAACCCACTGTGCTCAGGCTCTCCAGCAAGCATCAGCAGACATAGTGAAAATGGTCTGACACCTCATCTGACTTTCATATATAGATAAGAATACAAAGAAAGGTTATTACAGTGAACTTGACTGAACTAGATGCTCAGAAAATGTACGAGCGAGTAAATATATTGGGATCAGGTAATATGCCACTTTGTGTTATCTTCTCTTTGTTGCAGACATCAATTGCTTGGTATGTCTCTCTTTGCTGAACACCTGTACTATTCAGAGTTGAGATCTGGTATGATATGGAGAGCGAACAAGTATACTGGAAAAGTTGTAGTCACAATTAGCCTGAAGCCATCATTTTTTCCACCAGTGGAGATAAAAGTGGTACATCCATTTAAACAGCCAGGTGCAAGAACAGATTCTCAGGATTTCAGTAAGTAAACTGTAATGTTATCATTGTATGTGTGAGAATAATAGTCATACACTCTGATTTTTCACAGTAATAATTTTCTTCAACAAAATATCAGGCCTTGGTGAAGTCGAGGAAACAGTTTCCTTTAAATTCAGTGATCCACAGTTCCACTTGGTGTGTGTAAGTCCAGCTGGAGTATCAGACTAGAAGCATGCTGAGTATGAACTGCTCATTTCATTAATCTGAACACACATGCAGATAAAAGTGATTTTCTCCTTCTCTTCCCTTTTGTTTACACAAAAGGGGTTTTATACTTTCCTGCTAAATGCACAAAGCATACAGCTTTTTAATCCTCCATGTAGATTATCTTCATCAAATGTCTGCTTCCTTTTGAAAGTTTTGTTCTAATGTACATCTAAACACCCCTGATTATTATGGCACTGAAGGATTTTAAGTATGTAGTATGTCCTACAAGTGATTCTGTGGATGTCTCTGCTTTGATGTGAAATGGCTGGATTAAGAGTCTGCCTGTTTTAGGCAGACTTCAGATTGCCAGAATAACTATGAAATGAGAGCCTTGGGTCTCTTTAATTGATATCAATTACAACCTACAGTATCAGGTGGTCATGTTGTCACTGCCTTTCACTGTAGATCGGAAAATGAAGGTAGGCGACTATGGAAAGCTCACCCTCAAGGATTCCTGCTGAGGCAGTAGGAAGTGTAGGGCCTCCAGGGGAAATAATGTCTTGTTCTCTGATCTCTGGAAAACAGAGATCAAGTATTCTTGCTTTAATGGAATAGCTTTTATCACCAGTTTTGTTTGCATACAAACAACCGAGCAAACAGCATAGGGACATTTATATGTCAAGCAATGGCTGAAGAACTCCTGAGGAAAGATGGCTGTGGGTTCCCAGAGGTATAGGTGGTGTAAAGATGTGAGGAGAAAGTAGCGTTTGTTTGTATGAGCAAAAATGAAACTGTAAACATCCCTCGAACCATTTACTCCACTTCTTCCACCAGAACATGCTGCTTTCCAGTGTCTGTCTTTCTACTGAAAGAGCATTTCCCCACCTTTATTAATAAATAAATTACCAGTGGTTTTACAAGCCTTGCAGGATATACTCCTATATTTCCAACATGTTTAGTAAATTTTTGTATGACAGTAAGTCTTGTCAGCAGTAGGCCTGTTTTTAATTCCAAATACCTTCTTGTAAAAACGTCTGGGAAGTGATGGAGTAGAAAGCAGCTTAGCACACTGAATCCAGATGAACCTTTTGGACTTTGTATGTACATTGCTTGGCTTGTCCAGTAGAAGAACTGGGATGAAAGGAGGACTAATGAGCCTGGAGTACAAATGAGATTTATTGCTGATCTTACAACAGAAAAATCTGGAGATAAAAGCATACCTAGACTAATTGGATGCTCTGTACAAGTTAAGAAAGTGCATGTTGCAGTGTAGCGTCAGTTGTGAATCATCAGGCCTTCTTTAAAGCAGATAGTGAGATCCTTCACATGAAAAGGGAACTGATGAGAAGTGCTCAACTGACATGATTTGATGTTTTTACTGGAATTTGGATTATTTACTTTACTACTTAAATACCTCATGCCCCTTCTTCCCTTTCTCTTTTGAAAGACATTCCTGGATTGGTCAGGGCCAACAAGTAGAGAGAAGAGCATTAATTCAGCTATGGGTTTACTACAACCTTTAGTACAGCAGTATCTGGAAGATGGTCTCTAATTGACCTCAACTCTCTTTGACAGCTAACCCTAGAATTGATGACAGTATGTGTATTTATAAATGCCTGCTGGAATGTTCTTCACACTTGTATTAGTGGCTCATAAAATCTTAATTACCTTAAAATCTCAAAGACAGCCTCTGGAATATTTTTTAAGTGTCTTCTCTGACAGAATGATGATTTTCAGTACACACAGGATATTTTTTTGGAGGAATTATGTTGTGTTTCTTTCCAGTGTAAGATACCAGCATTAGGCTATTATCTGAGAATACCCATTTCCATAGAAGAGAGGTGATTGGAGGGGAACCCTCCCTCCCCCCTCCCCCAAACCAAACTAGCAAGTGTGATTCATAGTGGTTGTTCTTCCAGAAAAGATTACCTTAAAAACTATGTGATTCTTAATTTAGTCACCATTCACTTTAAGTTTTGAAATGTGATTATTTTTTTACATATTGATTTGGGAATATCGAGTTCTTGTGATTATTCAGTTAAAAAAGAATGTTTTCTTGAGATAACAGATGCAGTGATTTTGCCATCTTGGCTATTTCTTCTGTAATTCCTTAGTATCTTAGGTCTCATTAAACCAATAATGGTACAAGCAAGGGGCAAGAAACCAGCACCAGTGATAAGCGTAAGATGCAGCCTTGAATTTGGTCTTGTTTCTGTTTTGTATTGTGTTGTGATTGCATGTACTTACACTTTTGTCATTCTAATGAGTTCTGTATTTGAAGATTAGATACTCCACTACTGTATGTCCCCAATTCACTTGCAGTACAGACAAAGATTAACGGTCCAATTCAAAACTAGTTCTACAAAAAGAGAGGCTCAGCTAAAACTACGTAAAATTCAAGCTAACATGCTTAATAACATAGGTAAGATCCATCTAGTCATCCATTCATCATTTTTCATGTAGTAATACAACTTTTGTTAGAGAAGATTCAATCAGTTTGGTGCAAATAAATGCGGTGTTAAGGATTTCAGCCAAGCTGAAGTGTCTGTCTCAGAAATATTTTCTCTTATAGATGCCACCTGTCATTCCACCAAATGGCCAGCATTTTCTCTGTTGTGGCCAGCAGAAGACTAAATGTCAAACTTAAATATGATGCTGATTTCTGTCTCTTGGAATTTAGAGGCTGAATTAGAAATAGCACTGGAAAATTGTTCACAAATTTCCTGACCGGTATGAGCCCATGGTTTCTTACATGTTACACAGACAGCGCAGGGCAAAGACAGTGTTGTGTGTGGGTGGCTATGTACCCACATTCAGGAGCAGCAGTTCAGCTATTCTTAGCTTGGGAAAGGGGCAAGCAACCCCAGAAGACGATTAGGAAGATTAAAACAAAAATAATAGTTTGGGAGCCAAAAATAAAACCGTGAGTGTTGCATACCTGCAAAAGCACCAGCTCTAAAAGATAGCTGAGCAGAGACACGAGGCTCTGCAAATCCTTCCCATGAAAAAGATACTTGAATACCTGTTTGCCTTTTTCTGTGAAGCTGGAGAAATAGGAAGGCTTCTGGGGATCTGTTGGATACTTTTCTCTGCTTCCTTTGAAGAAGCCTTCAGCATATCTTGTTCAACATTAGAAACATTCTGAGTTCAAGATTGATAATGCTTGTATTTTGTATAGTCAGAAACCAGAATCCACTCCAGTTCAAAGATTCTCTAGACTGTGCTAATGCTTTTTGTCCAAATGAAACATATGGTCATTGTGTTAAATAAAGTGGGATTTGAGCACTGCTTTGTGCTAATAATTTCCAGTCTTCGTGTACTCTCTCCCTTTTTCTATCTATCTTCTCTCTCTTTGTGTGCGTGTGTGCTCCCTCTCTGTTGCTCTCTTCTTTCTGAGTGTTTTACAGAGCCTGGTAACATACAACACTGTGCAGGACTTGCAGCATATGAAGCCTGCTACATGGGGTTTTCGCTTTCATAGTCACTGTAGGTAGGCACCCAAACCAAACCATCCCCTGCGTCAGGGGGGATTCTCTCTAGATCTGCTTGTGCTGAGATGGAGCTAGAAATGATTGCTCACACAGACCTGCCAAGTACTTTCATTTTTACAGTGACTTTTTGGCCTGATTTTAGCAATAGAAAATAATAGAAGTTATTTTCTATTAATAAGAAGTTCGTCCGGTTGAGCAAGTAGCTGTTGAGAAGGTGGCACATCACTAAGCATCTTTGCTCAAAATAGTTTCTCCTTGAAGGCTGGTACGGTAAGAACTCCATTACATTTACACTACATTTGTTCTTCCAGAAAAAGAAACCTGTGATTTGAACAAGGAAAAGTGCAGAAGAAGAATCTGCAGGCCAGACTCAAGGACTCATCGATGTAAATGTTCTAGTGGCTATATTTTAAGTCGAAATAGACAGTTTTGTGAAGGTAATACGTGAATCTTCCATCAGCTTTATTCACAGGATGAAAAAAATCTTGTGCTATTTTACTTTACTCATATCTTGAGTATGAGAAAACACTCTGAGGTCTTAAAAATTCTAGATGTGCCATTTCAGTTTTCTGTCCTTCCAGGTTCTGAAATGGTTTAAAAGGAGACCTATGAAAGTGTCACAAGTGCTATTCTTGTCAGAAATTTTGGTCTTAGCCTGGGTAGTTAAAGGAGCTTCAGATAAATAGACACGCTTATGGGTGCTTGTTTAATTTTTTAAATAAAAATTAAACCAATATATCACCTAAGGTGAAACACTGAAAAATCTTGCAACAAATGGCTGTCTTTCGTCCCACTTTCAAAAAAGACACTAATTCTTCACATATTTCTAAATGTTTTAATCTGGATTGTTTTAATAAAAATCTAGCATTACTATTAACAGCAGTTAACATATCTCTTAGTATCTTTTTCACTACATGACCAGATTTGAAAAGACAGAAAGGCATCAGAAATTCTACATCTTACAGGATTTACAGCCCTGCCTGAGCAGCAGCCATCCAGTTCTGAGGAAATTCCCTACGACTACTTTCTGAATTTCAACTTCTAAACCACTTCTGTATTTTGAGAATTTTACTTAAGTCATGTTGGAGCCAATTTTTTAAAAGAATTTTTGTTTGAAGAAAGTGTCTAATGTAAATTATTTAAGTGTACACAGGATTTAAGTGGCACTGGAATCTTTATGGGAAGTCTTACTTTGGAAAGTCCTCTAGGCACCTATGCTGAACACAGGCAGCCTGAGTATGCTTTGCTAGCAGGTTTTTAAAGCTTATTTGAATAAGATCTGCAAACTTGCTTTTTTATCATTGATTAGGACCAACATATTTTTGTAAAATGAATGGGAGAAAGAGGTACTTCTTGAAGACTGTTATTTTGATTCATTAATCTAATTCCCTGACACTGGTGGTTGATGTTATTCTGATACTAGTTGATGATGATATTCTGACACAGCGAGTGCTTCTTTTGGCAGATATCAATGAATGTGGCTTCTGGAATCATGGCTGTACTTTGGGCTGTGTGAACATCCCTGGTTCCTACTACTGCACCTGCCCGAGCGGTTTTGTTCTGCTGCCTGACAGGAGAACGTGTCATGGTAAGTAGCAGCAATACAGAAACACATCCAATATTGTATTGAGGAGAGTCCTCATTTAACACTGGAACGGCTGAAAGTTTCGTGGGTTGCATTGCTCACTTCCAATCCCTTATTACATAAGTAGGATCAGCTTAAACTGAGTGAACCAAATTCAGAAGTCATGTTTAAGGAAGCATAATTTACACGTGAGTAATAAAGTGTGAGCCTCTTCAGGAGAAAAGAAAAGAAAACAAAACAAAAAAAAGAGTCAGGTCTCCAGAGAGATCTCTCTGCTCAGATTAGGCTCTGTGGAACATTCCAGGTGGATAAGCAGTTATATCTTTTTAAGTGCGGTCTCTGAATTTGGCTCATTCTGGCTATCCTGCATAAGAATTTGCACAGTCTCTGAATGGACAGCTTACAGCATCATATTTTTTCTCTTCAGATCAGCATTGATAGCATTGCTAATGTGCATGAAATAAATGAAATTTAATGCATGTACATCTGTTTACAACAAATAAGACACATGAAAGTACTTATAAAGTTGTTTATTCTGGGGATCTGCTGCGCCTGTGGGGTTCTTTACTTCATTTATCAACTAAATTGTGTATAAGAAGTATGCCTGAGAGAACTTATCCGTGTAATGTAGGTACATAAAGCAGGAAGCTCTCTGAAGCTGGATAAATGTGAATAAACTAAATGCAGAGAACACAGAAGTGGAGGGGAAAACAAACAAAGATCTGTCTGTCAGTAAGCTTCAAGGACCATATTTTAGTCATAGTAAGGGTTAGAGGTTAAGGGTTTTTTTTCCTCCCTTTATGCAGCACTGTGTATATTCAGCCTACAAATGAATAAAGCCTTTCTAAAGTAAGTCTAGAGCACAAAATGTGAAATGCGTTCAAGTGACTCTTAGGCATAGACAAGGGTCTTTCTACCTTGTTTCCATGGAAATAAAACATTGGTATATGCCCCAAGCAAAAGTGCCAGTGCACGCCAGTGAGTTCAGTCTGGAACATGGCAGGATCAGGACCTGGGGTATATTAAATATCACTACTAGACAGTAAATGTATCCATAGAGTCTAACAAGCTCTAGTAGTCAGTCTATCTGTTTTAGATCTCCAAGAGTCACTTCTCCCTCTCTATTAAGAGGGAACCCAGGAGCAGGGCTCAGTGACGCAAACGTGGGGGTCCAGGGTGTGTGTGACAGCTGCAGAAGGCAGACAGATGTGACAGGAGACCTGTAGGAGACCTGCAGCCAGAGACTATTGGGAGGTGGGATATCCTTTTGTGTTCAAAACAACACTTAGACACTGTGCAACTCAGTCCTGCTCTGGGTGACTAGCTTGAACTATATGCCTACATTTTGAATGGCTCAAATTAGATAGAAAATAATCTTTTTCTAACACAGGCTAGGGATGCAGCATGGACAGTATAACTCCTTAACTACTGCAGCACAAGGCAGATATGTCAGCAACTAAGCAACTTGAAAGACAGAGAGATGCAAGGTGAGAAGTTCACATGCTGGCCAGTCTTTTTGATGCTTTGTCCTCCAAGTCCTTTACAAAGCTCTTCATCTAAAGCCACAAGCTCTGGTCAGAAAGAAACACGTGATCAGTTCTTGACCCTTTTCAGTGTGCTTAAGGGGTTAGAACAATCCAGTCCAGAGAGCAGTTGCCCTGGAGAAGCAGTATTTGGAACAGCTATGCACCGTGTAAGCCAGTGTATGCAGCCGATTCAAAGAGCATCTGTGGGAAACTTGCATTAGTTCCAGTCTTCCAGCGGGTGTTGCCAGATGGCACTAGAATTGGCATAAAGAGACGCAGCACGGCAATACAGAAGGTGAAGGAGGATATCCTGTGAAATTGCATTAAAGAAATACTCAAAAAAATGTTAGCACTCCAGCAATTATAATGGAAAGTAAAGAAGCGCTGTTGCCAGGTCCTCAGATGGGTTTTCCCCTACAGCTTCAAAAATTGCAACTAAGGAACATAGCTTTATTTCTGGAAGGTTCATCTCCTGTTTTCATTGATTCTAGCTCTGTTATCCTTGGAGTAGCAGAAAAGTAGTTTTTCCTCATTCTCTTTGTGTTTTATACGTATTCTTTCAGTATAACTTCCTTGTAGCTTTCAAAACACAATCTATCTTCAATGAAATGTAAAAAAGGAAGTTTTCCAAATTATTTCTATTTTGATAACAGGTCTTCATACAATTTTGGAAAATTTAAAGCTGATCAATATATAATGGCTTCAGGACCCAGCAATTCTGGCTTTCTCCTTTGCTAAAATTTGGAGAGGATGGGGAAGAAAAAAATTGGAAAAAAACAGAACAAACGCTAGAAAGACCACAGAAGTGTTGTACTCACAACGTCACACTTTTTTTTTTCTTTTTTCTTTCTTTTTATTTTGCTGTTTAAGCAAGTGTTAATATCTCTTTTGAGGTGCTTAGTAAAAATTTTTATCATTTTTTAAAGATTTTATTTTTTTCCTCTTTTAATTACTGTAGAGCTAGTTTCCTGTACAAGTAATGACACTGAATGTAGCCATGGTTGCCTTCAAACATCTAAAGGGCCTGTTTGTTTTTGCCCTGAAGGATCTGTACTCAAAGTGGATGGCAAAACATGCACAGGTAAGTAACGTTTTTTCTAGCTGTAGTGACTGCCAAACTCTGTTCTTGGCACTAAGCACCAGAAGTGAATGAAGGCATTTTACACTTCTTTCGCACAGCTGTAAATGAATGTACAAGACAGAGGGCAATGGAATGGCAGGCGCTTTGAGTGCTGAGATGAGCAATATTCATCTTCTTATTTTAATAGATGCTTCTTAGCAGCCACATCCTATGTTTGCAGGCTGAATTCTTTTGTTGTCAGCACAGATCAAGGCATCTCCCAGACGTTTGTTGCAGGAGAAATCTAAAATTTAGATTTGAGGGGAAATACGGGCACAAAATTAGGACTTGGGTGAAATCTGAAGATGACTTCATTGGCATCGAGCAACCCAGGTTCAGAGTCATTCTAGCTTACAGCGATTTTACATAATTACCCACAAACGCAATTTTTGCAGTCAGAATATTTGAAGCTGCTGCACCTGCTAATCTGTCATTTCCCGTTCCAGCAAGCCTTCCGCATTCAGGGGACTGTAGCTTTTCAACTGTATCTTTTCAGTCTTAGGAATCAAGATAGCTCCATTAATGCCAGCCTTACACCTTGAAAAATCGCCTCCCTTCCCCTTTTACATCCCTTACGTACTTTGCACTGTAGTGTATACATAGACTCAGTCAGTGTTGCTGTTTTGCTAGCAACATTCCATTGAGAAAGCTCAGGTTGGCATTGAGGCTATAGCCATTGTACAGCCCCAAGAAGAAAGAATAGTTTATCTTTGTATAAAATGTTGGTTTGTTGTATTAGAAAGTGTCAACTTACCATCCTAGCCTAATTAACTTCTGGGGAAGGAATGGCATTAATTTGCTGTTTCTTTGCATGGAGTGCAAAGTCTGATAAAATTTGTTACTCTGTTGTAGAAGGGATGAGATTTGTATGGGAGAAAGAGTTCTCTGAAATAACGAACACACGGAAGCCCTCTTTATGTATCCCAACCCCCCTCCCTCCCATCTTCTGTTGTAGATTTTCAGGAAAAACTCTGGAAGAAGATACTACTAATTTGCTTTCACTTCACTAGACTTAGGCTTTCAGTAGGAGGCCTTTCAGTAAATCTGTCAGTCACTGACATGCTTTCACTGTAGAAATCCTAAGCAGAGTGAATTGTTCTCTTGTCCTCTGATTTTGTTGTATTTTTTTCTTAGAATGGCTAAATTAAATTTTTCAAATGCTCTGTTTAAGGTTGTACATCTCCAGATAATGGTGGCTGTAGTCAGATATGTTCTTCTTTAAGCCCATCCTCCTGGGAGTGTTCTTGTTTTCCTGGATATAAGCTTCAGCAAGACAGAAAGCACTGCACCGCTATAGGTCAGTATCTTAGTATGCCTGCATATTTCTGCCAACAAAAGCAAAATTAGAGTCCTTTAAAGTGGATTGCATAACTGGGATCCATTTTTGCAGTGGTTTTAGATTACTTTGTGAAGTATTAGTTGTTTGGAAAAATCCAAAATTTTGGAAATATACCAGAATAAGCACTAGTACATGGTTCAGTCTCCCTCACAGAAGATTCAGTCTGTTATCCAACTTCTGAATTTCATGCTGAGCTCCTGTACTGCGGGGGCCTATTTGGGTTTTTGTGCCCTCATACAAGTGTAGGTGTAGTTTCTTCCCAGTGTTACAGAATTGGAGTCGAGCTGTCTACATTTGGAGAACAGGGCAGGGAATAGTCTGTTGAAGGACCTTCCCTGCAAAAATATTTCTCGTGTGCTGGCCTCAGGAAGCCCAGGTGTTTGATGTGCGTCAGACCCTTCTGTTTCTTCTGAGAAAAGGGCAGACCCTGGTGAGCATCAAGGTATAAGCAATTGCATGAGAGAGGAGGAAAGAGAAGTTTGTGATTTGCTTCAGGAATAAGGGAAATGCTTTATGTTTTGGAGGACAGCATTTCCCTTGATTTTGCTGTGAAAAGCTTCTCGTGTGCAGAAGTCAAGTGTTCTGGCGTTTATGGTGATGCTGCGAAATGCAGAGGGAAGATTGTCTTGAGGCGAAGTCACTCAGTGTGAAATACAGCAGGGCTAGTGACTGATTTCATCACAAATTTTGAGGCTGATCTTGGGCAAGGCACTGATGCTGAAAACCTATATTCACATTTATCTTTGATTTCTGAGGCAAGTGGAATGTAGGGCAAGGGTTTTAATTCCTTTGTGCTTCTGTCCCTGATTTGGTCCTCTACCATTGATTACAATGTTAGCTAGGTAGTGATGTACTCTAGAGATCATTTGAACCTAGTGGAATTAACATAGGTGCAAATTTTCATCACCAGGTCCTAAGCCATATTTGTTATTTGCAAATGGCCAAGATATCCGCCAGATCAGTTTTGATGGAACAGATTATGCAAGTTTACTTGACTGGCAGATGGGAATAGTCTTAGCACTGGACTTTGACCCGGTGGAAAATAAGGTAAGGCATTAAAAATGAGAGGATTTTGAAGTGTTGCAAGGACAAACGGATTGGGCTTTCATGTGCCTTAACCTTTCTGCTGTCAGTGGTGCAGATTACATGTTGTGCTACTCGTTGTTCTGTTGCCTGTCCAGTAGCACAACTGGTACAGGATGCCAAACACTAGCTGAAGAGTTTCATCCTTTACTTACCAACTGAATGCGATTTGTACATTTACATGGCTAATTCACAGAGAATTTGGACTTCTAAGTTCAATTCAGGCATGATTTCAATTTTAAAGAACTTTTGTGAGATCAACAGTTTTCTCCCTTATGATTTCAGTACTGCTTTTTTTCTGTACAGCTACATCCCACAATCCCTGCTAAATGTAGGAGTAATCTTAACAAGAATTACTTCCCATGTCCTGTCATTACTGAACAAAACTGCTATACGCTTGCTGGGTTTATTGCACATATGAACTGTATTCCTCATATTGCAAGACACTGGTGTTGGAAATGGGAGTCTTCTCTGCATAAAGAGCTGTTTGTGTGGCCGCATCCCAGTGCCCTACTCTCTGCCTACAGTGTTGGGAAGGATAGGAGTTCAGCAGGGCTTTGCTAACCTTTCTGCAGCAGATAGTTATTCTTTCTCATGGTGACAGTTATTTACACTGTAGAAGTGTTACAAAAAGATACTGGATGGTACAGTGAAAGCTGATGAGGAGCTCAGTTCAGTTGCTGGAAACATCTCAAGGCCTGGATGGACACAGCTAAACCAATGGGAACGTTGCCAGATCTGCGTTACAGGAGGATTGTTCCAGGCGCTGCTGGAACATCGCTGCTGGCTCCTGAAACAAGGCCCTGCTGGGGAGCTAGCAGTTGTTCCATGCTGTGCCAAACATAAATCAACTGTGCCGGTGACACTGGCTGCGCACTCTTGTCCCACGTCTGTGGGGTGGGCAGTGCGGAGGCGAGGTGACAAGCATGGGGCCAGCCAGGCTGCAGCAGCCTGGTCCCCGCGGCACAGAGCTGAGGTGTGAGGTCACTCAGCTCAGCATCGCTCTGTGCTCCCATGGTAATTGAATTAGCTGGTTTAATGCTGGAGGCCTCCCTCCTGCTTTTTTTGGCCTCATTGTTAGCATCAAAACAAAGTTATTTGTTCCGTTGCTACCATTTGCAAAGAAAACTTCAGCATTGCTTTGTACACAGGTCTGCCATGCAGTGTTTGGCTCCCTCTGGATACCAAATACAAGACAATTTTTTTTTCCTTCATCCTTGGAAAACACAAATCTAGTTTTCCCACCAGCAGAGAACTCTTATTTTGACCCAAAATTGAGAAGCTTCTTATGGAAAAGTTAGAGCCTTACAGAATAGACACCTGGTAATAAATAACTGCAGGCTGAAAGAGAAAAAAAAAAAATAGAAGCAAATTATATAACTCCTTTTCCCTTCCAGCTCCTTGACACGCATACACTACTACTCGCTTTTCCCTACTCCCTCCTTTTTAAAATGAGCAGCCAGTGAAATGATAATGTTTCTTTTTGCCTGCTCCTACTTTTGCTTCCTCAGCTGTGCTTCATGTGAGGTAGCTGCCTGCTGAAACAAAACCTCAAGATATTCAGAGGGCTGTATATAGGGCAACCAGGATTTACAGCTAAGCACAAGCTGCCTGGGGAAGTCATCCTGGTTGAAGAACAAGTGCCTTTTTATTTGATCAGGGATCACAGGTTACCTGTGCAGCTTTTCGTGAATAAGCAGTCCAGGGAACTTTCAAGATGAAAAAGTTAATCAGAAGTGGAACAATTTGACAAGGGAAATAGAGCAGAAAGTGAGATGGGAACTAATAACACCTCATCTGTTATTTCTTCACAGATTTACTTTGCCCACACCGCCTTGAAATGGATAGAACGAGCTAATCTGGATGGCTCTGATCGTGAAAAAGTTGTTCATGAAGCTGTAGATATACCCGAAGGCCTTGCTGTGGACTGGATTAACCGTAAATTGTATTGGACAGACAGAGGGTACATGCTCCACAGTGCATTTATGTTGAAGCATGTCATAAAATTTTTGGAATAAATGACTGGTGATACAGAAATAGCTGAGATATCACTCTAAATTCAGTAATGCTTCACATTCTGATTGGGTAGCTGTAATCTCAAGTATATTCAGTTGGAGAGTTCTTTGAAATGCTGGAGGTTCGCTTTGAGTCTGCTATTGTGTTTTTATCTTTGTCTTTCCAAGAAGCAAGGGTTTGGACACAGCTGCGAGGAATCTAAAGCATGTACTGCATGTATACATATATGTACATGCACGTGTGAATATATATATGTATACACTCATATTTATATATATATACACTGCATGTGTGTACGTATAGGTATATATTTATATCTATAAAAATAATTAGTATTATTGCACCAAGTACATCTTGGACAGAAGTCAGCATTGTTGACAGCTAGAATCATGCACCTTTAAGCTAATGGAGAGTCTTTGTCAATTATCCCTCATAAAAGAGGAGTGGCCACTGGCAGACAGTATGACCTCAAATTTCACCTGATACCTAACCTTACATGCAGAGAGAAAGAACTTTGACCTTTGGTGAAAAGGCAGTGTCAGATCAGAACACATAATGAAGACTCCATGAAGAGCAGTCACGATGTTTCAGTACGACCCGTGTTTTACTAGTGCATTAAAAGTGGTTTTAAATGTCCAGATCACCCTCCTTTTCCCTTTTAAATAAGCTGCTAGTCCACTTCCTTGCTATTAAGAACAATCTTGTCTACACGATTGTGCTCCTGTATAAATATGCCAGTGTTTCTTGTGAAATGGGAAATTGTGGTGCTTGTCTCCATGAGACAAGAGCCAAGGGTGAAGCTGTGAATTGGTATCTGCCACGTCGTTCTCACTCACTGCGTTTACCTGTTCGTATCCCACATATGCACAGAGATATTTTTCCTACCATCTTTGTGTGGCCTTTCTATGCAGGTTCAGGTAGACACGGAAGACTGTAGACTTACTTTCAGGTAGAGGCTGATATTTGTTTGGCAAGATGAATTTTGTAGCAAGAAGTACAGTTTTCTGGAAAAAAGTCAGATTGGAAGACGGGCAACGTAGATTCTATGCTTGGCTCTGCCATAGATTTTAGGAATGATCATAAGGACATTAGCTTCATTCTTTCCTATAAAATAGATAGAATATGTAAATTGCCTGATGATTTCTGGATGAGAAATGATATATAAATGTACTATTTAAAAAAAATTCTTTATACATTTGATAATGCCATTCAGTTAGGAACTTGTTCTCCTCCTGACTCCCTTTAAAGCTAATATTCATCTATTAGTGATCATACCTCCAACTCATTATTTGCCCATAAAAGGAGAATTTCATGTCTACTTCAGAGCAGCAGGTATTTTATCATCATGCCCTGGACCAGACTGTGAGGCTGTAACATGAATTACTTGTTGATAACGCAACTGGGCATCCCACATCAGCAGGATTATTTCCTGTCATTGTAGAGTTATTTATTACAGTTTTGTACTAAACTAAAGCAATGTAAAACCTTAGTATGTTCTGCCTGAGAAGGTGATTAAAAAGGAGGGAGGCCCTAACACTGCTGTGTATGTTGCAGGAAGGCATGCATCGAAAAGAGCAATCTGAATGGAATGCGAAGAAAAATGATCATCTGGGAGGATATCTCCCAGCCCCGAGGGATTGCCATTCACCCATTTGCGAAGTAAGGAGTGATAAACCCTGTTAATGGTGTAATACTTGGGAAGGCTTTTTAAAAAGGAGCATGCCAGCCTTGCCTTTTTGTCAATCAAAAAGTGCAGTAGTCTCATGTTAGGATAGTTATTGCCTTGCAGAGTTGTGTGAACTGCAACGTTTTATTGCTGGCTTTCTTTTGTGAGTTGGGATGTGTTCATTTCTCATATAGATTTAAAAAAATACCAGAAGCATTAAAGATATTGTATGCATTTTAAGCTAAAGAAAAGCATGAGCGACTGAAGTCACCATGACAGTTGTAAGCACCACGCTACAAACTTTGATGGTTCCGTATCTATTAATGTGAAGAAGATAGTCACTTTTAACCAACGGTGCTTCCAAAGGGTTTTTTTCCCTCAGAAACTGAAATGTGGCCAAACCAAACCAAATCTACTGTTGTGAGGATGCATTGATTTAAATCGCCTTATATCTTACCTAGTGCTGAGATGATCAAAGGAGTTTTGAATGTTTAGGGTTAGGTTAGGGTTAGGGTTAGGGTTTAAACTATTGATGAAATTCTGGCCATTTTAATCAATGACAAAGCCCCATGGATTTCAGTCAACGTGCCTATAGTAGGATGGTTTTAAATACGTTGATTTTTTTGTTTTGTTTTTTTGTGCTTATATTCTGCTATGACTAAGTACTGATGAATGAAGCTGAGTTGGGGACGGTGTTTTGTTAGCTTCACTTTGTACATAAAAGAGCTGCAAGAATCTTTCAGTAGAGGTTGAACATGATAGAGACATTTTGCAGAAAAATTTTTAAGGACAGGTGGGTTCAGGGATATTGTTCATTAGAATTATTGGTAGAGGCAAGGGCTACAGAGGGAAAGGGAGGAGGAAACACCACTAAAACCTTCCTCATTAGAAAGTTAATGGTGAAAGGAGGAGCAGACATTATAGCAATGTCCATAATTGTAAAGTCAGTATTAAAGAGAGATCTGAGACACAATTAAGACTATTGAGAATACTGATCCCTGCATTGGCTACAGCAAAGCGGCTCATGTAAATAGAGCTAAGTGAATCTGTGAGTTATCTCAGTAAACCTGATAAAGGCAGATGATGCCTGGGAAGACTGGAGTCCAAACTTCAGAAGAAATTTGTGGTTTTGGCTATCTCCATTTTGAATGGCCATCTTGCACTGTCTGCTCTTTGAAAACCAGTAAGCACTCAAGTGAGTAACACTCAGGCCTCTAGAGGGAGACCCTGAGAATCATGATTTTATTAAAAGAAGAAAAGAGGCTGGGCCTGATACTGGTTTAACTTTTAAAATCAAAGTAACCTCTGAGGATGCTTGATTGATTTCCATGGGTAGTCAGTAATTTTAGTTCCATTTCTGTGTTGTTACACCCTTGTTTAGACAAGGGACTGGCTATTGCATCATCTTCTGTTGTCTGGGTTTGCTAAACCACTATCATCAGTCATGTGGAAAACACAAAAAGCAGATATGAAGAGCTGGCAGTTAGCATAGGCAGGAGGAGTTGTTTTTCAAAGATTTTGTGCCAACGAACAGAGTGGGGATTCCACATAAGTCCCAGTGTAATCACCTGGAGTCTTATGGCAAGTGTGAAAAGATCAGCAGCCAATATATTTGCTCAAAATGTACGCTTTTTTCTCATATGCCTCAGGCCTGTATTGCTAAATCTGATCTTTCTGCTTTGAAAGAACTCCACAGAGAGGAGGACAAACATTTACTTACTGACTTCCTGTATGCATTTTGTTTTCTAAAGGAGATTATTCTGGACTGACATGGGGCACAGTCCCCGGATTGACAGCTCTTCATTAGAAGGCATCGATCGCCAGGTTATAGCCAGCACTGGTCTGATGTGGCCCAGTGGAATAGCTCTCGACTACTTAGCCGACAAGTTGTACTGGTGTGATGCTGAGCAGTCAGTGGTTGAGAGCGCTAACCTGGATGGTTCTGGTCGTCGAGTTCTTGCACAGAATGATGTAGGTGAGGTTTTGGGGTTGATAATTACCTACTGCTGCTTCTCAGTGTGTATGTGTGTCTGCATATGTGGCTGTGCGTGTGAATTACCAGACGGTGGCTGTGCTGTATATCCCATGCAACTCTGTGTTGAGGTTAATGTCATTGCTTAGTTCTTTGTTCTGTCACCCAAAAGACTTTTATTTATTCATTTTAGCAAGAGAGCACCTTTCTGACAGTCTCTGCTTTTACTAATCAGCCACTTTGCATTGTACAGAGAGCTTCTCTGCCCTCACAGAACAGTGAAAAGAAAGAAGTTAAAAATGTGGTTTTCTTTTTCCATGCATGGCTGCTTAGTTGAATACAGGTTTTGTACTTTTTATTAAACCAGTGAGTTGTATTGTTGTAAGCTAGAAGAGAATTAATCTTGGCCACTAAGGTCCTTGAGCAGAGAACCTGCGTCTGTACAGTGTTGAACACTGAGATGATTCTAAATAAACAGTACGCACTGAATGGAAAAATGATTTATGCAATATGCTGGTAGTTGTAATGTCGAGATTTCTATTGTTTGACATGTAACTGTGTTGTTCTGGAGTAAGAGAACAGAAGTATTAGCAATGAGGATCTGATGTACCACATCTAAAGTAAACCATGTGTTTAAGAATCTCATACATGGCAAATTAGTTTCTGGAGAGGAGATTTCCCTTTGTGCATGACATCTCTCTGGGGACCATTTTGTAGGTGTGCATAAAAAACAAGGGCAGAATGAGGACTTTTGGCTCAGTACAATGACTGCCGTGGGTAGAGACCTCATGGTTACTCTTTTAAGCAGCTGCTGTTCTAGTCTCTGCTCTGGGAAGGCTTGTGTTTGTCTCCTAAGCCAGATTCCCTCCCACCTGCTTGGAGATGAGCAGAGTGAGGTCTTGAAGGAAGCAGTGTTCTGCTTTTTGTAAGACATCAAAAGCTCTGAGCAGAGTGACTTACCAGCATTCCTCTTTTTCACTGCTGCGCATATTCTGCTGTACGCTCTACTTTGCAACTGATCTGCAAAGCAGGACCTTGAAGCCTGGTGAAAGTTTCACTTCGTTTCTCCACAAGGAGCGGGACAGTGACTTATGGAGAAAAAATAGAGACGGAGAGCTAGGAGCACTGGAGAAACACAGGGTATGGGAAAGGAGGTAGGCTTGGAGCAGTGATACAGATGTTTGGAGGTAGGAGAAAAGAACATCAACACCTGTATGGAAATAAGTGAAAGAGATGAAGTGTAGGGGTGTGAATTTAGAAAGGTAGAGACTTGACATCCTGATGTTTTGCAAATGAGACCAGAATTCAGCTATTCTTCATGGACACCTGTACACTGGAGGACTGGAAGGTGGCATCTCTTCATAGGCTTTCTGCTGTAACATGAATTTTTATTACAGCAGCTCCCTCTAGTGCCCCTGTACTGAGAATTAATTCAGTATAGCTGCATGCAAAATAGGTGAGATTATTTCTGTTCTTCTGCTGATCCTGTTTTCAGCTGTAAGTGAAACAGCCTGTAAGCACCTGCCCCAGGCAGTGAACAACATAACCGTTCTTTTCGTTTATGCGGTAGGTTCGATTTGCACTGTTGCAGAAGAGGTTCATGTGATTATTAACTTTTCTCTTCTTCCTATGTTCATTGATGACACTATAATTCTGGTTTTAATCCTTATTGTATTTATAAATTAAGAGGTTAAGGAATTGCTGGTCAAGGCTGCCCCGCGGGTGGCATCGGTCCTGCCGAGCACAAGGCTGGGGCCCTCCCCCCATGTAGGCCCCCTCTCCTGGCCACGCCTCACCCGTCCTGAGACCGCGCCAGGCTGTGACACAGGCCTTGCTGAAGGCTCTAGAGAACAAGTCTTCTGAGGAGCAGCTGAGAGAACTCGGCTTGTTTAGTCAGGAGAGGAGGAGGCTGAGGGGAGACCTTCTCGCTCTCTACGACTGCCTGAGAAGTGGTTGTAGTGAGGTGGGTGTTGGTCTCTTCTCCTGAGTAACTAGCCGTAGGACGAGAGGAAACGGCCTCAAGTTGCATCAGGGGAGGTTTTGATTGCATATTAGAAAAAAATGTCTTTCCTGAAAGAGTTGTGAAGCATTGGAACAGGCTGCCCAGGGAAGTGGTGGCGTCAACATCCCTGGAGACATTCAAAAGTGGTGTAAATGTGCATTACGGTGCGGGAAGACCCGAGCCATAGAGATTCGTTTTTATTCCCAGAGTGAGATGAAGACAGAATGGTGGTCAAATGCTGCCAATCAAAGAGGCTGATTGATCACTTGTTGAATGGAAGGCAGGAGGAAACAGCGAGAGGGAAGAGAGACAAAGACAGGAAAGAAAGAAATCTAGCAAGCAGTCAGGACAGAGTGGCAAGAGATAGTCACCAGCATGGATCCAGTGGCGTCCTGTTGGTCTGTAGTTCCTGTGTGCGTCGGTGGTGGGGGTCCCCTCATCGTTTGGTCGCATGGCTTTTTCTAAGGTGTTTGGGGAGATTGTCCCGTAGGCAGTGGCACATAGGCCACGTTCCCCCAGTCCCGTGCATGTGTTTGTTTCTCAGTCCTGTCTGTGGCAGGCTGGGGAGGGGGTCAGTGTCTAGATACATTTTCCACAGCGAGGTACCCGCCCTCCAACTCCCTTTGAGGCTGGTTTTGGGTGGCTGTTTCTTCCTTGTCTGGATTGTATTCGGCTGGCCCACCCGGAGTTCCTGCAGCGAGCTGGGCTGCAGACAGGCTTTGAGGCAATTGTCTTGTCTTAAGACGTGGTCTCAGACAAGATGGCACTTCGGGCCACGCTTTAGAAGGTGTGGTGGTGATGGGTTGATGGTCTTAGAGGTCTTTTCCAACCTTAATGATTGTATGATTCGATGATTCTAGGAGTCTATGAAAGGCAGAGGAAACGGCAGCAACGGCTGTCCCCTTGTCCCGCTAGGACAGGCACCCCCTGAAAGCAAGGCTCACCTTGCTCCCGCCACGAGTTGTCCTTGGTAAAGCTGTGCTGGGTGTCCCATGGTGTCACCTTGTCCTTTGTGTGCCTCTAAGCCGTCTTCTGGCACATGTCTAGGAAGGGCAAGAGCTTCTTCCTGGAAACCTGCGTGAAGGCTCCAGGTCAGGAGCTGCCTCTCTTTCTTCCCACAGAACGCGAGAGCTCTTTCTGGGAACGGCTAAGCAAGAGACTGCAAAAGCCGTCAGCAGCTGTGTCCTTCATCCTAGGCAACAGAGGAAGGGTGCACCTCAGGCTGAACCCCCCACCACCTCCAAGCACCAGGGACCTCCCTGGGTGGCCTCTGACAGGCTCCTCGCCTGGTGCTGGCACAACAGCCCAAAGGAGACCAGGCCCTCTCATCCCCTCTCCATCGTGGCTCCGTGCACAAGAGGCAGCACCTCTTGACGCTCCAGGGGCAGGACTGAGGGACACAGAAGAAGACTCCAGGCAACAGCTGCCCGCCCGCCATTCCTTTATGGAGCGCTGGCAGCCCTTGCGCAGGCCGGCTGGGCCTCCCTTTCCCCCCAGCGGCACGCCTGGAGGCTTCGCCCTCTCGCAGCCACTGCAGAGCGCTGGCAGCTGTGCCACTTGCAGGGCTGCGGGTCGGTGGGGGGGCACTGGGGACCCCTGACCCCCCTTCAAGGTCGTTGTTGCCCGCGTCTCGTCAAGGGGACGCCTGGCATAGGATGAGGAGGGGGCTGGAGCCCAGGTCTGGTGAGGGAAGGTGGGTCCAGTCCCTGTGGCCGAGGCGCAGCCTTTCTCTCAGGCAAGCAACATGGCAGGCGGGAGCCAGCCCCAGGAGAGGGGCCCTCAGCCCCCGCCACCCTGTTATGTGAAGGCTGTAAAAGGAACTGTGTACTTCAGCAGCTCTGTGCTGGGCCACTTCTAGCAGAGGAGGGAGGCACTCCACTTCTGAAAGGCTGATCCCAGTGCTGCTTCAAGAAATTATGATGTCTAAGGTAGAAGCACTTTCTGGACCCGATCTGGTTGAAGGTCACCAGCAGTATAGAGACTGCACTGAGACAGACATGTGTCATAGCCTCCTCTGTGAAGAGCATAAGTAATATGTGCCCATAGTCCATCATTCATGGACACTGATCTCTCCCCATGAGATATCAAATTGAAGAAGTGGATATGACTATGGCACTGTGTTAGAAGTAGACCTGTATGCTGATACTGTTTTTGTTTACATGATTTCTTGTGTATTTTCTACAGATGTGGAAATGTGAAATCTACTTTCTTTGTAGGCCACCCTTTTGATGTAACGGTGTTTGAGGATCACCTTTGGTTTTCTGACTGGGCTAGGCCATCACTAATGAGGGTGGACAAGAAGACCGGCCAAAACAGGGTACGTCTTCGAGGCAGCATGCTGAGACCCTCATCAATGGTTGTAGTTCATCCTTTGGCGAAACCAGGTATACTGCAAAAATTAATCAGTCATTCCCTTCCAGCCTCCTCACTGATATCAGTAGAATAGATATCCTTGAGGAGAGAATTATCTTCTCAGAAATAGACTCTCTTTCACCTTGCACAGTCAGACTGGCATTTATTGAAAGCGTCATCTGGGCATGTGTCCCAGGAACGCTAACAGATTATGTATATTTATGATTATGCCGAAGAATAGATGCTGATCAATTGGCACAAGGCTACCATAGTCTTCTAATTCCTATTTATCCTTGTTTATTAGCAACGCTTGCACACACAATAACAAATGACATGGAGAAAGATTTTGTAAGATTTATTAGTTTTGGATCAAATAATTTGATTTTCTGTTTGGAACAATCTCTCTGTAAGCAGAAAAAAAGTAATTCAGTAGACCAAGATTGAGAGAAGGTAATCACAGGTTCCCTATGCCCTTGTAATGTTCTTTCAGTGAAGGTTAGGGCTCTAAATATTCTACTTCTAGTTTTTGTCAGTCCCTATTGTTTTTCCAACTGCTTCAACTCTGCACAGCTAAAAGATGATGTTGGCTGAAGAAACAGCTTGTTAAGTTGCCAGTTTTTCTGCACTAGGGGTAAATCCTTGCCTTTATGAGAATGGAGGCTGTGATCAGATCTGTGAAAATAATTATGGAGTTGCCCATTGCATGTGCCATCCAGGATTTGGGAAAACTCAAGATGGAAAAACCTGTCATGCTCTGGATGCTTCCAACACAACAGCAGGTACAATCCTCCAGTTCCAAAATAGACATTCACCCCTCCCATGCCCCCACGCCCCCAACCTGTAAGGATCCTGACAGATAGCATTGGAAAATATTCACCTTGCTCTATATAATGAATCATGGTTTCTCTGAAGAACGAAAACACTGGGGTGTTGTCCTGGGACAATAACATGGCTGACCATTGTCATTTTTCCCTTTGCGTATTAGCAGTAAGAGAGATGTGTGCAGTGCTGACAAGTATTGTGAGCAATGAGTTGCATTTCTTATCCTTTGTATTTGAGAAAACCCACCAGTGAGTGGTTTCAGGAATAATTTGAGGCCAGAAACAGGCTGGTCTTGTAGGATACTGATGTGTAATTTAAAAGGAAACCACGATGATTATTGAAAAGCAAACAAGTCATAGAAAATCAGAAAGTTAGTTTAGTAGATTTATATAGTCTGTGGCACTTTTTTCTTGTCTTTTTCAGGAAGTGCCTCTGTGCACAGGGAGGTACTGCCGATGACAACACCAGAGACCTTGCTCCGGAGCACACAAAGCAGTGGGATGTTCAAAGATATAGACAGTGGGGGAAAGCAGAAAATCAGAATTTTGTTGATGGCTGAAATCATGGTATCAGGTAGAGTCTGATGATTGCCTTTCTTTTATTTAATGTGAGGCTCTGAAGAGGTTTATAGAACAGAAAGAAGTCATAGGTCTTAAAGGGAGAAAGGCTCAGTGTCAAGACTGGTGGCATTTGTGCTCTAAACCCTCTTACAAGAAGCTGGGTCTGTGCAATTATGCCAGGTAGGACTGCGTTTTTGTTTGTTTGTCTCCATGTTCCTTTGCTATGTCAACAATACTTGATAATATTATCCAGGTCTAAAGAACAAACATTGCTAATTTGGAACAACTTGTGAAAGTCTCTCCCTTAGATTTTGTAGGTATATTAAGTTCCTCTGAACAACGTTGCAGTAAAACTATTGAATTCTGTATATGTTCAATGACACCGGATCATTAAATTGTACAATAGGTTTTACTTAGAATATTCAGAAATCCTGGTATTAATAACACTGCAACTCCTTCTAGACAAAGACAACAGCCCTAATGATTGTATTGACTTGTCATGATTAACACTGAAGAGCTATGTTTGAAACTTTGAGTCTGTGTTCCGGTTCTCTTGTTAGTTTTTTGGTTGGTTCATTGTTGAGGTTTTTTTATATACAGTACCTCCTTTAATCTGTCCAAATACATTTAGTGGGCTTTTTTTGCTGTTTATGCTATAGATCAAGATGACTGCACTGCACTAGAATGTGATGTCAATGCACAGTGTGTTTTGCTGGAAGATGGTGCTATGTGCCAGTGTTTGAAAGGATTTACCAGGAAGGGGAAATCATGCTATGGTAATAAAAGACTTTGATACAACCTTCTGGAAAACTGCAGAATGGGGGAGAGGAAGAAAGTCTATCTTTTCTCATATTAGCAGCTCTGTTGCTTGAGCCATCACAGAAAGTTCAATGGTATTGCTTGTTTTGAAGAGAACGATAAGCAGACAGCATGTAAGATGAAATGGCTAATTATCACATGCCTTTTTTTTCCCATAGTCATGAGTGTTAATCCTATTAATATTAACAAACAATAACAAGGATAATAGGAATAAAAAGCATAATTTATGTATTCATAAAAATTGCCTAATTATAAAAGCGCAGTCCATAGACATGAGAGTTAATTTATAATTTAGAAGTATGTGTTAAGGAATCTCTTAAAAATTAGTGTTCCTGACGTAATGTTGACATAAAAGTGCTGCTCTTGTTTCGTTCTAACACTAGAAAGAGACTCTAGCAATCAGACAACACATTGCTCAGAGTGGTTTTTGGACTTGCATACAACATAAATGAAAGCACTGTCTTCTTTCATAATGGCCAAGATAGGAAGACATTAGCAATAGAACAATTTACGATTTGGTGGCTAAGCATGAAGACTCACAGGAGTCTATGCTGCTATGGAAAGGAAAAAAAATTTGCAAGGTGAAATGGGTGTAAATTAAATGTTTTTTTTCATTGTGGTACCTTTTTTTTTTTTTTTTTTGTAAGCTTATGTGTTCTTTCTCAAAATAAAGTTTCTCTCTAGGTAGAGTTTAAGACTACAAGGATACTTTGAATAGGATCATTCCCTCCAAACAGGATTTTTTTGAAAGCAAGTGGTATTTGTGGAACCTCTAGGTCTCAAGTAGCTGTTTGACTATGTTAGACTGTTTAGAACATTCCCATCAAATTTCATACCAAGAAAAGGCCCCAAAGTCCTTCTTTTCCCCTTTGCTCCAGATGCACAAATGACAAGTGACAGTGTAGTCTGAGGGAGATAAATGATGTAGACATTTCTTTTTATCGATTTACCTGGTGGTTTCATGATCCATGTGTCCCTTTTGCTTGTTCTGTCTCCCAGATGTAGATGAGTGTGCTGGAAATATGGACCACTGTAATCGAAACGTTTCAAGATGTATCAATACAGAAGGGGGCTACGTCTGTAAATGCCGGGAAGGCTACACTGGAGATGGAGTCCATTGCTACGGTACGGGCATGTGTGAGGGCTGTGCTGTGTCTGGGAGGCTGGGGCAGGATCAGTGAGCAAGAGACACATCTGGTGATTTGAGCTAGCCTTGCATCAAGGTTTGAAGCTGTCAAATGAGCTGTTCTGGTTCTTTTTGAAAAATCTGGTAGGGGCATGGGTCCTAACAGCGGCTCCCCCAGACAGTTGACATTTATCGTTTCTTCCCTTTTCATTCTTTCCTTCCCGTTTGAAGCGTGGCAACCTCAGCAACTGATCAATATGCAAGGCCTGTATTTGTCGGTGGATACCTCCTCTCAGTGTTTGCACTATTTTTAGTAGCTACAGCAGGAGAGAGAGGAAGAGTGAAAGGGAGGAGGGAAATGGAGGTGAAGCAGTAGAGCTTTATTGGAAATCGTTGCCATGAATTTAAATGAAAGCAGGTATTGAGTGTGTCATAATACTCATCAAATAATTCCAGGTTGGTTTAACAGGCATGAGGTTCAAGGTGTTGACACTGACAACTTGAGTACATTTAGAGTCTTGTTAATAACCAGACGCACTGATTTTCCCATCCAGCTCTAATGCCAGGTCTTTACTTCATTCCTTATGTTTCTTAATTTTTTAATCCATTTTAGTAGCAAATATGAAGGAACAGGAAGGCTTTTCTCACCAGTATTTGACTAGCGCAGTTTGTTCAGAGCTTTATGAGTGTCTTGGCTTTTCTTTTGTCCCTTTCTTTTTCCTTTCTCCTTTATAACCAAATTCAAAGCCCATTAAATTTGACTCAATTCTTACATAGTCTTTACTGGACTTTGGTTCTTTGACACAGATAAGGATGAATGAAAAATTAAGAACAATGTCATTATTATGGGCAGGGTGTGGAAAGCATCGGAGGCCAGAGGTCTGAGAAGGCATTCTGCCTATAGTGGACAGAGATCTGGAGCTCATGTCTTTGAGAATGTTAGGAAGGGCAGACAGAAGTGACAAGCTCCTCTTGCTGTCCCAGCACCAGCTACAAGGCACATCCCCAGGCAGCTCTGGGCTCTCACTGTCTGTGGTATAGTTGCTCAGCTAGAATGATTGTGGTACCTACCACTATTATGGAAAAACAGTCCGTTATTCTCCTGAAGTCTTCAAGTCCAGAATATGGTATGATATGTTTTCTCAGTATTTTATAAATGTTTTCACAGTATTTTATAAATGGTGCAATCTTTTTATGATGTAAACAGAATGGAAACTAATTTTGTGCTTGATGACTTGAAATGTACTGTAAAAACCAGAAACTGGTAAGTGATTTTATATTTCCGTTTTAGATGCCTGCATACATGCACAGAATTTTTGTTGGTACATCCAGAAGTGGTACAAGATGAGTTCATGTTGTGTTGTTGAAATCACATTTCTTGGAATATGCTGCAACAGCTTTGTTCCTATATTTTTGCTTTTAAAAGTGCTCTGAATTTTCTGTGCTGCTCTGGGCCAGATTCTGTTAATTTTACTGTAGAAAATGTCACAGTGGTTTAAGCAATAATTTCACACAAATTGAGTTAGTTGATCTGTGATTTTCTTTCCCCAAAGTCAATCTGGCACATGTGTTCTGCTGACAGTTAGTAAAATGAGTCAGAGGCTCCCAAACTCTGGTTTGTTCACACCCCCCCTTTTCAAAGCTCCGGCTTTTGGTGGGGGTGCTTGGGCATGCTGCACCGTGACGGTGCCAGCCCCGGGGGGTGAGTGCCAGCCTGGTGGGAGCTGCCGCTGTGCGCTGTGCTGGAGGAGGTGTGGAGGCTGGGTGAGAGTGTGCGGCAGGAGGTCGGCCAGAGCTATACAGGAGCCTAACACAGGCTCGGAGACTGGAAACTCTTGCTGTCATCAGGGAGCCTCTTCATAGTAATTCAGAGGCTTACTTCATGTAAATGTTCACACAAATTGGATAAACCTGTAGGTTTCTAGACCCTTCTGTCTAAACTTTTTGTCTAGGCTGGACCACGCAGGCGGTACAGAGGTTGGCAATCCTCCACTCCCAAACCCTTCTACTGTCTTAAGGCAAGAACGCCAACTGGCAGTACTCAGTACTCATTCAGGGTGCAAGCTATGACTAGCAATGCCAGGAGAATACAGCTAGTGCAAATAAGTTTTCTCTTCAACTCTGCTGTACTCATTACATTTCATAGAGAAGCCTTTCCTTCCTTCTCCCTGTGGAGAGCTTCTGCAGCAGCAGAGCATGCTCTGAGGCCAGGGAGGCTGCGATTACTTGGCATAGAAAGTATGCTGGTTGCTTTTCCATTGCATTTTCCATGCAGGCATATTTGCACAGGGAAGGTCTTTGGGTTTTTTCCCCACTGCCAGGAAACTGCATTGCTGCAGCTACTGCCCTTTTAACCGATGCTCTGAGGCATTTCATTCTTCTAACTGCAGACTCTTTGGGTGACAGATATTGATGAGTGCAAGACGGGTTCGCACACCTGTGGAGAGAACATAACCTGCACAAATACAGAAGGAAACTTCACTTGCTCATGTGCTGATGATGCTTCTGGAACTGGCAATGGTTGCAGTGAGTAAATGGAGTGAGCAATTAAAATGAAGTGGCCCTTAACAAAGAACTGGCTTTTGGATAAAATTTTATACCTGGAAATTAAGGAAACCCTGTACAGTGACATTACTGGACAGCTTGTGGGTCCATTTGGCATTGCTTTAGGGGTCTGTTTTGAGGTGGGCTAAGCAGACTGGATCAGAGTTTAGTTTGGAAATATCTACATTAAGGTTCAATGCTAATTTTTACTGTCTAAATGTAATGACACATCTATCTATTGGCCTTTACAATCAGCAGCAGTACTGAATGCTTCTTGGAGATAACATTTTTGGAGGTGATTTCAGTCTATGTCATTTTTCAAACTCTGCCTTTTTTCCCTCTGCAGGCTAGCATGAGAACAGCACATAAAATTCAAGTCCCATTTCATTCTTCAGAATAAGCTAGTCTTTCAGATCCAGTGGCTAATTTTTCAAAAGAAGTCTGAAACTCTGTAGAAAATTAGGTTAACAGCTTAATGAAGGGAGCTGCTGAAGGTTCAGCACTAGTGACTATCTGACCCTCATTTCAGTGACTCAGTGTGACAGCAGCATTCCATGGAAATGTGGAGCTGAGTGACTCATCATCTTACTGTGTCAGCCCTCTTCATCGGGGTGAATTTTACTCCAGCTCAAGTGACTATCTGATGGTGGAGGGACACTCTGTGATTGTCACAGATCTGTTTCTGAAAAAAAAACATCAAAAAACCAGAAGGAAATTATGGTTTTTTAAAGTAGAACACCTATCAGGATCCCCATCCCCTTTTCAGTTACTTAAGCTTTCAGTAGTTTCAGGTGTCACTCAGGAAATGATGATTTTAAATGATGAAGTAATGCCTCCTAGGTCCCTCAGCTGTAAGTCTGATCCCATATCTTCATGGGTGTTAACATGCTGCTTTAGTTCTTTGCCTAATAAGCTCTTTTAGGAAGCTTAAATTTTCTTTGCAGAATGCAGTCACACCTGGGGTTCACTAAAATCACTCATTCCTTTCCATTCAGGCTCTTTGCCATGACAGTTCTCCTGCAAATGAAATTTTAAAAAACAAATGTCATTGAAGGTCATGTTGCAATAAAACTGGTGGGAGTCATAAAACTGATCCCATAAATGTATGAGAGCGATTAGGTGCATTTCTGCTAAGCTGTACTGCTAGAAGTTCTTTTCCATGTAGATGTTTGGTTCTGACCTATAGATTTACTGTAGCATCAAAGTAAGCAAGAAAGCTCTCTTCTTCTGTAAGGACATGCCTGCACTGTGGGTCATGCTGTGCAGAGATATTAGAGATACCTTTAAAACTTGCTAGTTTGGATATCTATATAGGTGACAATGTGTGTCTCACAGCAGGCTATAGAACCCTTTGAAGAATTGGGTCGAGTTCCCTACTTGCCCAGTGATGCTGTTATCTGCCCCTGAGCTAGCTTGAAACAACAATAAATGTGATCTGCAGTCACACGCAGATGCAATCAACTGGATGACAGCAGAGTAGAAATAGTCTGCATAAGAACAACAAGAAGTTGCATGTGAAAACTTCTCCATCTGAGATGCAAGTGTGTGAAATACGGTCACCCTTCACCTGTAGATCTGACTCTGGTACTTTATGCATGGAAGAGATTTACCATACCCTAAAGCTGCATAAGTTGCAAAAATCGTTCATGTGTAAGTAACTAGATAGCCAGTACAGTTTTTCTTCAGAGCTCTTCTCACAGATCTAAGGAGACAGAATGCAGCCAACCTCTCAGGGTTTTTCATTGCTAATCTAGAATAAAGCATATTTAGTATTTTGTTCTAAAGTTCTGTGTGCCTAAATTTGATAAGCAACATAAGCAAATAGGTAAAACACCAGTAACAGGCAATAGATATTTTTACCTATTTTCCTGTCTTGAAGTTCTGGAACTCTTTCGTAAGATCTTGTTGCCAATGCAGCCAAAAGTTCGAGATGTCCTTGTGAAATCCTGTATTTCAGAATCTACCGTGTCCCCCACTGTTGTCAGCAATGAATACTCTACACGCCCTGTGCAAGGTGATGTTGTAAGATGCCCTCCTTTGTATGAGTCATACTGCCTCCATGGTGGCGTGTGCAGTTATGTTTCTGATCTACAAGACTATGCCTGCAAGTAAGTACAGAAATTTTTGTTGTCTGTGCTGATGAATGGTATCCTTAGGGCTCAGCTGAGTGCAGATGGTGAAGTGTTTGTCCATAAGTTATCTGTTCATCACTTATGGTAGCAATTATCATTAGACTCTGCTCTTTTCTGTAAACAATCACTGCAAGTTTTTGTAAGTGCTCACTCCATTCACACCCATTGCAATTAATAGTAGGATTGGGTCTGTTCCCTAAGCACTCGATTCTGTGCTTTGGAAAAGTGAGATAAGTTGTTGCATGACTTAGTGCTCATGGATTTATGAAAGAGGTGCTTGCTGTCTTTCCTGCATGTATTGTGCTGACTTGTACCTCCCTGTTGGCCTTGGTGTTCTTGTGTAGCACTCATTGGGATGGAAGAGGACACCTCTGTCTTGCCTTCTCTGATTTGGACTAGGAAGAAGTCTGGTGTCAGCATCTTCCCTTCAGTTTTGAAGAGTCTTGGTTCCTGGCAGAAGGGGTACAACATGGTGGTCCTCTTAAACAGGGAGAGTAGCAATGAGACCTCAAAAACAAGACCTCCTTCCTCCTGTCGATATTTTTGTGAAGCCTAATTCTCTGTTGCCCAGATGCAGTTACTGATAAAGGCAAAGCGAATCTCGTGTTTCCCGAGGTCAGCCTTGGCCTGGTCAATGTGACAGCCTAGTCTCATGGGGTATTAATTTCTTCAAAACCATTGGTGTTACTGTTTCATTGTGTAACTGGGTTATGTCTTTCTTCAAAAACGTTTACAGTGGCACAAATCCGATGCCTGCCTCCTCCCCTGGGGTCTCACCTAGTGAGTGAGGATGCGTGCAGGGGATGGATGCTGTTCTGTAGTAGGCGAATCTCCCTCTGTGTCTCAGTAACTTAGGTGGCCCTGGTATAACCCTGGAGTGAGGAGAGCAAGCTTTGTGCTGAAGGATTTCTTTGACCCACCGTTCCCCCAGATCTTCCTTGTACTGCACTGCAGAAACCTCTGTACCAGGCCATTCCTGCAAGCACTGTCAAATCCTAGGCTTTCTTATTTTAAAATATGAGTGATCTCCCTTGCCTACAGACCTCTGTGCCTGCAGGAATGTGAAAACAATATATGTCATGTACATACGTGGGAAGGAAGTGCACGCTTTGTGCCGTGGATTTCCAAAGCTCAGCAAAACCCTTGGGAAAAGACATTACAGGAGGTGGACTCATGGTCATCTCTGGTATTTCTTACGAATTTTTAGTGTAGATTTTAGAGGTATTGAAAACTATCTTTTTTCACCACACTGAGTTTCTCCTATTGAAACAAGAGTCTAGAACTGCAGAACTTGCAAATAGGATCACATATTTTTTTCTTTTATTTCTTAGGTGTTAATGCATAATAAGAATCCAAATGTACGTATTCTACAGTTCTGGAAGTGGAAGCAGTTTAAAAAAATTAAGAAGCAACAGTGCTTAGCCAGGTTCCTGGGAGCCAGGGTTTGTGTGTGGACCTTGCTGAAGTCTCACATTACTGAATTCTCACTAGATGGCAGCATTCATTCATGCAGGCTGTAATATATTAAATACCAAAACGGTGTCATGGAAAAAGGTTGTCTAGCAAAAATCACATACCACATGTGATTTGTATTTTAATTGATAAAAGCTCTTACACTAGAAAGTAGATCTTCTGGCTTGTATGGAATTTATTGTGATCTTATATTAAAAAATTAGCATTTTTCTGCCTGCCAACATATATGCATTCCAATCTGTGACAGAATGAGCGTGCTTGTGCCTGATTTAATAATGAATGCTGATATAACGTTTTCAGGACATTGGGTAAAGGCTGCTGCAGGTCAAATCCTGCTTCTATTGCTCATTTAACTAGGTCTTTTGACTTGGGTAAAACTAGGCCAATAATTGTGAGAAGGATTTGAGCCTACATTGCTGAGAGATTGTTATGAATTGAGTAGACTTCATTTTTAATGTTTATTATTTCTAATTTTTGTGCCTCTCACCTTGGACAGTAAAACTAGGCTGATTCTTTTTGATGTATTTCTCACTTTCTAGTAATTTTAATTTGAGAGTTGCATGCACTGGTAAGGTATTTCTCTGTTTGGTTTTACAGTGGTAAAAACACACAAATAAAAACTGCCTACAGAAGCAGCTTGTATTAAAACTAAATTATGAAGATATTTCAAATGCATATGAGGGGTTTTTTTTAAGTACTTTCATTTGTCTTTTATTTTAAAGTAAGGATTCAGATTAAAATTTGATTCACTTAACCAACTCACTCTGAAAATATGAGTAAGTCCTATATTGCCTATTTCAAAGAAAGAGAAGCTTGCTGTTGGGAACAGTTAAGTGGAAAAATCTTAGGGAAACACTAATCATACAGCAGGAGTTAAGAGAAAATTATTTTTTCTATTCTTTACCCATGGGAATCTGGAATTTATAATCTCTCTGTGTAATTCTATAGGTGATTCACTAGCTTTACAGTAAAAAAAAAAGTCTTTAATATTGAATTCTACAGGTTTTGACAGCCATTCCTTTAAAATAATTTTATCTTCACCACTACTAAATTCAACCAGGTATTTCCTTAGCAGTTGCCAATGATAAATCAATACACAAAGTGACTGAAATGATGATCTGGGGTTTTTCCTCTGCCGCCCGTTACAAAGTGTGTTTGCTTCCTTTTGGCAGCTGTATCACGGGCTATGTGGGGGAGCGGTGCCAGTTCAGCGACCTGGAGTGGTGGGAGCAGCAGCAAGCTGAGCGGGTGAAGATGCGGAACATCACCATCGCAGTGTGCATAGCGGTGCTGGTCTTCCTGCTCCTGCTGGGGTCCCTGGCTGCTTACTGCCACAGGTAGTGCTTTCAAACACCCACTGCGAAGGGGTGCACAGGGACCAAGGAGCTGCTGACTTTCACAGAGGGCTCACGGCAAAGAACGTGAGCTGTTCCTCAGCTGGTGGAAATCACCCTATCATCCTTGCTACTCTTTTGATTTTCAGTAATTGCATCTATGATTAGTTTAGAAAGTTCTGGCATGTCCCTTGCCTGCAGTATTTGCGTTGGTATTAGTAAGTGACATGTGTCTGGGGGGAAGAAAAATAGACCTTACTAGGTTTAAAGAGGAGCCATAATTTGTATTGATGAGAGAGTTCAGGAGCATGCTATTTACTTCTTCGTTGGCTTCGCTTAAGAGCGCTAGATGTCTGAAACTGTCGTGGTAGGGTTTGGTTCGTCTCTGCTAGCTATCCCATTTCTTTACTTTTGCTTCCCTTTCAGTGTAGAGTGGCACTGAAAGTTTCCTTGATGTTGAGAAAAGCAGCGTACTAATCGTCCAAAAGCAAACTTCCACAGAGATGCCTCCAGCAACGGACATGAAAGGAGTTTTCCTGGCAGTAGAAAGAGCAAAATCAGGGATGTGAGCCTAAGACACATCTGTTGTAAAAGTGCTCTCTGGCATTTTCCATGCCTGTGATGAATTGTGCAGGTTTGGGATTCTTCTTATGGCAGAAAGAATCCCTACAGTCACTATTTAAGAACCCAGTCTGATGTTAAATTAAATGTCATCAATGTCCCTTGGACTGGAAAGTATTCAGCATTTAATAAGTTAGAGTCTTTTGCCTATGACCTTGGCACATAACTGTTCTCTGAGGCTCTTGTTTAAATGCATATTCATATTTAAAAGTAAACAAACAAAAAGCCAGACAGCAGCCAAATCAAGAGTCTCTTACTGCATGCTGACCTGCCCTCTGTGTGCAGGGGTTTTGTTTGTGTTTTACATTAATTTTAAAATTAGACTCTCCTAGGCATAAAAAGTTAAGCTATGAAAGAAGTTAACTATGGAAGCTAATATTTTCCATTCTTATTTAATGGTTCCTAGCATATTTAGTCCATAAAAGTAGAGAAGCTGCCGTGTTTCTTAGTTTCTGTTAAGTAATGGTAGCAGTCCATAATTAGAGCGAAATGTAGCCTGGTTTGTTCTCATGACCTCGGATTCAGTGCTAATCAGTGGAATGATACATACAGAATAGACAAATTGTGAGATTCTTATATTTCCCCTATATGTCATATAAACTGTCATGAAAAATCACCAGAATGTGGCTGGTTTTAAGGTGTGAAGATATTAATTTTCTTCCCTTCCTCTCTCTTTTGTCATTTCTCCCTGATTTACCTTTCTTTCTTGCCAAATGCTTTTGATCAATATAACTATTTACCTCAACAACAAGTTTTCAATTACATGCATGACTGAATTTGTACTGCAGCTATTACTAGGCTAACTAGAGCAAAATGAAACTACTGACCTAAAATCCTTGTTTAACTGGAGTCTGGAAATCAGTATTTGGGTTGAAATTGCTATACTGCTTATTCACATAATCTACTGTGTTTTGAAACGTACCGATTAAGTCTGTAACAGTCCTGTTCCTTCCCCTGTAAAATGGAGACACCGATCTCCTTTTAATTGGAGGAAAAGAAGCTGTAGGTCTACACATGCCAGTCTGAAAAATGTGTGAACTAAAGGCCAAGAATACCAAAGTATTGTGTTGGTTTGTTCAATGACTGTAGTTTGCTGAAGACTGTTGTGTTATTCTTAATGTCAGGTTTATGTAGTCTGACTATATAATATGCCAAGTTTCCTGTCTTCCTTCGGAAGCAAGGAAACAGCTCTTTTGTGTCAACAAAAAATCTGAATCACAGATTTAACACCCACAACCCCTTCACTTAAATTGGCCAAGGCCGTGCCAAAATCGGCAGCAGGACTGGGATTAGGATTGAGAAATTCTTGGCCTCTTGCCCACACTTGGTCAGATGGACTTCACTGCCTCGACTACTCATGCTCAGTCACACGTGAAGACTCCCATGGCCACCAAGTCCATCTGGCATCTGTTGCTCTGCATGCTGTAAAGTGAGATGTAGAATTAGTGATCTTCTTGAGCAGGGCATCGTGCTGTGAACCGTGCCTCTGTGTGAGCTCGGTACAATGGATTTTACAACTCCCGAGTAATGGGCTCAAGTTCTGTCAGCACTATGAGCTGCAGTGTGGAACGGGCACATCCAGGTGGCAAAACATGAACAGCAGCCTTGCCAGGAAAAGTCAAAATGGACTAATATACCTTATTTCTCATTATTCTCATCTGTGGATATACCCTCAGATCTGACTTCTATTTGATGTCTTATTAGCAGTCCCAGTTCTATCCTCCACCGGAGACAGTTACTTTTTTTAAATGTTTGAATACACAGGAACATGTTATAGAGTATCTGGGGAGAAAATCCGTGGTGGAGACATGATCTTTCTCATTTCTAGCAAAAAGGAAATTTTATTTACATTTTCATGAAGGGAGTAACATAAGACAATTGTGGCAGATGCACTTTCCCAATTCATAACTCAATGTGATGTAGAAATAAAAGGAAATTTCCTATTTTCTTTGGTACATGTATATTAAACTTCATTTAAAATAGATCAGGTAGAAGGATATTATAACTTCAGACTTCCGGAATCTGAAGAGTGTAACATTAATTTTGTTAGCTGATATCTAGGAGGAGAAAAAACATGTATGTAAGGTCAGTGAAGAGGTAGCGATTTGGATCTCAAGGAGCTCAAATGAGCTCTTTTTCTTATGACCATGTTTTCTGTGTTGGGGTAATCAGCTAATTAAACAGCTAATTCTGTTGGTCATGCTTTTTCCTGGAAATGTCTTAGTTTCAAGCTTTTTGAGGCTTTCAATTTGTTTATTTCATAGTAATTTCTGAAATTGTTGGTTTTAATAAATAATGCAGATGAATATACAAGTGACTTTCATAGTTGTAACTATCAATGGTGTACAAAAATACAGTCGGGTTTTTATTTCTGAGCTTCACCCACAAACACTGTTCATTGTATTGGCTGAAACCTGAATCTTTATACGAGGAATGTATTATAAATAGAATAATACAAGGGAAGGGGGTAGTTAAAATTATGAGACCTTTTGTTTTTTCTGATGAATGACCCTTTACAGATGGCATATGAGAACAAATATTGTTTCACTTCTTACTGACTTCTGTTTCTGATAAGCTGTTTGTTTTAACCACTGTGCGGTAATTGACAGTAATACACCCTTTCAAACCAATGCAAGAAAACAAAATGTATGTCCCTGCTGTAAATACCTATAGAATAATGCGCGAAAGGAAGCAGCATCTGCTCCTACCAAAGCAAAATAATTTGTTTCAGCTTTTGTTCTGTTGCAGAAGTCAAAACTTGTATAAGAAGAATCTCTGTGCAGAAGTGGTAAGAGATACCAGCAGCCACACTGACAATGAGAACGTGACACCTACTGGCAACAAGTCTCGGGTAACTATATTAATGTGGAGTGGAGAGGGAAGCAGGAAGGATCAAAGAGTGTTAGGGATCCACTTGAGATTATCCATCAAATAATTCACATCTTAAATATATTAAATAACTGCTAGAAGTCATCAAGTGCTTTGCTGTGAACCCTAGTTCATCTTACCTCATTGTTATCCCTCAAAGTTCACAGCTGCCTGGATGTATTGCAGCCATTAGCCAGTGTTATTGTTAGCTTTGAACACAACAGTTGGGGAACTGTGTTCTAAATTAAGGAAATGGCAATGTGATGACATGGCATATCACAGAGCTATTTTCACAGGAAAGTATGCCCTCCATAAAAAAGCCTTCTTGGAAGCCAAGTATTGTGTGTGCTACATGAGATGTTGAACTTTATTTGTGGGGTTGATGAAATTAAATGTCTTTGTAGTAGAGGCTGCTGCCTTGTAAAGAAAAACAGCCAGGATGTTTTGGGGCAGTTTGGGAGGGAATATAAAATACCAGTTATGTACTGGTGTACGCAGAATTGCTATCATGATCTGGTTGTGCTGACCTGTTCTGTTGTGGGGTAACTGCACACATGTTTTTCTATTATAGGTGTTACTGCAAGGTTTTAAAGCTTTCCACACCCAGCAGTAGCTGGAAAGGTACAAGAAATGTGCATATAGTTATGTTCACAAAAGAACTTGACTTTAAAGGGCCTGAAGTTTGACTCTGCTCCAAATTGTTGAGTCCAGAAAGAGATGAGTTTGTTCTACTTGGGAGTCTGTTTGAGGGGTTGAGTATCATGGAATATTTATAGTGTAAATCCAAGGTTTTTTGATCAACCTGAAGAAGGCCTCGCAAATGGTTTTGATTGCATGCCTGGCAGGATTTGTGAGTGGGTTAGCCACTGAAACACACTATCAAACGTATGTAAGGAGCACTGAATTGACCTGACTCTGGTTATGACATGTTGTTCCTTAGCTGGTCACCTGTGTATGCTTGAGGACCTTTTATTCCCAGCACTTTGTTCCTCCAGGTGCTGGACAGCAAACGTGCTGAATTGCGGTGATGCCATCATTGGTTCACAGCAGAGACAAAATACACAGCTTGCGCAATATCTGAGGCTGGGAGAGTCAGAAGCGTCTGTTGGGACTGAGCACAGCTCGTTGCCTGGGAGCAGTGCTCTAGGAGGCCTGCAGCTCATCAGCTGTGTCCCCACCTGCTTTTGTCCCCACAGTTTATGCTAGTGGTCAATGACATTTTTGCTGCATATCGGCATAATTAGACAGCTAAGCAGTGGACTGAATCAACAAAAACAAATCCAACCTACTCATCTATTACACCCTCGTGTTAAATTCCACCATGCGTTCTTGCACTGGGAGACATCAAATACATTAATAAAGTAATTATTGCAAATGGCTTGTTGCAGGCTGGAAGAGGAAATCATTGACCCTTTGCTAATTATTGCTGCTTACACAGTAATGGATTCCTGTGGTTTCATGCACGTGATTTTCTCTGTGCTGGTGTAGCCATTGAGTGTTAATTTCTCTGGGGCTTCGTACATGCATGCACTCAGGTTAGAAACTGTAGAGGTGACAAAAAGCAGCAGAAAGTTGTCCATTTCTAGCATACACTTAAAGTGGATTATTAGCCTTATGTAAAAAAAGAGATTATACTACACTGGGGACACAAAACTCTATAGCTCCTCACCTTTTAAGTTACTGGAGTAGGTTTTTGAGTGGTATTGATTTACATAGCATTAATAATTCTAATGAAGGACTTCATATGGGGACTGGATTATGTATATGCAGTAACTGTGAAGAGCTCAAGAAATTAATTCCTTTTATAGCCCACAGTGCTACTTCTCATTTGTGAGGCTGGGGAGAGGGAATGCAAAGATTTTCTTGTTCTTGTCCATCTAGGTTAATGTAGAGGATAACGAGATTTTACGCTATCACACATATCAAATGCTAGGTATCATGGTACTGAAACTATACCTATAAACTGTCCAGGTGTCATTCACTTTTCTCTTTACTTCTATTCTGCCAGATGAGGCTGCACTTAGCTGAGGTATGCTGGGGTATTTTTTCACATTCATATTAGAGTTCCATAGGCCAGACTATGTTTGTCCTAGGGATGTGCAAGCCTTGGTAAACTTCTGCACACGCCTGGATTTTGATGCTATTCTGAGACTTTTCATCCAGCAAGTGTTCTGCTTTGCACAGTCTAAGACAATTTGCAGAACTGTGTGTGGCTGAATCTCCTCCAGGGGTCTGTCTCATGCGGGTTAGCAGCTGTAAACCTACCGATTTTATGTAAATTAACCGATGCCTAAATAGTCACACCTGCTACATCTGTGATCTATCCACATAAATCCACCAATCCACCTGGACCACTGAAGCTGTCAGTCCTTCTGTTGGAACATCCTATTTACAGATGTTTTATCTTCTTCCTTGTCTCTTCTCTTTAGACATCTTCCCTTTACTGAGTTTCCCTCTTTCCCTCTATGCTATTTGAGCACAGTGTTTCACAGTGCTTTCCTCTACCCCTTTTAATCTGTTTTCCCCCTGGTCATTTCAGCACATTGCCCCAGAGGGTCCCATCTTCTGCTTCTAAGGTGTCACTTCCATTGTCACTGTGGGACGATGGAACCGCACCCCCCCGGTGGTGCTGAGAGCGAGAAGGGGAGGCTTGCTTTCTTCCCTGTGTCTGACAGGGTCTCCTGCTGTCTGGTTGTGGGTCTCTCTAATACTTTAAAAGTGTCCCTCAGTACTACAGAGAGGATTGATTTTCACATACTTCTGTTCTTGCATCTGGAAAAGCTGATTTGCAAGGCAAGGGAATGGGTAGTGCTTTACTAGACTGGGACCGCACTCTTTCCAAAGAGAGACCGGGGCTGTCATCAACTCAAATGTTTAATTATCTGCAGGGGAAGGGTCATCCCAGAAGCCAGGATGACCTTTTTCCTTCTGCAGTGGTTGGAGTGTGTGGCCCTTCTAGTTTGTCTCTTGGGTTTCAGAAAACCGGTTCATTTTATATTGATTTGGTCTCTGTATATTTTGTGCATATTGTATGTATTTGCAGTTTGCGGTTGTTAAGGAGTGTAATGGTTCTCTGGAGACTGAAGTGGTTGATCTAATTGAGTGTGAGACAGCAGATCCTCATCCTGCCTGTCCTTCAGAATATGGTGAGTAAGATTTCCTTCGTTATTAGATCTCTCCTCACCTTTGTACCAGCAGGAGCAGCAGCTAATAGAGGGGACAGAGAAATCAAAACGGGATTTCTGGCCTGTTTAAAGCTGCTGTGCGCAGCAGAAGCTATGTTTGTATTGCTCTGAAGAGACTATTCAGTCCTTCACTTTGGTGATTATTCATGAGAAATTACACTACAACAGTGCTTTCACACTCATAAGAAGCCAGATGCCTCTTGTGATAATAATAATATCACATTTTTGCATTTATATAGAACTTCACAGGTTTGCTTCATAATAAGTGAAGTTATACCCATCATACTGATGATGAATGTATATCCGTGGAAAGGTATACTTTGATAGTCCTTATTCATTCAGGCAGGATAACTGGTATGGTGTGAGGAGTCAAGATCTCCCCAGAAAATGTTTACGCTCTAGCAGCAACTGCAGTTCTACTTTCTGTGTTAAACAAGGTATTTGACTGCTTGGGGAGTGATGAGATCAATGAAGATGTGCCTCCCATTAGCAGTGCAAAGGTAGCAGGCAGCACAGAAGCACACAATAGGCTTCCATGGCCTACAGGTTACCAGCTAGACCACTGAGTTTTAGAAAATGCTGCCTCATACATGGCAACTGAATCTCCTGATTGCTCAGATGGTGAGAACTGATGGAGAAAGACTAAACTAACCATTTGTCTTATTTACCGTATTTACCTCCTGACTACAGAGGAGAACCACTAGAGAACCCAGTTTGCATCAGCCATTTAGAAATATGCAAAGGCAAAAGTTTGAGGATACTTGAATGGGCAGGTATCTTGCAAGATTTGCAAAATTGCCCATCCTGTTCTTAGACATATGTTGGAAAGTCACTTCATTCATCAGTAGAAAATATGCTTCATATTTACTTGGTTGGACTAATATTGTGAACATGTGTAGAACTGTATGGTCCAGTGAAGGAAACCTGATGTTTCCCATTAGGAGGCTCTGTTTTCATTTATAGTTTTATCAGATGCAGCTATTGGAACAGAAATTTCCCATGACAGGTGTCTGATTTTTTTTTTCCTAGTTGAAAATATTAGCTAAGGTGGTTCAACCATTTTAGGGAACAAGACTGGCAAATAATCTGATGTCTTTCCTAATATGTTAAAGAAAGTTCTTATACCATGCCAGTGGAGAATTCTAAGACCTTTTGACTTTGGAGCAGGGGCTTTAATTTTGCCAGGCAGACAGTCTTTCTGTCATAGGCATGCCTTTTCCTGTTCTTGTATATCAGAACAGAAAACCATGAAATTTGCCTAGGACAAGTAATTTCACAAAATCTGAAGCGAGTTCTTTGCCTCTTTTTTTTGTTCTTTTGACATGAGTTGGTTTTGTAATTTTCTGAACCTGATTCTGTGCTTTCTTTCATAGCTTTCCTCTCTCAAAGCTGCCATTAGCTTTCTTCTAGCTTAGTTATTGTGAAGCTTCTCAAGTGGCTTTCAGTAATACGTATCCGTTTTCTCCAGTGGAAGAACAGCATATAATATACAACAAAGCATCAGAGACTTTGGTAGAAGAGAAGAAAGAACGAGGCTGTCACCAAGATGTTCCTGTCGGTGTGAAACCACACCAGCTCATGGGAGCAGCGAAGGACCCTCCCCAGGCTCCCTGGAGCATCCACCCCAAGCCCTTGCTGGAAAGGGAGCCCTGCGAGCGTGCCCCAGCCAGCCTGCTGATGCAGCCAGACTAGAAGGAGCCTGGATTTGAGTGGGAAAAGGAGGAAGGATGAAGTCAGTAGTGAATGGGAACTCATGAAACATTGAAGAAACCCTCATTTTTGTGTTAAAATCTGCTTTATAAAAAAACACACACAAATCAAAACGGAACAGAGAAGTCCTTGCCACTCCTTCCCTGTCATCTCTGCTTGGAAGAATTACTGTGAGCGATGTATTAGCAATTAGTAGTCTCTAAGTATCACTTTAAGCGTCACCGCTGCTAACTTCATTAACTGCCTGCTAAAAGGACACTGAGGCAAAAACAGACAAGTGGGTGATTTGTAAGAGTTAAGCATTTTCTAATGGAGTTTATTGCAAGTAGTGGTCTTTACATATATGCAGAGTCCCGAAAACTGCCTAGAAAACGGGCCACAAGGACAACTGCAGAGAAACTGGAATAGAAGGTGATGCAGGAAAATGAGTTGAAAACTAATCTTTTTATTAAAATCTTGTTCATGGACAATTTTAAGCCTCTCCCCAGCACTGCTGTCAGGCCAGCGTAACTTCTTGGACTTCACCAGAGATATGCTTGTATCTGCTTCTGTAAACGAGCACCAGATGAGGTCTTGCATTTCTCAGATTTGGTGGGCTGGAGGATAGTTTCTGAGCATCTGGTATTAAAGATGGTCACATCTGTGGAGTGAGAGGTAACATTTGAGGGGAAAGGCGATTCTTCCATTGAATTTTCCAGACTGCACTGGTGCTTCAGAGCATTCCAGGATTGTTTCTGGACTGAGGCAGTAGGCCTGAGTCTGCTTTCAGCCCTGCAGGGAAGCACGTGCTGGAGCTATCCTTGCCTCACAGAACTGTGTCTGGCAGCAAAACCTGGTCCATTATATAGGACTTCATGTGGGGAAAGACATCCAGCCAGTTGCTGCTCCAAAAGAAAAGGAGGAGTTGGACAAACAACCAAAAAAACTCACCTCAGTTTGGACTGACTTCCACGTAACTGATCTGTGCTGCCTGATAAAATCCATGGGAACAATTGGAAAACAACACCAATTTTTCTTGTGATTGGCTTTTGAACAGCTACAGTTCCCTCCCAGTTATTTACTAAGAACTTATATAACTTATATAACTCTGTTGTATACAGAGTTATAGCTTAGTTGTTTATCATCTCAAGTGATTTTCACCACTGGTCTTGACTTCTTAAGGCTGTTTTCAGAAAGTTTTGGAAGATATCTGGAAATCAACTAGATTACTAATGATGTTTTCACTGTAAGGGATCTCTCAGTCCTCTGTCTTTGAAGCCTTCTACTGTAACTATCAGACATCTTCTTTAAACTCCCCTACGGTGCCCACCACTAGTGTTCCTTGTAATTAATTAGCTGGATAATAGTGGCAAATGTTATTAAATTGTGTGTTTACCATCCTGCTCTTTGTTTTTTTAGAATCCTGCCAGGGAGTTACGGGATGTTGGCATTTGGTTACCAGCTCTGTAGGCCCATGATGGGAAAGAGCATTGAAAGGCTTCTACCTCTTGTCCAAAACAGTTACACACTGGAGTAACTTTGCAGAGTCAGTTCTGATTTGTGTTGGTGTAAACAGTAAGAACATTAAGCCCAAGGTGTCTGAATTACAAAAATTATAATGGTGTGTTGTGTAGAGTTGTGACTTGCTTATCCTCAAAAGTGATTTTTGCTGGTGGTTTTGAATTGCTGAGTTTGTTTTCTAATCATATCAGTTCTGAATTCAGAATAAACTGGTAAAATAGGCATTTCCAGAGGTTTAGTTGGAACTAGTAGCAATGAAGATGCATTCTCTTGCGTGAATAATGGCAACAAGGGTACTTCCAAGGAAAGACAAATCGTTGAGAGGAGTTGGCATACTAAACTGTGTTCAGGAGAGGGCAACCACTAGGTTGAACTATTAGTATTTAGTAGATTTGATTTTAAGTTCAGTATAGTTTAATTTCATTGACATTGTTAAAAGCATCTGGTTTGGATTCTCTGGTCTTTCACAGTTCGTTACTGAGCTTGTGTATTTTGATGGGAAGAGAGTCCAGGTGTAAAGGCCCTGATTCGGTAAAGCATTTTATTTCTATGAGAGCTAGAGTGTAAAATTACTTTGATCCTTGCACTTTGATTATCTCTGGTGAAATATGTTTGTGTGCTTAAAATAAGAGTGTTTTATAGAATGGCAGCCAACATTTAGCTGGAAGTTTCCCCAATCCAAGGGAATAAAGATTTGTAACTCTGAATCTTGTCTGAACAAAGGTATTTCAGGCTCCTTACAAATTAGTTTCATGTTCTAGCCTGTGTTTTATTTACTTTGCTTTACTTCAGCCTAAGGATCTAATTTTAAATTAGATAGTATTCTTTACAGAACAGGATAGGAAAATTGAGCTGATATGTTTTTGTAATTAGGGTGTTTTGAGTTTTAAATGTTTCCTGAACTCAGCACTAAACTCAAAATAATCTTTAGTGTGAAACCTTGAGATGATATTTCAACACAAATGTCATATATTTGGTTTATTTGTATGTTTATAAAATTATTGATTTATAAAATAAAATAAAAAAGATATCTGGTGTCCCTCTTGTTTTAAAAGAAGAGAATGCAAAATTCTGGTTTCAGTTAACCCATGTCATGTTTGTTGATAGCTCCATTGGTTTCATACAGCTGCAGTGTGTAATGTGTTGGTGCAGCACTGGCAGATATCATGGGTTTTTCTTTACTGCTTAGAGAATCTATACTAACAAGGATTATCTTCTGCAGCTCACAGGTAGATGCTAGCCTGAATACGGTAAGATTTTTTAAATTATTTTAGTTGTACATTCGCATAATCCAGTAGAAGCCATATACTCCTTTTTGTGTACTCATGACTCTGTTAGCTCCTTGTTAGTGTAGAAATATCATCCATGGCTTCACAATATGTTTTGAAACTGGTCTCCAACACGTTATTTTCAGGCTTTACCTGCAGACCAGTTGAAATCAAATGGTTGAATCCTGAAGGTTCCTCAGGGTTTTTTTTGACTAAACTTTTTTCAGGTATGCAAAAAAACTCCACAAACTTCTAAAATTATTTGACTTTCTGGGTATGTAGCTAACTTACTATTGACCTCAAATCCTACTGGTATACTCTGACTTTCAAAAATGAAATTAACATGTGTTATATTAAGCTGTAAAACAGGAATTTAGAAACATTGCGGGGAAAACCTTGACAAGTCCAAAGTGAGAAAACCATTGGGCAATTCTAAAGAGCAAGGGAGAAAATTAGTTTGTTTTAGTAAATCCTTACTTTACTGAAATTGACATTTCAATTCTCTAAAGCTATATTTTCATCGTAAACAAGTGAGGCATGATTCATGCTCATTCATAATAGAATAGGCAATACAGTGATTCCTAGTCATAGGAATGCATGACACATCTCATTTTCAGTCCCTTTTGTTGTCACTTGCAGCTTCACAGAGGTTTATCTGTTCAGGCAAAATTTTTCTATACTGGTAATCTCTTTCAGAATGAAAATATTATTTTAAAAATATAGGGAAAATCTAGGGAAAAACTAAAAACTTATTTGGAATGGAATTACAGGAAGCCTCTGCCTTGTTAACATATATTGTGTTTTTGTCTTATTGGATGTCATTTTATCTCATGTTATTTCAGGGTGCTGCATACAGTGTTCAGTTAGTCTTCAGGACACACTTGGTGTTAATGCTTCACTCCCTGATAACTTGCTGTCTTTATCTCAGTGCATGTGAAAAGGAAAGATGTTAGTGGCATTAGAAGCCTCCCCCAGAGCCCCAGGAATGCACCCCAAACACAATCTGCAAGGGTGATAGCCTAAGTTGTCTCACGTTCCTCTGATCTTTTATTGAGACTGCTGTTTCATGCCAGTTTTGATGTGGACAAGGAACAGCCAACTTTGTGAAGACCATTCATCATAGGATTAACTTTCAGGCACTCATCAGTACTGAGGTGGACTAGATTCAGACCAGTGAAAAGCCTTAGTCCCTTCTAACCAGCCTTACGGGCCCTCAACATCCTGCAATTTCAAAACTTTGGAACTTGACTTTTGAGGCAACTGCTGCAATAATCATCTATAAAGGTGCAGAAGCCCTTTCTTACTGGGACCCTGGCTGCTATCATGTCTTCCTCCTCAAGCCTAGGTGTTACAACCAAAATGTCTTCTCCCAGCCTGCTTTCTTTTTGGAGGGTATGGTTTCTCTTTCGTTCTATTAGATACAAGCAGAAGCTAAACCAAAGCCTAGAAGGAATTTCTGCATTTCATAGATCAAGACTGTGTAGTCTGGCAGCTGTCTTCTTTCCAGGTAAGAAGTTAGGATATGTCTCCGAGATTAATAACATCTGAGTCCTAGACCCTTGTTTTTGCTCGCACTCACTGCTGCATGACACTGTTACCTTTCCAAGCATCCAGCTTTATACCGCATGCCTTCTGGGAGCTTCAGTTCACAGACAATCTTGTCCATATTACCCCTAATCTGGCCCCATCAGTCTGACCCTCACTGTATGCTCATTACGGGTCATGGCATCCTGTCTGCCAGCCAATTTTCAGTCCATGGAGCAATATTGGCCTTACCCACGTGGCCTTTATCCAAACCAGTTTTGAATGGTTTTAAAAGTAAGTCAAAGACACCACGTAAGGGAATTTCTCACTTTTATGTGAGCATCTACTGCAAACAAAGCAGCTGGAGTCCTTGTCCATTAATAAGTCCCCTAGGTATTAATATGATTCAAACAATGAAAATAACACTTAATAATTTATAAAAAAATTAGCTACTCATGCCCACATAAAAAAAAGATTTATTTAAAAAAAAACAAGTTTAATAGCTTGTAATTTCATGACCCAGCAATTTTTGTGCAGCTCTGGGCTTTTTATTGATTAAAGCCAACAAGTTTTATGCGCTGTATTCAGTCTACAGAGCAGTGTGCACATTTTAATGGACGTGATCTTTGTTAATATTGATTGCATAAAACTATACATTTGAGTGTGCTGTAATAAATGGACAGAATGCACAGTTGGTATTTCATTAGTCTATTAACAGTAGTTAGTCATAATGTAAGAGTAGTGAAAGTGTGCTATATATAAATTTATCCTTTTTTCACTCAAGAAAGCATAGAAATATTTAGACTAAAATTTTAATGGACATTTTGCTGTTTACTTCTCTTTTGCGAAAGAAAATTGGGCCCAGTTCTGTGCAGCCTTTGTGCAGTGTGTGTGCCTGTAAATAGTAAGTTCAGAAGAAGAAACATGTGTTTTAAATAGCTCTTGAAAGCTAACCATTTAAAAAAAATATACAGCCAGATGCTGAACAGCTCAATGGAGAACAAAATCACTAATGATTATGGGAGATTCAAGAATCCCTACAGTATTTGTATGAAATATTAATAGAGTTCAAACTTATTTCCACTGACCTTAGTGTTGCTCATTAGAGGTTTTAGCAGAGACCTGGATACAGTTGCATTCAAGCGATGTGTCTGGAATTAAAATACAGATAAAAGGAAAAAGGTTAATCCAGGTCAAGGGAACAGACCAAGCCTGGGATTGCATAAGATTATAGTATCTTTCCTCATTTCTCCAATGGTCAACAGCAGTTAGTTTTCAGTAACACTCTTCTCTGCAAAATCTCCTAAATGAAAGACTAAACATGGTATTAACTATCAATTTTTTGGCTTTGTCAGTATCCTTAATTACTATACAATGATTTTTGACCTCTAAGAGAATGTTGTTTGCCTAAATGCAGAAATGTGCTAAATACTACCTCCAGGAGAATGAGATATATAACAAGGCACCCCCTACTGTTTATTGTATGTTGTAATCACAATAGTTCTTTTCTCCTTTCTCATACCTAATAATCTGTATCAATTGTAGGAAGTACATCAAAATGTGCCATGAGCCCATTCTCGTAATAGCGAGTGAACCATGACCCCAGTGCTGAACGCTACCAAATGCTGAGGCAGTTGCATCTGGATCTGATCTACCTTGTGGCTGGATATAATAATAAACCAAACCTAAAGTCTTCATGCAGCCAGTGGTTCCCTGCTCCTCTTCTGCATCCCATATAACATTCCTTCAAAACACAAGTTCGGAGCTTTGTGGCTGAAGATGCTGCTATATTAGAGAGTGGCAGTGAGCAATTGGGAGTGCTTGGTTCTGTTCCTCACTCCCCTGTTAGTGAGGTGGCACCAGGCAAATAACTCGGCAGGTCCTTGCAAGCTTCCTTCTCACCTGAAGAAAAAAAGAGATGGAAAGAAAGAAAGAAATAGAAGGACACAAGAATTCTTACCTATATTCTAACAGCTCTCAGTGTGGCATGTTTTTTGATCTTTGAAAGACGTTCCCACAGGAGGGCTATTCTTATAAACAAAGCTATCATTAAAATTGGCGGTCTTGGAATAAAGCTGATCGAGATTTATGTTTCTTGCTGCTCCAGAGACAGATTAAGACCTGTTTGAAGTGGACATAGCTTTAGCACAGTTGTTAGTGTTGACTCATTTTACACTAGATCTGAATCTTACCCCATTATCACATTATTATATGCAAAGAGTGGGTACTGTATAGCCTAACTCACTCAATATTTTCTTTTGAGTGGTGTTAACTAATCTTTCTTGTTAAAACTCAGCCCTTTATCTAGAGCCTGTTCACCACAGAGTCCAACTTCAATCCTCAAACAGTTAAACTGTGCTAACCTTTTGCGTAGAGGTGAATTCACCCTCTGTTTATTTGTGTAATGGTAAGCAGATGAAGATCTAAGATTTCAGAAATGCTTTACAGACTAGAAGTACTGAAGCTCTGCATCAGGAGGCTTCAGTAAGGAAAACACAGGTATGTTTGCCTCAGTGCATATTTTAGGATGAAGGGAGCATTAGACGCATTCGGAGGTATTGGTGCAAGGCCTTGTGATCTACAGTAACACAAGGCATGGAGTGTGAGGTCTGGTTCAAGGGTCTTTTCAGTTGAAGATTCCAACCAAACCCGTAGTGTGTAAGCTGGGATATTGGAATGTGCTGTATACCACCCAGCTTGCTATGAGCAAAGGAGGGAAGGGTGGCTGGGTTCTTTAAACAGTTACACCTTACAAATGACACGTCTTGAAGTCTTAGGAAAGAATGTGTGCTAGAGTGCACTAATACTGGCAAACAGCAGAAGAGAAGCAGATACGGCCAAAAGTTGGCAGATCTTCTCTTGGAATGTAAGGGAGGGAGGGGGAAGAAACCAAGAATAAAAAGGTTAGGTGTTATTCGTTCCAAGTGTGTTTATGGAAAAGGGATAGCTTTTTCCAGTTTAATGTGTATTTTTTCTTCTGGTTTGGTTTTTGATACTTTTTTCCACCATCCATTGTTCTATTACAGGTCATTCAGCCTTACGTTTGGATGGCTTAGTATCCTTCTGCTTCCCATCTGCAAAATCAGAGGGTCATGTTTAGTACACTACTAAGCATTTGCATTTATCCTGACTGCTGTGCATAGATAACAGGCTTCCACAGTCTGCTGCTTCAAAAACATGAGAGCCAAACAAATGCTCAGAAGGACAGGAAACATCTTAAATGACAATGGCTGGCAGGTTTCAAATATCATCATAAAAATAAGAATGAAACAGGGAGTTTAATAATTTCTGAAAATGGTTTAGAAGAGGGAGAGGGAATGGAGAAACAGTGGTTAAAGGCAATGGTTCATCAGAACAGACCTTCCTGAAGGCAAATCTACATCATCTCTCATATGACATAAATTCATGTAAGCTCTTCTTTATAGACCTCTCCTTTGATTATTCTCATGTATGAAACTACCATTTCTGGTGCAATGTTTTGTGGTTCTTTTGTATGCATATTTGCATGTTTCTGTCTTTACATTAGCACATAGTGCATTAGTTTAACGATTTTATAGAACAGAATATGTAATCGTACTAATGGACGATGGATGTATCTGAGAAATATCATGAAGCTGAATGTAGTGCTCAGAGGAGCTAAGCTCTTTCCAAGGGTACAGAGTCTTAACATTGCCCTAGCCTGTGGATGAATGAGGTCTGTGCTACCTCTGTGGGTTCAGTACCTTTGGGCAGGGCAGTGATCAGGCCACTGCAACCTTTCTTCACACTGGATTGTGCTTTATGCAGGTGCCTGCTATTGCACTCACGCTAATAGAGAATGTGGTTCAAAAATCCGTATCCTTTTGTAGGTTACCTATCTGAACTGTATCTACTTACTGTCTTACTGAGTGACCACCTAGCTCCATTGAAACACACAGATTTATGTAGGAAGACCATGTGTCATCTTTACCACCATGGCTAAGAAGCGGTATCCATTGACACTTTCTCAGACAGGAACTTCAGATATTTCCAGGAACGTGTAACTTAATTCAACATTTTCTGTCCTATTAGGTGAAAGAGACACAGCAGTGAATTGCTTCAATATTCCAGATGTTGGGTGAAAATCGCATCTTTCTACTAGTACTCTGAGCTGTAGGATACATTTTTCTTTAAAACTCTAACAGGTGAATATAATTGTGACTGTATTATTTGTCTTCTTGGTTGCCAGATAGAGAAGTGATAGTGAGTTGGTGATAGTGTCTCCCTCTTGCTGAACATATATAATCAATGTCGCATAACTGAGAGGCCAGGTAAATGTATGCAAGATTTCCAGTCACAGCTCCAGTCCTGCAGGGTATGAGACATTCAGGTTTTGATTTTTTTTTCCTTCAGGACTTTCTGGAAAGTTTTTTCTTTCAGAACTTTGCAGATCACAATGGTTTGGCTAAGGTTCAGGGAAGAGTCATGTGAATGCAGAGGATCGTAGCTGAAAGGAACCTGTCAAGGTTCCCTTTAAGTAGCTGGTGAATGCTACTGGAGACCCTGGTGTTGTAAAACTCTCAAATTTTTTTTAGACTTTAGGAGTGTTTGCATTCATTAAACTTTCTTCCTACACTTTGAAATTCCATTTATTTTCTTGGGGAGGGTTTTGGGGTCTAGTTTGCAATGAAACTTCTAGCTGAGGGCATGCCTCAGCTGTAGGAACAGAGAAAAGCTTCAAAAAACCCCATTTAAATGAATGAGCGAATGCTAGATATATAGTACGAGGCTTGCAAAACTCCTAAAAATGAAAATCTATTTATTTAATAGCAAAGCTGATAAATTAAAAATTATTAAATGTTGCATTCAAAACTGTCTGCCCAATGTTAATTCAATCTCTTTATGTGTATTACATTATTTTCTTTGCTCCTATGGATTTTTTCTTGGCTTATGAACAAAACATTTTAGAATAGATTTACAATAAAAAATTATTTTGGTGCTCAATCTTGATTGTATTTTACCAGCAAAATCTATATTGTGGTTTTAAAAAAAGGAAGAGTTACATTCATTTAAACAGAATCTTAGAAAGCGTTTAACCGTTTTCAGACAGATCTTGGATCTGAAAGTTGAGTTCAAACGTGCCTGCTCTGCAACACTAACCCCATTGTGTAAACCATTATCAATGATGTTCTGTGCTGTCTCTTTGTCCCACTTTACTACCACTGTCCAAGTTACTCCATCAGGAAGCCTCAAAAATGGAATTGTCCCAATGTGTCACCCAACTCCAAACCTGTATGCCTGTTGTGCTTAGCTTTCACTAGCGGCAGTGAGACTTTTGTAGAACCTGTTCACATCTGAGCTGCAGAAGTTAAACACAATGAGTTTAGGAAAGGATGGAGTTCCAGCTCGAACTGTGAATTTCCTGACTTCTGATTAAAACCAGATGCTTAGTACTGTTATAACATAGAGTTTTATGCATGAGTACAGCAATATGTTATTTCATAAGTGTGTGCTTTACAACAAATCTAATGGGAATTGTAAAGTAGTACCTGACAATATCAATGTTGAAATGTCCCAGTGTAACATATTAAAACAATAGCAATTCTTTTCTCATGACACAGCTGAGGTGCAAATCCATATGCTGATACCCTCTGTAAAATGTGTCAGGTGGAAGAGGGAAACACAGCCTCTCAGGGCAATATTTCAGGGTCAAATGCAGTCTCTTATGGGACACCCTTACAGATTGAATTTCTCAGGGCTATGAAAAATAAATGTAAACATTCTTGCAAAAGTCTGTCAGCATTTATGGCTTTGTGTTATGTATAACTTCTGTCCATTTATGGCAGAAGAAAACACCACAGTGTGTCACACAGACTTCTGTATTACATGCTAAATGTTGCATTGGTGTGTCAATGGGATTTCAAAGAAAATCTTGTCTAGCTCAATGTTTGCTGTTTTGGAAAGGATTAATTGCCCATCCACATTGTTTTCCAATGGGAAAATCCCATGTAAAGCATATTTCTCCCCAACCCCTCCTTTTTTCCTCCTGTCTCCCTCCTCTGGGAAGGTATCCAGCCACGTAGCAAACAAAAGCAAATCACTGAGAGATGCACTCCCAGCCAATAAGTGGTAGAGCTGACCTGGCAGCTGTCAGTCAGTCCAGTCAGTCATTCCCCCTGCCCGACCTGTTCATGACAGTGCCAGACCCAGTGGCTTATACAGGAAATAAGGAGGTTTTGGTTGCATCAAGGCTGCTTGAGCTTCGTACCCCAAGTTTTCACCCTATATTGCATTTTCTAGCAGAGGAAACTGTTGCCTCTGGGGTAAGGCAAGGGCTGGACCTCCTCTACAAACAGGGGTCAGAGTGCCATGACGTGTGATTTGTGACTGAAATAGCTGTACTGGCAAACAATGCCTCATGTCAATGCATATACACAAATTAATCTTTACTTTGATTGGGACTGGCAGTGAGGTGCAGTGCAAACCTGGCTTTCTATGTCCGCCTTTTCTTTTTGCTGTTTTGCAGGAGCCGCTCCCTCCGCTTCCATTGATTTTTCCCCAAACCCAGTATGAACACAAGCATATGAAAGCAGATTTCAAACCCACAAGCAGGGTACCATGTAAGCAGCAGATTTAAGAGCTATAGTGTTCACTCCGAAACATTGGAGGAAGAGAGCTGACACAAAGCATCAAACACCATTTTTCTTTATGAATGAGAGTCAGGACTAACACCATCTTCCTCATTTCAGAGTTACAGCAGTCAAAATGTTGCAGTTTTTCAACTGCTCAATTCCTAAATTGATGTAATGCTTTGGTTGCACTTTACAACTGATATGGCTGAGATCGAAAGTGCTGGAATGGGTTGTTACCTTCAACCTGTCTCCTGATTTCTGTGCCAGGGAGTCTGTATTTCTACAAGGAGAGAAAATGAAGGCATTATATGGATGAAAATCAGGATCATCCCGGGCAAGGTCCATCACTGTAACCTTTTGATGTACGGGGGGAAAAAAAGTCCTCTTATGTTAGATCTATTTGGTGTTTGTGAAGACATATGGAGTGAGAATACTGGAAACCACATGCCTGCATTTATCTGAAGGTTGGGGATTACCCTCCTGACGGGTGAGAAAGAAGTTGTTTCAAATCTTGTTCAAATGTTTCCTTTGTTTCAGTAAATCTTGGAACAGAGACAAATTATAGCAAATATGTAATTTTGACATGAAAAACAGTCCAAAAGGGCCCGAAATGAAACCACAAATTCCCTTCAGCTAGGCACAGAGACAATGTGGCTCTCCTGCAAACTATGTGCTCTCACATGTTGAAATTCCAAAGGTTGGTCTCTCTCTCTCTTTTTCTCTTTTTAATTGGAAAAAGGATCATTGCTCCTCCACTTCATTAACTTTTCCAGTCTCCAGTGGTACTAAACCTCTCTTCCTAGTAGTTTAAAGTAACCCTTTTACATAATTTTAAACATATACCAGCATCAGCTGGTTGAGGGTCCTGTGTCCAGGTGTCAAGCTGAGGGTGGTGGTAAGAGCAGCACCTCAAGGAAGGGATCTTCATGTTTTGTCAGACTCTTTCTGACTTTGACCTTAACAGAGGAAAATAGGGCCTAACGGACTGCATGAATCAACGCAATCCAGCAAATTTCTGTTCTGGTCCCAGGTTTGCCACTTTAATTGCTCTTTGATGTTAGACAGTGCGGTGCTTTCTCTGTGTCTCTTTTCTCGGCTTTGTCTGTACCTCTTCAGACAGCCAGCTCTTGGAATGCATGAGACTCCTCTCCTGTGCAAAGCCCACTTGTGCTCTGCCCTGCAGTGCTGTGCCTGGAGACTTGCCCAGGTCTACCTGAGCCAGGGCAAGAGCAAGATCACCCTGTCGGTGTCACAGGCTGGGCACAGAGCTGGGCGACACCATAGCCTGGTTGGGAGCACACCAGAGAGTCTAGATGCTGCTGCAGCATGGTACATCTTAAAAAAGCCCTAGCTGAGCCACGAATGGTAACAATAAAATAAAATGTGCGGTGTTGCTGTAAGATGCAGCGCTAGTGTTCATCTAGAAAACAGAACATGGGGATTTTTCTCCACTCATCTTCCACTGAAACTGGCAGACTTGTTCTTGTCAGGAAAACAGTGTACCACTGAAGCAGCTATGAAAATACCCATCTGAATGATCATTTACATCAGCTCACTAGTCCTGTGGCAAGTTCTAATGTCAAACATTAATATATTTCAGTGAGTGTGAGCTGCCAGCATATTTTTTATTAGTATATAAGTTGTCATATCATTGCTCTCAACACTAGCAAGTGACAGCAGACTGAGAAACATAAAAAGCTCCTGTTGTTTCATTATCCTCTCCTTCCCCACTGAAGGTCCCTTTTCTTTTGCGTTGTGTCATTTGAACTGGTGAGCAGCATTTCGCCTTGCTGTGGATTTACTGAAGGCAGATGTTGGTGTGATGGGAATCAATGACAGGCTTTCTGCTCACAACTGTGATGCCCCAGCAACTTTGTGACCACTTCACTTCTGTTTTCGACTTCTCTGGCGTCACCCTGTAGGACATACTGTGGAAAATAACCGAACCCAACCATAAAGTTCCTATGTAAGCAAAATACGATGTTATGTTAAACAGTCTGCTGGAACCGACTGAAAGCTCTGCATTAAGGGGCAAGCCGCTTGTTGGATGAGTTGGAAATGGTGCGAGGAGGAATTTGCAAAACAAGGCAGCACTTCTGTGAGCTCTGTGCAGGCGTCCGGGGGGAGGGAGGAAGGAGGGAGGGAGGTCTCTTCTTATATTATCTGATGAACATCAGTCCCCTTAGACTGGCAGGCGCCTCCTGCAGCTTAACCTCAGATTAACATCTGCTTCATTTCGGTGTCTGTCTGATAGTGATATCAATAAACATCATCATCTTACAGTAAAAACTGATAATTAAATCTGTGCCTGCTGACTCACTATCTATTATGCCCTGGGGAATAATTGCAGATAGTGAAGATTTAATAGATTAAAAAAAAATTATATTTCACTGACTAATGAATATGAAGTGCTTGTAAGCTTGAATAACCACATACAACATGTACCTATAGATCGTACGAAGTGCAGCCGGAGGCAGGCTGAGTTTCCTTGTGTTGGTTTAGACCTGCTGTAAATGGCTAAGTCCTGTTGACCAGATTTGGACCCATTATGCCAGGATGGTACCTGCAGGTCTGACCCCTGCCTCCTTTCTGCTTTGCAAAATTCTGTGGCAACTGAAGAGTGTACTGGAGAAAAAACACAGGTGAGCACGGTGTCAAATTGCACATACTTTTGCAGCTGAGAGCTCTTGCACTCTCTAGTAGGCAAATCTACCGCCAGGCTTCAGTTGGACAGACCTGCTTTTGAGCTACAAAAATCCATTTTTCATGACTTTCCTCTAGACTGCCCACAGTGTCTGGTAAACAGCCTCTTGAAGTGATGGGGATGCACCTCCCACAAGCAATGAGGAGTAAGAAGCATCCTGAAGGAAAGCGTGAGGCACAAAATGCTTTGAGGAAGGTGAGGGCTGACAAGCACTTTTCAGTCTTACATGTGAGGCCCTGTTAAGAACCAAGCATGGTTCAGCAGGGAAAATCCTCGCCAGCAGAAACATCTCTCCTAGGGCCCTCCACAAGGTAGCGGCTGAGCATCCTGCTGAAAGCAGTGCGCAGCCTCCAGTGGGGTGACTGAGGTGTGCTCCTGTCAGCCTCCATTCATCACTCGCTCCGGCTCCTACAGTCAACACCATGTTGAACCGTAGAAGACTAGGAGCCGGAGAGGGCTTAGTCTCCAGCCTCAGAGAGGTTTATATAGGTGTTCAATGTGCACTGCCAACAGTTTCTTGGGTGGTGCCCAAGGATCAGGGCCTTGAGCTGAGGGATTCTGGCTGGTTTATTGACAAGAGAGAATGGGAAAAAGAGAGACAAAGACAAAAATTGAGTATTGAATTTTGCTTTTCTAAACAGCTAGACTACATGCTTATACTTTCAGAAAAAGTCACTGTCAGGAAATGAAAATGCAAAGAGTGAATTGGAACAAGAGTACAGCAATGTAGCTCTACCATAAGCAAGAGAAAATGAGACTTCTTCATTAAATTTTATATCAAATTCTGTCCTAAGCTCTGACTTTATTTTTTTTTAGTAAGTAAAATTGTAAAAAACAGTTAAAATACTTCAATTGTGTACACATTTATTTTCTTCAGTCTGCCTGTTCAAGAGGGGTTAGTGGAAGTCACCTAATGTCATTACTTCTGGAGGCGGACCAAGGGACACAATTTGATGCTTTGTGATTGATGGACCACGCCACCGAACATGCATGAGGATTTGGGATTGCTTCTGAAACGGTGTGTGCAGGGCATCTGGGGTGCTGTCAGCAAGTGGTGTATGCTGGTACACAGAAAATCTGCCTCTGAGTTTGGGACCTGCTCTACAGCCCAGGTGATGGAGCCAGAGTCATACCTGAAACTGAGCCTGGAGTATTTCAGGGTTTGATCTGAAGGTCTGGATTTGGTGCAGCTTGAGTTCTTTATGAGTGAGGATATTTAAACACCTTTGCTACACATTCCTAGATTGCACTGCAATTAAAGTTTATTTTGATTTCATTAAAAAACACAAACACTGACAGCCTCCCACCCAGTAACCCCGCAGTTCTGCACTACCATTGACTATCCTAAGATTAAAGCAGAGGTAGGTGAAATATCACAGTGCTCTAACATGAGAACCTACAAAATACGGATCTGGGGACCCATATATAAGGAATATTTAGAGATCTGTCTAATCTCCATCATTAAAACACATGTGTTTATCATGGATTAACACATATCAGGAAGACCTGATCCTGTTAAAATCACAGGCAATTTGGCACTTGATCTTTTTTGGACTATCATTTCAGTTATTTAGACAATTCTATTTAAAAAAAAATAATTATCTGTAGCTCTATGCATGTATCCAGTGCAGAGACCCTACCAGAGATCAGTAATTTGTACCAATATTTTATGTAACGCTTCAAAATAAGGCCCAGTTGGCAGTGAAATGGGGGACTGAGGAAAGACAGTAGAACACATTCGTCAAAGTTTTCCTTAACAGAACAAATCTCCTTTGCCAAGTTTTAGGCTAAAAGCTTTTGCTTCACTTTTCCCATGTGGACAGTCCCTGTGGTTCAGCCATGTGCATTAACCCTTTTAGCTGCCCAAACCCATCTGTTTGTTGAAAGAAGGGAGAAACCCTCGCTCTTACCTTCTCCCCAGAGGAGGGGACACTTGAGCTTTGTTTGGCTTAGTCTGTTTATAATTGTATTTGGCATTAAGAAAAGAAACTTTATGTTTAGTGGTAGGTAAGAGTGGCACAGCTTTGGGGAGACTGTGTGTGGTCTCGGAGGGTCTCAATTTCAAATTGTGCTTTGCTGTTGATTCAGGGGTCTCCCATGCCACAGCAATGCCCTGCGCAACTTGGAGGGCACCAGGGGCTCCTCCACTGCTTTAAGCACATGGGGGCACCTTGCAGTGTTGGATCTCAGGGACATCCTCGCCTGTAAAGTGGGGATAGGGTACCAGGGGGCACACAATCCCATCCTGCCCTGCTCACTGAGCCGGAGGCTCAGACAACGGTTTGCCCTTCCTCTGAGGCCATGTCTCATGGTCTTGCAACACTGTGCTGTGGCCTCCTCCCTGCTTCAGAGGCCGGCGGACCCCATGAGGGTATTTAGCAGGTCCTGCAGGCTGCTGTCTAGCTTTGCTCAGCACACAAGTCCACAGTGCTGCTTTTCAGCCCAGGAGGGACAGCTTCTTATAAATGGCCGCGTGTGGAAAATCTTGCTAGAAAAGATGGTCTTTGGCTTGATGGAGTCCCACGGGTGGCTGGGTGGGCTCGGGGCAGCTGGCTGGTATGTGCAAGGTTGTACCATCCATGTTCGTCCTGGCACGGGGCCCTGGACACAGAGCTGGCCAGTGCAATGGAGCAGGAGAATCCTGAGCAGCTGGGATTAGTTGGGTAATTTGTGTATGCCGCTTTGAACCATGAAGAGATATAAAATACCAATTAATATTATGAGATGCTAACAGCCCTTTGTAATTTCCTGGTGCTGTTTTCTTTAGCATGCATTTGTAAAGGGCTTCTGGCAAAAGGGGCTGTTATTGTTAACATTCAGAAAAGAAAATTTTCGGTTATATGTCCAGTGCTGTCTTGGAAAAATTATACCTGATAGCTTGCCCGATTAAAGTGAGACCAAAATTAATGGAGCAGGGTTTCCATCATAGCCTTTGCTCTCTGAGCCCTTGTGAAATTTCTGGAAGCATACAGATTCCCCAGAAATCTTTCTACTTCACTATGTGTATTTCAGCTATGTTTCTTAAAGGAATGGTAGCTCAGTGTGCAATATTATGGGCCTATATTTATATTTATAGAGAAAACACTTCTATCTGAACTCCTAAGTGCTTTACTGATGTTAATGAATCCTGACTGGGGAGAAACATTATTTGTATTTATGAACAGGGCAGCTGAGGCATGGAGAGAGTGAGTTATCTTTATGAGTGCAGAAAGGCACTAACATCCACCCACACAACATGCTCTTCTGTGTGGCTGCATTCACTAAAGCCGGGTGTCTTCTAAAATGTGCCTGTGGCTCAACAGCATCCTCATGGATTGTATCAGCATTAACTCTCCTCTGTCCTTCTCTCCTTGCCCTCAGTGCTCCCACACCTAACGTGAAAATGCCAAGCACTTTCAAAGATCTTGCTGCTGATGATGATTTCATGGTGCATTTTCATTGCTTTCTGTGGTTTGTGGTTGGGATGGACCTTCCACAAATACACACAGTAGCAAAAAAGTCACTCATGACACCAGGATTTGTGTCTAAACCAAGATCACTTTCCTGCCCCTAGGTCTCCTGCTTCCTTGGCCAAACCTGTTGCCATTGCTTAATGAGACCCTGCATGCACCCAGAATGCTGGCACCCTGGTTTCCAAGTGATGGAAGCCTAAGTGCCCAGGAGAGAAACGAGCTGTGGCAGCCTCCACACAGTCCCTGTGTGGATCATCCAGGCAGTATGACACCAGGCCATGCAAGTGGCACATGTGCCAGAGAGTATGAGCACAGTCAGAGTCGTTCAGCAGCAACTCGCTGCATCTGAGTGCGGTCCTCCAGGCCTCTGACTTTTTGTCATCTCCTTGAAGCGTATCTGAGGAAGCTCAAGGGAGCTGATAAAGGAGGCATGGCAGGATCACAACCTGTGGGTGACTGTTCAACAAGGGAATGGTACAGGCTCTCTTCCAGAAGGTCGTTTTCCACGAGCTCAGTGAATCAGAAGGGAAATGATTTGTAAACCACTATTATCAAGAAGGTGTCTATTTCTTTTCTAGATCCTCTCTCTGGTTCCTCGGTTACTGCTCTGATTTTTGCGTCTGAAACACAGCTCGAGCACGAGAAACTTTGCTCTGAGGCAGCAGCCGGATGGATCACTATAAAGGCAGCGACATCTCAGGTGAGTTTCCCGTTGACTTTATGATATACACTGTTTCCTCCCTTGTTTTCTCTCTCATTTTTTCCCAAGCAATAAGTATTCCTGGTATTGACAACTAGCACATCAGAATGTGCAAATACACATTGCAAAACCAGGGAACTTACTTTTCCTTTGAAGGTGTAAAATAAGGTATTATTAAAAGACCAGCCTGTACTGCTGCCAGACAGTGCCATTAAACAAAGAGAATTGAACTAATTCATCTAACTTAAAAACCTATGCAGTGTATCTCCCAAAGTTCATATCAAACCTTTTGGGGATGTGCTGGAGAATTTGACAGTTTGACATGAGAAAATGCATAGCAACAGCCCTGAGTATGTTTGGGAATTTGTGCAGAATTTTTTCATTTTTGGGAAAGGAGGTATCTATAGCACTTTTTTTGCACTATAGTCTCCCCAAACTATAAAGTGGGAAGAAATTTGATTAAACGTGCACAAGAGGAACAGAAACTAGAGCTATTGTTTTAATGTGGCAGGTATGAAGGTGAAGAGATAAAGAACTGATTTAATTTCTGTACAGAAATGTGTAAATGGAGGAAAAAAAAAGCCAGTTTGGGGGGCTTGGCTTAGAAAGAAGTTATTTTTCCTACAGGAAAATGTGAAGTTTCATGTTCAAAACATTCAAAAAGTGTTTGGCCACAGCCAGTTCTTAATCCTACAGGCTAACAGGAAACAAATTGGGTAAAGTGAAAACAGATAATATGTACCATATAAAATTGGGCTAGCCACACGTTATGTACACTCACCTTCAAAAGCTTGTGAAGAGATTTTGGCAGATATCAAGAGTCTCTATAAACTGCAAGAAGCAGCTTGCTGACTGATGCAAATGCTGGGCTCTGAGTGGTGCCCAAAGGCTTTTTTGGGAAAGCAGGACCTCACTGAGCCGCAGCCTGGCTAATCTGTCCAAGAAAAAATAGGGGTTAACTACACCTCTGATAAAACTAGCTGTTCAGTTTGCCAAGGAGTCCAGCATCTCTCAAGATTTCAGTGTGAGTATCTTGCAGAAAGGCCAAGAAATTAGGCTCTAAACTGCCTTGGAGGCATGTTATGTAGTTTTTATTTGTAAAAGAAGTGTGTGCTGGGGTTTGGTTTTGGGCATTTGTACTCAGCACTAACATCTCTCTTCATTTTATTGGCTAAACTCTTTAGATGTGAGGTTTTACACAGATTAAATTAGGATATAAGAGACATTGTTTAGTCTTCCATTCAAAAGTTAAGTACATTTAAAGAAAAGAAGCTGTAGAATTTAAATAAAGGAGAGCAAAGCATGTATAACCAGAGGGACTGTCTCTTCAGGTAAGTGCAAAGGCAAGTTCTGTAGCATGCTAACACGGAGAGCTGGTTTCTTTGTGTGTCAGTTTTGCTCACTACTTGATACAATCAGGAATCCAGGAGCTGTTTAACCTGACCCAGCAGAATAAAAGCTATATTGAAGTATAATGCTGATAGGTATTCAGGAAGTGATACATACAACCTAATACATGGGGCAAGAGTGACTCCAGTCTGCAGTCAGGACATAACAGTAAACACTGATCTGATTATTTAGCATGTTCTAAAACCATAAATATTCAGCAATAACATATATGCCTGGATGACTGGGTTAATCTTTTCACCTGGATTTATGAACCTGTTAACAACCCCTCCTATTCTCTCTGAAGGAGGCTGGTATAAACACTGTAATCTAATCACAAAGTTTTTGACCTTAGCACTATCAATGAGAGGCCTTGTTGCTGGCTGAGAGTGTATAGCCACATGCTTGAAAATGGGTATTGCAAAAATATGTTTGCCATGAATGAACATTCGAGTGAATTGTGGCAGCTAGTTTTAAGTTTGGTTTTGTCTGTTCTCACGTAAAAAACTTTATCAGGAAAACAACTGAGAAGAGTTAAATTCAAACTGTAACGCAAAAGTATTCAGTAAAACAGAAATGTATAGAAGCTACATAATTATTTTTGCTCTCTCAGCCAAGGGCTGGAACCAGTCCCAAGCGTGACCAATAACAGCTGAGCAAGCCTCAGTCTGGAACATTAAGTATTTGTTTACAAGCTGACTTGGTAGATAATTATACATGCACTTATTGAGAGAATTGGTAAATTAAACAGTTGCGTAGATGTTTGCAGGGCAGCATTTACAACTAAAACTTTACAGAACAGAATAATTCTTTTGGCAGTGGTAGAATAAGAAATATATTTGAGGAAATTACAATTGGTCTCAAATATTCTGCAGATGGAAAGAGACTCTTACATCACGGGATGCCTTAGTTGTTGAGAATGAGTTGTTCCAGCTCCAGTTGTGGATGAAAGATAGAATTTAAACTGATCAAAAATTCCACAGATCTGTAAATGTGAGGTTTGAAATTCAAGTAGGTGAAAGCTTAGAAGTGAAAAAGAGCTATTTCCACATGGCTGAATTGAGATAACGACTTGAGATGAGATGGCTTTCACACAGACTTGGTCCAAGCAAGAAATTGCTTGGAGGGAATGAAAGAGCCAGATTTGTAGAGTGCAGAGGGAGAACACGAAACGGTAAAGTTAGCTGCACTGTTTCAGACTTCAGCAAATGCTTCGGAGGACAAGGAATTGAGCTGTGAAAGCTTTGGTCATACCCTCTTCTGCCTGATTTTTCTGTTGTCTCCCATTTCAGGGCATTTAAAGGAACTTGGGAAATGTCATGTTAGCTAACGCTGCTGACCAGGACTTCTGAGGGCTTTTTGGTCAGATTTTGGTGAGCTTTAGAAGTACAATTTGAAGTGGGTTTTACTGATCTGTTTGATTCCCACCTAGGTTCTGAGGTTGGCTGGCAGGGAGAGACAACGACTACAACAGCAAAGCAGATGTCAGTGACTTTTCGTTTGTCTCAGAGAGGTAGGATGCTCATTTTTGGAGCAGAAGGCCTGGTAAGTGTGCTTTGTAGTCACCTCTTTCAGGATATCACAGCACCTGAGCCCTCACAATCTCAGATTATTTATCCTTGCGAAGGTCTGATAAAGCAGGATAGTACCATTATTCCCATTTTACAGGTGGTGGAGGGAGGAAGAGAAAGAGTAAGTAAGATTCCGTCCCTGTGACAGAAGCATATTTGAGGTAGAAAGCTGAGTCTCATTATCTCAGTCTGCCCATGTGGAACACACATTCCAGAAAACAAGTCATCTGAGAGCTCAGGTTAGCATACTGATTTACAGTGTTTTCCAAAGGAAAGGGACATTATTTATTTTCATTGCTTTCCAGGTGTGATGATTCACAGCGAATAGTTTGGACAGCTGTACGGACTGCTCCTCCTCCAGCCCTGTAATGCTCTTCTGTGAAGCTGTGTCACCTCTTCTACACTGATCAGTCTCTCTCTTCCCACATATTGATGCTCCTCTGTCATTTTTACCTAAACTGAAAACATTGGTTGAATTTCTTCCTCCACTAAGGACTCCATACGCAAAACCACAGTTGTACGCCTTTCCTCGAGTACCCTGCCTCACATTCTTTTCACTTACGTCCTCACAAAGTTATAGGGCTCGTTTCTGCCCAGTCATGTTTGATCTGCCTTTTACTATCACCTTTAAACAATTTGCGGACCTTTCCTCTCCAGTTCTTCCCTTTGCTCACTGGTGATGCTTCCTCTTTTGTCTCTGTGAGAAGCTATCACACCGATCCAGTAAGCCATGTGTAGGAGAGATTTGTTGCACACTAACGATAGTCCCCTTGTTTATTTGAGCTGCTGTCATGTTTAGTCTCTGTCATGTCAGAGCGAGTGGATGCATCACTGGCTCTCACTTACAGGCTTGTGTTAAATGTCATTTTCATGTGTTATAAAACATTGCATGGTGAAGATAATCCATTTTGTTAATTCTGAAACACCAGCCATCAGGAAGAACCTCACATAGGCTGTATAAATGACTTTGTTATGGTCAGGCTAGATGCTGAACTCGTAGATTTGACCCATCATTAACTGCTTCAGCAGAAGTGCCTGACAGGGTGGCACTCGCGGGGCGGGGCGGGCAGGAGAGGCGACCCGATGCTGCCCAATGCGGTATGCCACGCCACGCACGCCGCGCTCCGTTTGAAGCCGGGGGGGACACGAGGGTCCCGCTCTCTCCGTCCCTGGCCGGCTGCTGGAGAGGACCCTGCTCCTCGTCCGGCCCGCGACCCTGATCCGGATCCAGATCCGTGTGCTCCTGAGTCCGGCTCCCGTCTGCTGGCGAGGCCAGTCCGGGGCTTCCCGGTGCCGCCCGGCAGCCGCCGGCCGGGCGCCGGCCCCGCGCGGGCTGTTCCGGGAGGCGCGGTGCCCGTCGTGCGTGTTTTGCCTTATTTCTCTTATTATTGGCATTAGTAGTAAAGCCGCGCTAATGTCCAATTTGTACGTCTCTCTCCGCCTTCCCCCTTCTCCCCTGCCGCTGGTGCCTCGGCGGGGCCGGGCTGCGGCAATGGCTGCTGCTCGCCAGCCGCCCGCCTGCGAGGACAGCTGGGCACTGCGGCCTGTGCGGCAGCGAGCACGCCGGGCGGGCTCCGCTTAGCAGCTTAACTGTGTCAGGTTTTTTTTCCCCGCCTGCTAGTTTGGTGTTTTTCTTCGTGCTGTAAATGCAGCCGTTTCATTTGAGCCGGTGTGCAACCTGCGCGTTGCTTGGCGCTGCCTCCTCCGAGAGGGTGTTGTCAAATAACACTCAGACAGAACAAAGTGTGATTTAACAGACAAGAAAAATGTATTTCGGCATCAAAACGAAGGGGAAAAGAAGGAGAAAGGTATGGGAAGTCCTTAAAGCCTTACTCAGGGCATCGTAGGAAGGCCATGGCTGCTGCAATGGAAGAGTTGATAGGAAGGTGAAATCCACATTCCATGAGAGCCTCCCCTCCCCTTTCAGAGTGATCATTTTTTCCTGAACATTTCTGTGCATTGTATTTATGATCAATTTGGAAAAATTTTTATCAGGAAGTCCATATACTGACAGAAAAACCCGGGAAACTGTCTGAGACTTTGGACCCAGGATTCTGCGAGGCGGAGAGATCTATACGAAGGAATGCAGGTGAAACAGGTGAAGTTGGTGAGCTGCTTCCACGGTGGAGAAAGGATACAATGTCCGAACTGAGATGGAATGCGCTTGCCTGGGAAAATAGCTTGAGCAATTTGAACTTTTTGGCAGCCCTTTCTCCCTTTGAAGCATTAGAGTCCCTGCGACAGAGTGCAACCATGTTTGTATGAATTATAACACAGCCACAAAGAAGGACAAGTTAGTACAGCATAGTTTGTTCAAGTCGTCAAAATCTGGCAGTGCTTCTCTCGGCTTCTTTTTTCTGACTCAGCTTTGTCTTCTTACACAGGCGTGTCCAATAGCAAGTAGCAAAACTCCAAAACTTCCTGTGCGGGTGAGTAAGTAAGCGACCTTTACTTACTAAGTGTGTTGTTTTAATCTAGCAAGTTTTCAGTGATGCACAAAGACCATGCATTGTAATTTACTATTGGAATCTATTCTTCAGGTGTAGTCCTGCGCTATCTAAGTTGTAGTAGTGGTTTAATCCTTTGTCTCCGTGCTGAACCTCGATAGGAAGACACAAGATACCCTGTTATGTTTAAAAAAAAAAAAAATTACATCTAATCTTATACCTAGCACAGAATACATTAAGACTTGCTATTGAAAATCCATATAAATTCTGCCTCTATCACTGGCCCAGGGGGACTACTGGAGAAATACCGGTTGCTCTTTAGAGAGTTACATTTTTCTACTATAATTGCTATTGATTTCATATATGACATATAGATTGATTATGCTTTTAACACTTATATGCCCAGTAGCTGCTTGAGGGTTTCTTTTGGCCATTTTCTGCAAGTGAAGTACACTTTCTTGGATATATCTGATCCTCTGGAATAAAACCCATCTGTTCATTTTTAGAAAGTGAACTTTTGCAGTTTTATTACCAAGCATACGCTTGGTAATCAGGAGTTTGATGTTTCTTAGCAAATGCTTTGTATAGCTTTAGCTTGGAAAAAAATAGCGGGAAAACCCATTGAGGGTTGCAATAAAAATCATAGCAGAAGCACAGGGCTGAAAGGCAATCCAATAGCTTGCCTGGTTCTTTTTGCTCCAGGATAAGGCCAATTACCTTTATAATAATACTGTGTTCTGTTATCATATCTTCTCAATAAGTTCTTCAGTACTTTCAGTAAGGGAAACACCACACCGCTGCAACACACTGCAGTACTTCTCTCGTCTTACCACTACCCTGTGCCTAACCTTGAAACAGTGTGTGCTGTAAATCCTTCGCTCCTTCTGTAGATGCTTCGAAATATAGCAGATGAACCTGAAAAGGTCAAACCACCCGTCTGTTTCTGAACAAATTTTCTGAATGACCTTTCTCAAAATGGCAGTTATGCAAAACTGAAATTGTTGGGGCTTTCTGTTTTATAAATAATCAGGACTATGATCAAGAAACATATTTTCATTTTAGCAAATTACAACGTGACTGCGAGTAGTGAAAAAAGTCCCTGAAAGAAAAGCTTTTGTACGTCCCGTGAAATGAAAAATTGTGTGTGCATGTGTATGTTTGAAAATAGGATTAGTTTCCTATTCGTCTTCAGAGAAGGAGATGCTCTGTGGTTTGCACGATTCAGAAGAAGCTCCAAGAGTGATATTTCACAGTTTTAAAATGACTCAACAGCACAGAACAAGATGTCCCACTGTGTTCAGTCATTTCGAGTGAAAGCCACTGTGATATGTTAAAAACTACCACTGCCTCTGCAAAATTTCCACCTATCCCCAGGACAAGCTTATAAGGAATTAAGTTAAAGGAAAGAGATCACTAGGGAAAAAAATTCAAATCTTAGCTGATACATAAAGAGCTAATGATTGAGCTGCTATACGTGACTTAGGAATAGCAGCAAACCACTGATCCTCATTTTATGCTTTATCACAGTGAATAGTTCCTGTGTTTGGATGAATGGAAGTAACTTTGCCAAGATTTCCTATAAGCTGTTTTTGCGGTTTGATACTCTAGGGGAAAAATTACACCACAGTGAATTAACAGAAGACCTCAGCTTGCGTTACAGCTTTTTATACTGCCAAAGGGTGGGGGTGAATACATTCAAAGCATACCTGCTATGCGACTATCAGAATAGCCTAGCATCAAAATTTGGCATAAAAACAGACAGCCTGCTTTTGCGCAGTGGGAAGCTAAAGACCTGACTGTCTCGTGGCAAAGCCCAGGCGGCCCTGCAGCTTAGGTGAGGCTTCCAAATGCTAATTCAACACAGAGGTTTACTAAGAAGACATGCAGGAAGCATCTTCAGCACCACATGGTCTTCTGGGCAGAGCGTGCCTAGGGCCAAAAAGACCCTACTGACTAAAACTCCACCAGCCTGGTACTGGGAGCAAACAAACTGGAGCAGGAAGAACTTCAGCTGCCAAATACTTGCTCAAGCCTGGCTCCTCTGGTGCAGTCCTGCCATGTAGCATTGCTGCAGAGGTGCTGCCTGGCTGGATTAAAACTGAGGAGAAGGCCCTGTTATCACTGCCCCAGTTTACCCACTGAGCTCCTGCACCGGTGTGCTGCGATGCCCTGTGTGCTAGGGGTGTTAGCAAGTTAGTAAATAGGCCTCGGAGTCACACCTCCTCCTCTTCCTTACTCTTTTTCTATGGATTAAAAATAAAAGGATGAACAATGCTGGTTTATTCCTGAGACAGGATTCTGGGCCATGAGCAAGCAAACCACACCTAAGCTGCTGTGTTTTAGACGCAGATATCGTAGTTAATGCTATGAACTTAATTCTAGTGATGCTCTTTGATCTTGCTCCATTTGCAAGATCTCTACAGTCTTAACAGTAACTCAATGATGTCTTAGAATAAGGATTCTTTTGGTACTTTTTAGCATTGTCATTTTGAGCTATTTTTTTGATCAATAATATAGCTTTTTTTGTTCTTTTTAATATAGCTGCTGAAATGCCATGTGGTAGTCAAGCTATTAGGAGAGATATATCTGCTTCAGTATACTTTACGTCAGATTCCCGGAAAATAAATAACTGCATCATAAGAAAGAAAAATACTGGTTTCTATTCCCAGACAAGAGTCTGTCTTGAAACCTCTGAGCATCCACTTCACTCTGAGTGTGTATGTTCATTCTTTCTTTGATCACTTCATTAAAGATGGAGAAGTGATTGATTTGCTCTGCTTTGTCCTGGCCTTAACAACTTTGCAAGCTGTGCAATAAAAGAAAGACTCCTCAGAAAGGAGAAAAAGGAAAATGAGAAGGAAAGAAAATGCTGAAAGGTCTCCTGGCACTGTGAGTTGAGGCAAAAAAATTTGATTATGACAGTTCTTGTAGTGGCAAAGCATAGACCTGCAGAAACCAAGTGTTTAACTTCTCAGGAGGTTGGTCTCTTGGCTGATGTATTGCCTGACAGCAACACATGCCATTCATGCTACTCTGCGCACACTTTACCATGCTTCTACTGGTCCTTTCTGGGGAGGGAAGGATCAAAGATTGCTTTCTTGATTCAGGAAAAATTTGCTTAGTCCTGCTAAAATTCCTTACGTCATTGCATAATTGCTCGCCTCTGTCAATAGCACAATGTATGGACTCTTCCTAAATTGAGGGGAACAAATTCCTCTTTTCCTTTCTTCCTTTCTTCCTTTTTTTTTTTTATTGATCACTTACGTTCATGTATTAATTCTTGTTCTGCCTTACCACATTTTATGTCAGTATAGTAATTCATTTTCTCGGTGACTTTAACTCCTGAATCAAACTCGAACTGCTAGTCCTGTGTTCAGAGTTTGTCCTCCTACGCAGTAGCTCAAATTGAAAGAAAAAAATAACATCCACAGACAGTGCAGGTATTACAGCAACCTGCTTCCTTTCTCTCTTAGTCAGAATGAAAAAAATCACAAATCCATTAGCCTGGTATAGACAAGTTCTGAACAAAATGATCGGCAAATAGCACAGTTTCGCAGCATTTGAGTGAAGTTCCCATAACACTTCTGCAGACTAATTTCTCCAAAAAGCTTCTCATTCTCACCATTCTAAAACACATTTATGATTGTTGGTGCTGGGGTTTTTTTTTTTCATTATGTCTAAAAAAAAAACCGCCAACCCCCAAACCCCTTCTTCCTCTCCTGGGAAGCTCTGCTAGCAATTTCCCACTGCTTCAGAAGGAAGAAGGGAAGAAGACGGGAGAGAGGTGATATGGAAAGGGAAGTGAAGCACTGGATAGCAATTTGTGGTAGTTGGTGCCATGCTGTGGGATGAACTCATGCTCGCTTGAAGGCCGAGTTATGGTTAGAGCCTCTGTTGGCTCTTCTTGATGCCCTTCTCCACATTTATTCCAGTCTCAGTGCATCTGTCTTGACTGTGGGTGAGTAGGGTTACACTCTTAGAGGATTAAACCCACTTCTGTCTTTACTATTTCCTAAGGGCCGGTCTGTCCCTTTGGGCTGCTGGCTTTCTGGGTAGCTCCTTCAAGGACAAAGTTTCATGAGCCATTAACAGCAGTATGTAATATTAATCTGTGAAATATCAATAACTTTTGCATGAAAAAGGTATTAAGAGGGAAAGTGACACGGGAGCGCTTAGTCCAGAGTGAATGGGAAGAAACTGGTCTAGGAACCTTTTTGCCTCAGTGTGATTTTCTGAATCTTCCCAAGGGGATGCTGTCATCTTTGCCAATTTGTATTGGGTGAGTAGTTCCCCACTGCCTCGCTGGCTGACCTGTATTATTTATGCAGCATGAGGAAAAAATTTGTCAGTCTTGCCTCCTCTCTTCTGGCTTGGCAGCTGGCCAAGGGATCTAGTCTATGGCTCGGATGCTATTAGCTGGTTGCACTGACTTGCTAAACTAGAAGCTTATGTGAGCACATCCTACTCTGTTATACATTCCCCTAAATCACACAAACACATTTAATGTAGAGACGCCCCTGGACCTAGCTCATACTTGTTTGTACTTCATAGGTGTTTAGGACTAATCCAAAAGTACGAGTGATGTCTGGGACCTGAAATGTTACGTGCATCAGCTGAGAGGACCACTGGGCTGATGGGTCTACCGTGTATGTGCAATGTCCTCCTGGTCTGCTTGCCTGGGGTAATGGACAGGAGGAGGGAGAAGGTGAGCTGGGATGAAAGGGACGACAAGTGGGAGCGAGGATGTGCACCTGAAAAGCGCCGTCTTAGTAGGAGTCGTAGAGGGACATGACCCTGGCACACCAGCATATCAGCTGAGAATGTTTCCAACATGCTGTCAGCTTTACGCTGATACAAGTTTCCCTGGCTTGGAGTTTTCCCTCTGGTGCTGTGAATGCTGACAAATGGTAGAGACATGATCGCCTCTGGAGAACGGTTTTGTCCGTCCCCTTGCGTGTAAGCAGCCAATACTCGCGTCCATGTCCCGCTGCCCTTTTCCTTAATGGGGAAGGATGCCCACAGGGGCACTAGGGACGCTTCCCGCTGCCGGAGCCCTGCTGGGTGATCCAGCCTCTCGGAGGCACCGGCCGGGAGAAATTCCCAGTACTCCCGCCTGTCTGCTCCGCCTGCCAAAGGCAACGCGGGGTGGCTAGGTGTGACCAGGCGGGGCAAGAGCAGGAGTGAGACAGCGCGGCTGTCGGGGAGGGCTTTCCCAGAGGTGTGGGAAATGCTACTGCCAGACCCCGCTCTGCTTCATTCATATCAGACTTGGTAAGAAAAGGTGTTACTCATCAATCAGACGAACCCCCGGGCTACTAATGGAAGAGACAGTGATCAGAGCAGGTTTTTTTCACAGCTTCTGCATCCACAGTCTTTCACTTTTGTATATGAAATATATTTGTGGGAGCAGGAATGTGGACTATGGTCATTTACACAGGGAAACCAGACCCACCAGGCCATTGAGTGAGCTGCTCCATTGCAAACTCTCGCTGGTCTTCCAAGTAACAAATTTTAACTGTCCGGCAGGAAGCAGCTATTTAATGTGCCTAAAAAAATGGAACTGAAAAGTGCTTAGGGAAGCCATGAGGCAAGCAGCACTAAGTCAGCACTTACTGGGTTCCCTTTCTCTGGATTTGTCACGTTTAGTGCCTGTCACCTTGTCCTACTGCGTGAGGATTTAGAGAGGAAAATCGATTTAGTTAGCCTTTTCTCCAGCAGAATTTCTAAGAACACCATTGAGAAAAGTCTGCAGGCAGGAGGAGAAACATGACTTTTTTAATTTGTAGGCTGTAAATTTTTATGCAAGGGACTGATGTTTTACTAGCTAGTGAAGTAGGCTGATTAGCAAATTCAGGAGTCTTGCTTTCACTTGTGCAAAAGAAAAACAGAGCAGCTGTCACTTTCCAGACCCACATCGCTTTTAGCAGGGTCTCTGCACTCAGGTTGGTGTCCCACAAAGCATCCAAATTACTGTTGAGATGTCTTGCATTTTGCAGTATTGCATGTCATGACCGACCGCGCTGCTATGAAAGGGCAGGGCTGCAGCCCAGCTTTGTCCGACAATCGTCTGAGCGGGTGCTGGGCATGCTGCGCAGGCTGGCTCTGTGGCAGGTCGTGTTTCTGGTACAGGGCTGTGGCTGCACCACCTGCGATCATCTGTGCTGGTACGGACACCGGCAGCTTAGATGGTGCCTCCCACCTTCCTTCGGAAGCGGGGAGCCTGCAGGCCCCCAGTGCAACTCCCTCCATCACTGCTTACGTAACCATTATTTCAAGGGATACTAGGACAGCAAGGAGGGCTATGGGCTTTTACTCGCTCAAGTAGACAGGTAGAAACTTCAAGCACAGCCCGCTCCCAGTGCTTTGCAGACCACAGCTGCCCACTCTGTGCTGCCCAGCAGACAGCGTAAGGGAGGAGTGCAGAACTGCAGCACATGGCATCCTTTGGTTTTCATTATTAATTTCCACAGCAAGATAAAATAAAGATTCCTTCCTTCTCAAAATGTCTGCTGTCCTCCTCTTAAGGGCTACACACCTGGATGACTAAAGAAAGCCGTAGAGATATTCACTTTCTTCTGATGATACATGTGTTGGCACATATATTTGTTATTCATTCATTTGCAGTCACTTCCTAGCTCCCACCTGATTTCAGCTCTCTTGCCTAGAACGCAGAAATTTTGGGGAATGGTAGGTTTTTCCCCTTACTAATTTTTGCACGTTAGCTAACTGTAGGTTTTGGTCATGGAACACAGAGTGCCATGCTGCATGGTGGGAACATGCTCAGAATTACGTCTCATCCACACCCTCCACAGTACAGGTTCATTATAACACAGTGCTCTGGATGGAAACTTGCTTCTTTTTCTTTCCTTCAGTTTCTTTCCAGAAAACCTAAAATAGTTTTATGTGTGAGGGAAGAAAAGGAATACAGAAGAGAAAACGCGCCTTCCTCTCTGCCGTGTCCCTGCTGAATATCCACGTTTCCTTCCATCAGGGCTAATTTTCCACATGAATATCCCTTTACATACTTGAAAGCTCATACAAATGCAGGCATATGACATTCCCTTTCCAGAGCCCAAGGAAGTATTGCTTCCTCCATCCTGTAAATGAGTATCATGAGACAGAATATGAAATGACATCAGGGCAGGCAAATTAAAGCCCTTTTGATACCTACTCCAAAGGCTTGTGCACTGGCTTGTTTGGTCTCTTTTTGCAGGCTGGCCTGCCCAAGCTGTTAATTTCCCCCTGTAGAAGCAACCCCGGGCCTCCTGGCTCCTCCGAAGTAACTACCTCGGGAGTTTGGCTGGAGTGTTTGCTTCCTCTCCTCCTGAGCTGCAATAGCAAAACTCTGGGCACACTGTGATTTTAGGATTGGCGTGATCTGCTTTTAGCCAAGACTTTAGTCACAAAATGTATTTCTAGGAAGAAAAGGTACTGGATGACAAAACTGAGGGCTGCTTTTCCAGTCCGCAGAAGTCCTCAGTACTACGAGCTGCCCGGCTGCTGCTGCTCCTTCTCCTCTGTGCTCAGGGACTCAGTGACACAGGCTCTGGTTGCAGGCAATGGATGGTCCCCCAGCACACGTTGCCTTGGCAGTGAGAAGCAAGGCTTTTCAAATGCCAAGGCACGTATTTCTGTTGACATGCTCGTCCCTGTGCTGCTGGCAGGAGTTGGGAGGCTGGCACTGAGGCTGCACCTGCACGCTGTGTGGCAAAATGGAAGCTGATGCTGGGAAGGACATGGTACTTCTCAGTTGGAATGTGTCTCAGAAAAAGAGTCTTGGAGGCCAAATTCTTCCACACACTTTGTGTCTGAAGTAAGCGTCTTTGTCAACAGGTCTGTGACCCACTTGCTAGCTTCTCACCCAGTCATGCTCTCTTTTGGCAAGGAATTCCTTGTGGCTACCTGATGGCTTTGTCCATGGGAATAAAGTTTGTCCCAAGCAGAAAGAGAGATTGTTTGCCCTTCAGTCTTAAACAAAGATAAACTTTTCAGAGTTTGCTTTAAATCCTGGTGCCAGAGGAATTGGAAGAGGAGTTAGCATGAGAACAAAACTAAGCTTCCCTTAAAGTTCAGGCCCAGAAAGTCGAAAACCTAGTAGCTTAGAATCCAAGCTTGCCATGAAAGCTGTGAATTGTTCTTCCTGAAATGGCAGATTCCAGAAAGTTTTGAGGAGAAAAAAATGCTTTTACAGTTTCCAGGTCCAGCTAGCAAATGGAAGTTAAATACCCATCGTTCCCCAAAATACCGTCTCTGGAGAGAAGGAACCTGTGAAGAGCAACGGTCACTGGTCAGCCAGGCCAATCCAGATGTAGGACTGCAGGCCATTGCAGAGCCCACGCTCCCTTTTGTTCAGCACATGAGTGTGCAGATTGCAACATATCCAGTGGCTTTGCCACTCAAATCCCATATTTGGATGGACTGGAAGGAATAGGGCAGGGCAGGTCAGCAGAAAGCCTACACGTGGATTGTGCATTTGTAGTAATTATGCACTGCAGAGCAGAGACTGGTAATACCAGCATGGTCGCTCATAAACCAGGAGAGGTTCTTTGAGGCATTTCTTTTGCACATCTTCTACTTGGCCTCCAAATGGAGAGCTGTCAGGCTAAGTGAGGACAGCCATGTTCAAGTGAAACATGAGTGAAGTAATGAGTGGGAAGAACTCTGTTAGAAGAGGGTTCGTGCTTAGAGAGTAGGTCACGCAAATCCTGTAATTATGTACTACCCTCTAATTATGACATTAAGGCTTTAATTTTGTGTCTTTGAAAACAAGTTTAAGAAATGCTGATGCGATAGTTACTCCAAAGTTTAGCATTCACAGATAACTCCTGCTGATTAAATATATTTTTTTAAGGAAAACATTGGCTCCCATTCTACCATTTACATGACCAATGGAGACACTAGCTTTAGTTAAAGCACCAAAATATTTTCTTCTGGATCTTTCTATATATTGGCTTTGGAAGCTTTCCCAGTTAATAATAACAGTACTCAGCTCAAGCTGCAGCTGTGGAAGACACTTAAAGAAAGAACTGATGAGTCACTCTTTAACGAATGCTACTTTCTAAAGTTAAAGTTTTGTAGTTTAACTTGACTTTGTTAGTCTAGCTATTTCTCCCTCTACAGAGTTATAATCACTGTCGGATATGTATTACTTAACAGTATAAACAGTGTCTATGAATTCAGGAAGGACTATTTGTACTGCTCTTGAGCTATTTATGACTACTGCCCTGGACATCAGTAGGTACAGGGACGTGTGACTTGGAATAGCTTGACCAAACAGCAAGCAGGACTGGAAATTTCACGCTTGCAGCTCTTGTAAAGAGTTATGAAAGTTGGTGGCTAATATTAGCTTGCTTTTTGGAACCAGTGAAAAGCATCTAAATTGAGCATGCCAACAAAAGGAGTAACAAATGATGAAATAAACAAGTAGGCTGTAGATACTGGAGCAGAACTTTGAGGGAAAAGGTGAATAAATAGTTTAAGCTCTGGAGACCTGTAGAATTACAACCACTGCCTTACCCAGATGGTGTCTTTCTTATCTAGGCAGTTTCAGTAAAAACGACAAAGTCTGAAAAGTTTAGCCTGTCTAATTAACACTGATTGTGAGGATAAAGATACCTGGATTCGGTACACTGGTATAAATGGGGCCATGAGTGTTGAGAGCTCATCAGTAACTGCACTTCAGCCCTGTGTTATCAGGAGGAATGAAAGAAAAACTAATCTATTAACAAACCTATGGTGGCTAACAGCAGGTTCACAACTACACACCAGCTACACACAACTGACCAGCTACAAGCACTTCTGCACATCTCAACAAGCAGTCATTAAGCCATGGATATAAATAATCCTACATCCAGAGTTTGCTAAGTGAACTGGTTCACTGTATTGCAATCCCACCATCACAGCTCTGTAGGCTACTGCATGTACAAAGCCTTTGCCTGTTGTTATTCTTAGTACTTTGATTTCTGTGTTTGGTGTGGGGACATGCCTCAGACTCACTTTTTCTAACTCCTTTGGCATCCGGACACCTGCTCTGAAGGTGTGGATGCCCTGTTTCAGACTCCACCGTGGCAATTAAATCACCATGAGCAGCTTCCACACCTGCATCTCCTTGGACACGTGAAGCGAGTTCAGGTGTCCCTTTTATTATTTCATCAGGCATCATCTGGAAAAACAACTCATTTCCTTTCCCTCTTTCCCCCTTTTAGACTTGCCAGTGTGTTATAGAGGAACCAGACTGGGAGAAGCATTTGCTCAAAGTAAAAGACACAAAGCCAGATGTAACCTGTGTGCTTCCCTCATCTTCAGCAGGGGATGGCTCAGGAACAGGAGGCCATGTGCAGAATTACAGCAGGTAAGAGAGAGGAAGGTCTACATAAATACAGTACAGATCTTAAACCTGGAGTGTGTGCCATACTGTAGTGTTAAGCTTATCAGTAGGAATGAAGAACAATTTACTTGAAGCAATAGCCTGGACTTTTTCTTTTAAACTGCCATTTTTGTTTAACTTTAAAAAAGAAAAAGTGCAAGCTGCAAAATAACCAAGTCGTTGATAGAGGAGTGTTGTGTGCCGGCCAGCCCCGGTGGGCAGCAGTCGCTGGCAGCCGGAGAGCCTGGCACAGGCGCTGCTCAGCCTCCTCTGGGTGCGCGGGTGGCTCTGGCTGTACCGACGTACAGCACCGGAGATGCCGCAGCACATGCTGGTTTTCCAAGCTGCAGCAGAGGCTTTCGGTCAGATTTGCTCTATCTGCAGTTATAAAAAGGCAGGCTTAGGAAAGACTGTCTGGGTAATGATGACAACTTTTTTGTCCTCTTCCAGATACCAGCAACTTATTTTTCTTTTTTACACCTGAAGTTGTTTAATCTTTCAGTAATTCGGTGCTTTTATTTCCCAATGTAAGACCCTCAGGCTCATAAGCATTGCTCTGCCGAGGGGGGTGGAAGAGAAAGGAGCCTTCTTCTTGCCCAGTTTTTGATGGCTCCTTCACTAGATCCTCCCCATGGAGTTGTATGACATTAAGAGACAGAGATATCTTTGTTTCTAAGGTTCCTGTGCAGTATGTCCTTGCAATGCTTTCTTTCTCTGAGCCATGCAGATTTATGCACGTGGCCTAAAGCCTCTGGCTGTCCCACAGGACCTGCAACTGGCACTTCTGCTGCTCTCTGGGACAGTACACAGCCTTAATACAGCAGCCACCTCCTTCACTGCTATGAATGAATCATTCCTTCTGCTTAGAACAAAGCCCTTTGCCTCACTCACTGATGCACAGAGAGGCCACATCCTCAGGTTGCACATCAGGGAGCAAGTAATATTTTGTCCCGGCAGCACAAGAGGCAATAAGCCCCTGGGTGCTGGAGTGCTACCTGCATGTTGCCCACCACCTCCTACAACAGCAGGGATGAGCAGTTTAGCAAAGGAAGGTGGCAGCATCTTACAGCTGCTGGGAAGAAAGCAACCAGTGCCAAGGCTGTGTGAGTCTTTGGTAGTTGCCTGCCAGGGAGTTCTATCTGATCTGCTCACACTGAGTGAGCCAGGTGTTCCCAACCGCTGTATGCACATCCATACAAGCCACCAGCATTACACACTGCATGCAATGCTCCTGGCCAACTGCCACATCTAGTTTCATGGAATTATAGAATGGTAAGGGTTGGAAGGGACCTTAAAGATCATGTAGTTCCAACCCCCCTGCCACAGGCAGGAACACCTTCCACTAGACCAGGTTGCTCAAAGCCCCATCGAACCTGGCCTGGAACACTTCCAGGGAGGGGGAATCCACAACTTCTCTGGGCAACCTGTTCCAGTGCCTCACCACCCTCATGGTAAAGAATTTCTTTGTTACTTCTAATCTAATCTAAATCTACCCTCTTTTAGTTTAAAGCCATTACCCCTTGTTCTGTCACTACATGCCCTTGAAAAAGGTCCCTTTCCAGCTTTCTTGCAGGCCCCCTTTAAGCACTGAAAGGCTGCAATAAGGTGTCACCGGAGCCTTGTCTTCTCCAGGCCGAACAACCCCAACTCTCTCAACCTTTCCTCATAGGAAAAAAGCCTCCTGGCATTTTTGCCAGACTTCCTCTTTGTTGGGATGGATCGCTCCTGAGCTTGGAGGAGGTGATCCCTGAATATTAACCAGCTTTTTTTGCCTCCTTTTCCCTCTAGGGCTTTATCCCATAGTACTCTACCAAACAGATCCCTGAAGAGGCCAAAGTCTGCTCTCCTGAAGTCCAGAGTAGTGAGCTTGCTGTGTGTCCTCCTTGCTGCCCTGAGGATCTTGAAGTCCACCATTTCATGGTCACTGCAGCCAAGGCTGCCATTGAGCTTCACATTCACGAGCAGACCCTCCTTGTTGGTGAGAACAAGGTACAGCATAGCACCTCTGCTCATTGGCTCATCTATCACTTGGAGAAGGAAGTTGTCATCAGTGCATGACAGGAACCTTCCTGGATTGCTTATGCCCTGCTATGTTGTCCCTCCAACAGATGTCAGGGTGGTTGAAAACCCCCATGAAGACCAGGCCTTCTGAATGTGAGGCTGCTCCTGTCTGCCCATAAGGGCCTCGTGCACTTAGTCTGCTTGGTCAGATGGTCTGTAGCAGACCCCCACTATAATTAAACCTGTCCCTGCTCTGCCTCTAATCCTGACCCATAAGCTCTCAGTCAGCTCCTCATCGATCCCCACATGGAGCTCCATGGAATTCAGCTGGTCATTGACATACATGGCGACACTCCTTCCTCGTCTACCCTGCCTGTCTTCCAAAGATGCTGTATCCTTCCATTCAAATGCCTGCTTAAACACTCTCTAATCTCCTCCTCTTCCACCTGACCCTACCAGATCCTCCTGCACTAAGGGTACATCTACAGCCTTAATATTTAATTATTATACTGTCTTTGGCTCAACCCACAGATTTTCTGACATCTCCCCAGTCCAGAACATGATATGGCAGACACAGTTGGAAGAGAGCAAAGATTATTTTATTGCAAACATCGAGAGCGTGGGGGCGTGGGGACCCAGGAGTCTCATGGGCTCAGGCAGAAACAGGAAAGCGGCACCTACAACGACAGAGCCAGAAAGCACTGATAAACCCACAGAGGCAGCAGCAGGCAGGACTGGGCTCCCCTCTCTTTGGGGAACACGGTTGCCAAGGAATTGTTGGAGGCCCAGAACACACAGCTGTTGCTGGCACTGACTGCGGGGTGGCTCTGGCGCCTGATCCCCATGGGTGATGCCCTTCGAGCACTGGGCGCAGGCAGAGATGCCCAGTGCCCCTGTGCCACGCAGCAGGGCTCGATGGGGAGCCCCCGGGCAGCTGGCGTGGAGTTCTTTACACACCCTGCGCAGCACCATCCCTCGCCGTCCCTTGCCAGCGAGTTGGACCGACTCAGAGCAGTGTTGGGAGCTGGGAAAGCTGGGCAGCAGAGCCTGGTACCCACCTGGGCTTCTTGGCCTGCTGGAGCTTCCTGTATTTTCTCAGTTTGCGACGCCCCCAAACATTTTCTCTCTTCCTCCTTTTTGTTGGTGGTGGGCTTTCCCTGTCGTCTCCCCAGGCCTCTTTTCTCTTTCTGGTTCTTCGACATTTGCTGTTCTGAGGAGAGCCTGCACACCTTTGAAGGCCACAGCGTGGTTAGATAGGGAAAGCCACCATCCGCTGGAGTCCGTTCTTATTTGAACCAAAGCGAGCTCATTTTACCTTCTTTCTTCTGGGAAGCTCGTCAGTGGTTCTGGGCGTACCTGGGACTGTGCCGCACTCTGGGGGGTGGTTGGAGGCAAAGCTGGAGGTGCCTAAAGCAGAAATTTGGGAGTTAGCAGGTGACAAGAGACGACCGGGAGTAGGAAGCGACTGATTGCCACATTGCCACCTTGGCTCTACTGAGAAGACACGGATTTGCATCATCCTCATTTTGCACAGTCCACCCGCCCCAAAATAGACATGGTGAAGATGTGATGAAGCAGGATGCAAGCAAAAGCCCTCTCCAGTGGACAGCTGCTCCCCTCTGTGTTTTTGAAGGTATTTTGGCTGATGAAGTCCGTGCCTAAAGCACTGGAGAAACAACGTTTCCAATATTCCTTCCAATGTATCATAGCGGGGGTGGGGAGGAGGAACCCCAAAGGCAGCAGAGGAGGCCCAGCAGCCGCTTGGCCTCATCAGAAATGACCGTCCTACCCGAGAGTGACTGTCCCAGTGTTGGTGGAGCTGACCTACCTCTGCCATTTCGGACTCCGCCGCTGTGTCTGCCCCAGCTTCTTGAAGGACGTCCAGCAGAGAGGGGGCTGCGTGCAGAATGGCTTTTGCCTGCTGGTCGTCGTGTGCTCTGCCTGCCGGGCCACTTTTCTCTTCCAAATGCAGGTCTAGAAAGGAAAAGCAGGTGCAGCAAAGGGACTTCTTGGAAGGCAAAACCACCTAAAGCAAAACGCAGCCAAAGCCCCGCACTGGTGGTCTTTGGGACATTGAGGATGCTGGTACCCTGTGAGAAGTCTCAGTTCCTGCTCTTACCTGTGGATCTGTCCGTGGGGGCTGGTGACTCCTTGGCCAACGGACAGGAGAGGCCAGCCGTCTCCTCCTCACAGATTACATGGCAGTTTTCAATCATAAACTCCACCAGCACGTTCACCTGCACACACCAAAGCCTTGCTGTGAACCCAGGTGCCTGCAAACGTGCCAGGCAGCCTTTCCCTCTCCTGAGCCTCGCGTCTGCGCAGAAGGCCGTTGGTGTGGGGCTGATGTTCCAGGCAGCCAGCCCACCATGATCTGGTGGAGAGAGAGGGCTGCCAGGGAGCTGTGAGGAGCCAAGCTCTGATGGTGTGGGAAGGCCACAGCCGGCTGGTCAATCCAGCATACCTTTGCAGTCGCCTCCAGCACGGCCCTGAGTGGAAGCAGGACCCTGCTGGCCGGGCTCAAGAGGTTTGGCCCGAGGCAGATGGCCAGGTTACTGGAGGTCATTGGGCTGGTGGAGACGTTGCGGCCAATGTGCTGGAGCAGCGAGAGCAGCCGCTTGAGGAGGAGGAGAGTGGCCGCAGGCAACTTCTCGGCCACCCTGAGGGAAGAGCAACAGAACGTTAATAAAGCAGGCGTTGCCCACAGCCGTCCGCGAAGCTTGCCCAAGGCAGGTGGGAGCCAGCGGCTGTGTTGTGCAGCTTTCAAGGAAGGAAGCACAGCGCTGCTTGCCAGCTCCCGATTTCCCCCAAGCCCCCATAAGGGAAGGCTCCCTGTGCGTGCCCTTTGCCCCAGCATGTAACCCCAGCCCAGCAAGAGCGAGCTGGCAGAGAACACAGCTTTGGAAGGAGACCATCCCTTTTGAGGCAAGTCCCAGGCCTCTCCCAGTCCCCGCTCAACAGGCAGGCTGCTGGCCACACTTACGCTTTCAGTTCTTCCACCTTTGCCTGCCTGCTTGTCTTCTCCATGGCTTGCATCCATTCCTCGTAGAGGTGGGTCACAAGGAGCTTGTCAGGGATGTTTCGGAGGAAGTTCTGCCATGCCAAGGGCTCTAGGTGAGCCTTGGAAGCCTCCAGGCCAGCCAGGAGCTGTTAGAGCTGCAGGTGAGAAGGGTTCACCTTCAAGATGACGGCCAGCAGGAGGGCGGGCTGGCTTCCCAAGTAGACATCCACGCCGCGGTCCAGGGCCTCCCTCAGCTCCCGGCAGGCTGTCGCGCTGGCAGCAAGGCGGAATATCCCCTCTGTCGTCGGTCCTTGCTGGTGCAGGACAGCCAGCAGGTCCTGCAAGAGATGCATCAGGACAGTGACTTGGCTGAGGAGATGCTTTGCAAGAGCGTTGGCCGGGGCCAGAGCTCTGCCCCAGGCTGGGCTCCGTCTTTCCACCAAGGGGCTGGGACCAGAAGCGTGAGCCGTGGGTGAAGAGCCCAATGTCCCATCCGCGCAGCCCTGGGGCCGCCCAGCAGCTCTGCGGAGCAGGCGCAGAGAGGGCTGTGGACCCCGTGTGCGGGCTGCCTTACCTGGATGGGCTGGGGCAGCGTGCCGTCCTGCGGGCAGAGGGCTGCCAGGGGCTGCCCAAAGAGGGCCCTGCTGCAGCCGGAGCCCCCCTGCCCTGGCAGCCGCGCAGCGGCCGGGCTGCACCACAGAGCAAAGGGCCAGGGCAGCCCCCTCCTCCTGCTGCTGCTGCTGCTGCTGCTGCTGCCTCGTGCTGCAAAGGAAAAGGGAGCAAGAGCCCGTCAATGGAGATGGCCAGGCCAGCCCTCCCGCAGCCTGCGCTGCCCTGTCCTGCCCTGTCCTGGCCTGGTTGCAGCGCGGTGCTGAGCGGGGCGGCAGGACGGGCAGGGAGCCGGCAGCTGGAAGCACGGCTCTGGCTCAGAGGCTCTGGCTCAGAGGCTCCTGAGAGCGGTCGTGCCAGCGGGACGGCCTGCGGCAGCCCTCGCCCTGCCCTTCACCGAGCTGTGGGCAGCAGCAGAGGCTCCGTGTCCCTGCAGAACCACGTCCGGCGGCTGCTGCCCAGCGCGGATCCTTGCTTGTCCAGGTGACGTCCTCCCTGGGGGTGCCACACCTGCATGGTGACACTCAGGGGACAAGTGAGCACGGCTGAAGCAGTTGCAGGACGTTTCCTCTCTTGCAAAACTCACCTGTGGAGCGGCAGAGTCCCGCTCTGTTTCCAGATGGGGCCGTTGGAGGCCCTTGCTTGGGATCAACCTGCACGAGCCCACCCCACTCACCCACATCCCTGGCACCCCGGCAAAGCCAGAGGCAGGGGAAAGGCAGCCGTTCTCACCTCGGCCTGGCCCTCCAGCAGCCTCTCCACGCTCCTGGCACTGAGTGTCCTCCACTGGGCAAGAGAGAAGCAGGGGAAGAAGTTGAGCAGCGATGCCTGTGCTGCTCGGCTGCAGGAGCAGTGCTCGGGGACAGAGGCCAGAGCGGAGAGACACTCACGGCATGGCGGCGGCTCAGCTTCTTCTGCAGGAGCTTGATCGACGGCAGCCGGGTGACTCGAGCTCTGTTTGGTCCTTCTGGTGTCCTGTGGCCCGGGAAGGGAGAGGGAGAGAGCTGTCTGAGCCCCACGCTGCCTCTTCTCTCTTGTGGGGCAGCTGTGCCCAAGAGCTGCCCGCAGGCACGGGGGCACCTCTCCCCATCTGGGGAGCTGTGTTCCCCCGTCCGGCTGCGCCTGGAACATGGCCCCGTCTTACCCCAGCAGTGTGTGCAGCCAGAGCTCCTTCAGCGCCCAGGAGCTGAAGAAAGAGCAGAAGCAGCGTCAGGCTCTGCTGAATCTCCAGCCCATGGTGAGGGGCGGACGCCTGCAGAGCCCTGCCCCGTGGGGAAGGACACAGGGGCAGGACGAAGCCCCGTGGGGCAGGACAGAGGCGCAGCCCAAGGCCTGGGTCCCTCCATCCTGCCAGAGCAGCTGCTTCTGCCCTTCTCTTTCCCTTCTGGGAGCAAAAGGAGAACAGGGGATGGAGGAGGTGTCTAAAAAAGGTGTAGATGTGGCCCTTGGGGACACGGTTTAGCAGGCATGGTGGTGTTGGGTTGACATTTGGGCTTGATGGTCTTAGAAGTCTCTTCCAAGCTTAAGGATTCTAGGACTCACTCGAAAGTGGCAACACAGGAGCCGGAGGGCCAGGCGAGGATGATGGAGGCCCCGTCCTTGTGGCTGGCTTCGTCCTCGTCGTCCTTGTGTCCCTCGGCCGGCGCCTCCTTCCCGCTGCTCGGCACCCAGAGCTGGTGCAGGGCCAGGCGGAGCTGTGGGCACAGGGTGGTGCCCCACCTGCAGAGAGGAGAGGCAGGCCGGGAGCTGGAGGTGGGCTGGTGGGGGTCCCCGTGGCCAGAGGCGTGTCCCCCGCCTGCCCTTGGGCCGGGCACTGGTGCCTCCAGCAGCAAGGTGTCGGGGCCTGGGGCTGGTGCCCGGCTGTCCCTGGGCTGGTGGTGGGGCCAGGGCTGGGGGAAAGGCAGCCGCGCTCAGAGGCTCTTTCTGCAGCTTGGCGACGGGCAGTTCCTGCGGGAGGAGGAGAAGGCGCCTCTCGCTCCTCCTGCAGCCCCGGCTCAGCCGCACGTCCGTGCTCAGCACGGCCTCGGCGTCGCTGAGAGCCTCCCTGCAGAGCAGAGCAGAGCAGAGAGCGGCGGGCATGAGCAAGGCGGGTGCTGGTGCGGGTGGCGGCCGTGGCCGCGTGTCCCCGAGCCCCAGGGAGAGCCCACCTGGAGCTGCAGCAGCAGCTGGCCTGGCCCATCCTGCCCGGGCCAGGAGGGCCCTCGGCGGGCAGCGAGGACGCGAGGCAGGCGGCGAGAGCGAGGACGGGCAGCGGGGTGCTGGTGCCGGTGCCGGGGCAGCGCTGCTGGGCCAGAGGCTGCCTCCTGCGCGCTGCTGCGTGGCCGCAGAGCTGGGTGCTGCTGGCTCGGGGGGCTGCTGGCTGCAACTGCCAGCAGTGGGACCCCAATGGACAGTGGGCGGGGCCCGGCGGAGGGGCGGGGCCAAGAGCCGTCCCGAGGTGGGGACGTGGGGGGAGGCCTGGTGGCCCTGGGGAGCCGGGCATGGCGACTGTTGGTGTTGCCTTGTCGCGTGCGTGGTCCTGCCTTCGGTGCCCAGCAGCAATGCTGTTCTGGTTTTTCCGTCTTCTCCCATAAGAACCATCTACTCTTCTTCTACTTGAAGGTGCAGGTTTTCCCTGATTGAATTTAAACAAGTCTTGGTCAAGTAGGGAAAATACCAAAATTCTTGTCTTGAAGAGACATATTGGATATGAGCAGATATTCTGGAAGTTTTTGTACCAGATGTAGTCATACTTAAAAATGTCTAATCCTCATGTCGCGTCTTACAGCTTCAGGCACCCTGCATGTGTGAGTCAACTAGGTCCTTTTCTGCCAGTCTGAAGAAATACCTGCACCAGGGGTCCAAAGTCCTATGAGGAGAAGCCTCCAAACCGCCCCTTGCATCAGCCCACTGGCCATGGCTGGCTGGGTCTTCTCCAGGCTCCCTGGCAGCACCTGGATCCCCCTCCCCAGGGGACCCACTGAGCACAGACCAGGTCAGGGACCGTTGAGACGGGTATTTCTCTCACCTGTGCAACGCTGGGCCCAGCACATCTCCTGCAGACACACGCTCTCTAGCTTTTACTTGTGGCTCCAGCTCCCATGATTGCAGCATGCTGGTTGTCCGAAGTGGGGAGATGAGGCGTTGTTTCCTTGGGGCCTGCAATGCTCTACCTGAACAACAGGTATATGAACTATGCTCGAATTGATGTAATGTCCTTTCAGCGGGCATCAGGAGCTGTGAATTAAACTCCAAAACAGCTCACAGTTGCGTTCATGAAATGTATAACGCTCTTAAGTGATAACGGGCCTGATCTGGCCTCTGACACAACAGAAGAAATATTCCCAAGCAAACAGCACTCCTCCAAGCTGCTGTGACCTTACCTGTCTTACAGATGGATACCCTGAACAGTCATCAGCTTACGTGTGCTCAGTGTATCTTACGCAGAAAAAGTCATGTCGAAAGACAAGCTTTAGTGAGAAAGCAGAAGAGGTGAACAGCAAAGTCTTTGTTAACAGTATTTAGCCATCTGTCTAATGAATACTTGGGAAAAAGGATTTAAATGCCCTCAGCAGTTCCAGTGCCACCATTTGAGTGTAAGTGCCAGCATTGTATTGACCAAACCTAGGATCCCTGGTATTTTAGTAAAATTTAAAAGAAAAAAGTACTGACCAAAAAAAAAAAACTCTCTATGTGTGACCTTTAAAATTCTTTTAAAAAAAATAAATTATCCCATATAACACATTCCAAAATTAATATTTCTATTACTGTTTCCTTTATTATAACTTCAGCTAATACCATGTCCATGGTTAGATGAGTTCGATGTAAAATAGACAAGAAGCCACACGGCTCATTTTTAACCGGTAAATCTAGATTTCTGTATAATTTGACACGCAGCTGATGCAGTAAAGTGTTGGTACTTCATTAATATTTTTTGAATGGAAATACAGTATTTCTATTACAGGTCAATCACATTAACATCCCTAAGCCAGCATGATCTGAACAGGTGACATCACACTGTGCAATTTCATTCCTATTGGAGGTGCAAAATAGGTTGCAGAGAAGCTTAGTGCAATTTTCCACATAATCTGCCCCATGTGTTGGTGGAGGTGCCAGCGGCGCTGGGTGGCAGCAGCTGAGGTGCATTCCTGGGGTGTGAAGAATTATAGTGAATGCAGCAGCAGAAAGGATTCAAGCATTGAATTGCAAATACAATTCAAGCAACTGTAGCTGGCAATGGTGGGGTAGGGACTGCAGCCGGTACGCTCACAGGTGGATGGAAAAGTCCTCCTTTTTGCCCAGCCCAGGGTGGCTCAGGAACGAGAACAGATCTGTTGAGCAAAGCAGTGGAGCTCAGCCCGGGCTGAACAGGCAGACTGTCAAAATCTTTGCAGCAGCAGAGCCCTGGGCTGTCTTTAGGCTCCTTGCATACAGCAGAGAGGAAAGCTGAAGAGCAGTATAGATAAGAGAGGCAAGACAGAGCACCATGCCCCAGCAGAGTTCGTCTGGCTTCACCTCTCTTAACTAGATCAGTGATTTAGGCAACACAGCCTACTCCTTCACTGTGGACAATGTTATAAATAATTCTTTCTAAGCCTTCTCTAGTGAGCTTATGAAAGAGCAGCAGCAAGGGTTTGCTCCCTGCCAAGCCCTTAGGCCCCTGAAGGCTGGAAGGTGGCAGAGCAGGTGTAGCTGAAGGCATTTATGTGGGTTTTTCCAGAAGGGATTTTGTGAGCACATCACTCTGAGGGACCACACAGGGCACCAAGCTGCTTGGAGGACAACAGATGAAGAAAGCTTATCCAGCATTTTCACGCTAAATGATGTGGCAAAGCCTCAAGAGACTCCTTGGCGAAGCCCAGTGTCACTGTGAGATCTGTGTTGGTTTGCATGGACTTACTGGCAGCTTTGTGAAACACTTCAGCTTTGTCTTTGATGCAACCGCTACGCAGAAGGGACAAAGTGTAGCTGAAGGCGAGACTGTGCTGTGCTCCTGGACAAGCAGGCAGGAGAGTGGCAGCTACAGCCCCGTGGCCCCCCTCTGCTGCGGCTAGGCTCCTGCACAGGGTCAGCTTCGGTCATTTACGCCTGGCATCTCCCCTGTGCCAGAAAACATTTCTACTTGCCAGAATGGCAACAAACAGAGAGCTGCTAGAGCCACATGGTGATGGACACCTGCCTAGCCACGCTATGCTAAAGGACAAGCACAACACAATTTCTCTTGTCCTGATATTGTCTTTCTGGTTAAGCGTATTGGGTTTGCACGGCAAGATTTGCGTGGCAGGGGGGGCTACAGGGGTGGCTTCTGTGAGAAGCTGCAAGAAGCTTCCCCTAGTCAAATAGAGCCAGCGCCAGTTGGCTCCATGATGGACCCGCCACTGGCCAAGGCCAAGCCCATCAGTGATGGTGGTAGCACCTCTGGGACAACCTGTTGAAGAAGGGGAGAAAGCTGCTGTGCAACAGCAATTGCAGCCAGAGCGAGAAGCGAGAATATGTGAGAGAAATAACTCTGCAGACACCAAGGTCAGTGAAGGAGGAGGGGGAGGAGGTGCTCCAGGCGCTGGATTCCCTTGCAGCCCATGGAGCAGACCATGGTGAGGCAGGCCATCCCCCTGCAGCCCGTGGAGGTCCACGGTGAAGCAGAGATGCACCTGCAGCCCAGGAAGGACCCCATGCCAGAGCAGGTGGATGTCCAAAGGAGGCTGTGACCCTATGGAGACCCCATGCTGAAGCAGGTTTGCTGGCAGGGCTTGTGACCCCACGGGGGATCCACTCTGGAGCAGCCTGTTCCTGAAGGACTGCACCCCAGGGAAGGGACCCACGCTGGAGCAGTTTGGGAACAACTGCAGCCCGTGGGAAGGACTCATGTTGGAGAAGTTCATGGAGGACTGTCTCCCATGAGAGGGACCCCACGCTGGAGCAGGGGAAGAGTGTGAGGAGTCCTCCCCTGAGGAGGAAGGAGCGGCAGAGACAGCGTGTGATGAACTGACTGCAACCCCTGTTCCCCGTCCCCCTGTGCTGCTCAGGGGCAGGAGGGTGAGAAAATCGGGAGTGAAGTTGAGGGAAGAAGGGAGGGGGTGGGGGGAAGGTGTTTTAAGATTTGGCTTTATTTCTCATTATCCTACTCTGATTTGATTGGTAATTACATTAATTTTTCCCTGAGTCTGTTTTGCCTGTGACAGTAATTGCTGAATGATCTCTCCCTGTCCTTATCTCGACCCACGAGTCTTTTGTTATATTTTCTCTCCCCTGCCTGAGGAGGGGCAGTGACAGAGCAGCTTTGGTGGGCACCTGGCATCCAGGCAGGATCAACCCACCCTGGTAAGCGGCAGCCCACATTTGGTGGGACGCCAGGATGAACTCTTCTGCTGGGGACTTTCTGCACAAGGTCATTGCAAGTCGTGGCAGCTTGACAGAGGAAACTAGAAAGGAGAGCTCATTTCTTCTTGTGGTGTAATGGATGACCCTCCCTACCCACAGCCTTGCCAAAGGTACTGGCGGGGTGTGTAGTACATCCACAAAAGCTGTACCCCTTTGCTTTCCACAGAATCTTAATAAAAGGAAGATTTGCATGCTTTGTATCCACTCCTACCTCAAATACAGCTGCAATCCAGCCTGAGTCACCCGTAGCTGTCAGAAGCATAGAGAGCCAGGTAGTGGAGCCAAGGAGATGTCTCTGCCATAAGCCTGAAACAATCCTTTACTGCTAATGTCCTGTTTTTTTTCTCCCCAGTTATTGTTAGAATTCTTCCCAATAGCAGAGCTGCACCTTGGAAATCCCCCTCAGCTTTGCTACATTTGCTCTTCCACTCTCTGTGGTAACACTGAAGATAGCAGGCAGCGCTTCCCAGCCTGTATATCCAATTCCCTCTTCCTGCTGCTACACTTCCAGGCTGCTCCTTGGGCTGGGTCCCAAACCAGTTCTCGGGAAGGTCAGCAGAGTCTTTCACAGCCCCATGCGTGCCCACAGTGGGCTTCCCACTCTGCTTTACCCTCCTCCCCCACCTCCAGCTCATGCTGTCTGCTCAGAAATCTGTTGTGAGATTGGTGGGGTTTCAGCAGGGATATGCTGCAGCCCAAACATTTACACGTTGGGTCCTGCCTCCGTCTTTGGTTAGTCCTGTGACAGACGCAAGTCACCTTATCGATTTGTGTATATGGGACAGCAAAGCTTTTGTTCTCCTTTATAGATTGCTTTGGTTTAAATACAAACTACTAAGCGCAAAGCAAGCCAGGAAATGCTCTTGCTGTGCACAGTGCGGATGGCTATGCCCATCACTTAGCACGGGTGTCCCTCTGCATGTTTGTTCAGAAGGAAAAGACCGGCACAGGAATGTTACAGAGCAGACAGTGCCATGGGGAGCTGTGGACAGTGGGCTCGCTGCCGAGTGCTGCTGGGTTCGCACGGTCCCCCTGCTCAGAAGGCATCATGACGGACAGGGATTTTGTTTCTTACCAGAGATGCAGAGATGAGGATTTCCAAAGTGTAAGCGTGTAGAAAAAGGACATTCAAGCACTGATTATCTGTATGATATGTGCTCGTATCATACAGATGCATGTGCACACATACACACAAACAAAGAAAAACATACAGTGCTTCTATGTGGTACATAAAAATATGAACTTGATTGATAGATATTTGCTGGGAAGTGAAAGACAGAGTGGTCACGCTTTAGTCTCATAGCTGGAGAACCGCTTCTTTTTCAGTAGCTGGACTTGGTGGCAGTATAGAGAAGAAAATGGGCATTATAGATTAATAAAACACAGAGACAGATATTCTTTTGAACCAAAAGTTAAAATTTTATTTGGAATATCAATATACCCCCAAAAAATAAAAATAAAAACTTCCTTTTATGTAGTGAAATAGCCATTTGAAAATGGTAAAATAAAGATATTTCTCATACTATTCTCTCTTAATTATTGTGCACATATTTAAGGTTGTTTTTTTCTGAATATAAACCTAGCTTGAGCTTTAAGGCTCCAAAACGCCTAACGCATGTAGTGGCTCTTTTTGAGAAAGCAGATAAGTCAATCAGAGCTGTGTTTTTTCAGCAGACAGGCCTGTTTGAAGCTGTCCAGGACTGGACAGAAGTGAGACTTCTCAGGAAGGTCACTGTTTCAGGGGAGTATGATTTTATGCCCATTGGGAAATACACTCTAACCCCACTTTGTGCAGCATTTTATTGAGCTTTATGATATACTGGGGAGGGCCCTAGCTCCCCTTAGCTGTCGAGTTCCTGTGCAGATCCGATCTTATTTGTGTTGGTTCATTTTAAGAAATCAAATCCTACCCTGCGGTGTTTGCTTGGCTAGAAATTCAGTCTGTAACAAGGCAATGATCCTGCCTTTACCCCTGCAAGCAAAAGGTTTCTGTGCCCTTGTGCAGCTGCACTGACTGCAACAGGGCATTTACGACAGCAGGATCAGGGACTTGTCCTTCAGCTTGCTTATAATAAAATAAATGGAATGGAAAATGTATTGAAATAAACCAGTAGAAAGCCACCAACAATTCTGGGTTGTAGCTCTTCCCTTTTAGAGGGTTCATTGACGCTAGGTTGGAAAATGTGACTGAAGACCCATGTCAGTGCCTGAGCGATGCCCCGAGTTGTTCATGTCACCGCTAAGTAAACAATGCGGGGATTTAGGTGTTTCATCGCCCTCTGCAACTGGGCTGCAGTGGGCTGAAGCAAAGCTCACTGAAGTCGCTGGATATCTCACCAACAATCTCACTTTCAGCAGGCATTGAACCAAGTCCTGAACTTATGAGGCGTGGTCTGCAATTTGCTTTGATTTCTTCCTTGATCAGAGCCATTTTTATTACTTGGAGTATGTCTGTGTTTATGATTTGTTATAAACGTTACACTTCTGTTACTGGTTCTGAAGTACAGGATAGACTACAACTACTAGAGATATTACTGCACTCATACGTTCTATCTGGCACTGCTTACAAAGGCTGCAGTTTCACAGCCACAATAATTGGTGTCATACGCTCTTTATTGCCTGAAAACCACCTGGATATTGATCCCTGAGGTACCATCGCTCTGAACTAAAAGGTTGTCCCAGGTTTTTATTTTCAGGAAAGCAAAATTAAATACACCCAGGCCTTGAAGTTCACAAGCTGTTAGGCCACGGGTGTTCCTCCAAAGAAATCCAGAGACCCATGCTTGCGCTCAGGGAGCCACTGCATTCACAGGAGGAACCCTTTACTCCACCAGCCACCCCACCCTGGGTGCCCGGCACCATGCAGCCTGCCCTCCTCCCACTTTGCCTTGCGTCATCCTTCCCTCATCCTGGAAAGGAGTGAGCATTCAGCCTGGAAATACTTTCTCCTGGGGTATGGAATAGGTTTTCTCCCTCCTTGTCTCTCCTGCAACTTGTGCTCAATACTTTATGCCTACTATCCAGTTTGGCCCTTTTGAGTGATTCCTTCTGCACGTTTGGGCGCTTATCTTGTAAGTAACTGCTTGTATTAGTTTACTGTGAGATTCTGGTGAGGTCTCTATTGGACCCAGCTGCTCTTAGTTGGGTGTTATCAGTGAGCCCAGACATAAATTACTTGTGACTCTGAGTTACTGAGGGCCTGTAAGCATGAGGGGCTTCCTTCTCATCACAGGCACAATTTAAAGAGGCTGCAAAATTACCCAAGTTTTTGTTCTCCCACTAACAAGATGAAAATATTTTCCTTAAAGTGTTCACTACACAGAAGTAGTGTTCAGGCAGAGCCAACTTCTGCTCGCAGCTGCCTAAGCATAAATCCATACCAACCTTTGTGGCTTTATTTCAGTACATTGGATTAATGTGTCAAAACATAAAACACAGACTTTGACCCTGGCAGACTGACCTTATCACCAGTGTAAATTTCCTGACTTTAATAGTGAATCCCATAACAGCATTTCCAGCATCTGTGGTGGTTGTCACAGGTCCCATAATGCTTGGTAATTTATACAAAGTTTGAGTTCCCCGTGGTGTGCATGAGTGCAACAGAATTACAGCTTTATCTAAAATAATTAGGAAAAAAAGGGTTCTGGACAGAAAAATTTGAAAGTGTGACCCCAAGGCTCAAACCAGGGGAAATAAACAGGACCCAATCAGCTGTGTTTACATCTTGTGGCTTGTAGGTTGGAACAGCTGGAGTACTGCTGAGGTGTCGTAACATTAGGGTTGACTGGCTCGGTGTTTAAGTACATGTGAGTGGATTAAACGTGATGTCCAAATATCATGGGTGGATGTTTTAGGAAGGAAAAAAAAGTAAGAAAAGCAGCATAAGTTGGTTTCGGTCTTATCCTCAATTTCTTTAATGCTAGTTGCCACATTTGACTCCAGTGGAAAACCTGAGGGGAAAACCCCAATGGTACAAGTAGGGCCACAGGACCTGTGTAAATGCATGTGCGATGCGTCCTCTCCTGAAGCAAACGGCAGCGCGGCAGCCAATTTCCAGCATGACGACAAACGTACCCTGATTTACCACTGCCCCTCAGGTGCCTGATCTTGCTGCCTCTTCCCTACACCTGTGCTTGCCTGCAGGCTCGCCACCGGCCCGGACGCCCACGGCTTGGTCACCGAGCTCCCTGGCATGCCAGGGCTGACCTACGCCGTGCTGGCAGGGGCTCGCGCGGGCCGGTCCGTGCGCTGTGCGCTGAGCCCCTTCCCGGGCTGCGCAGCGAGGGGGACAGCCCCGGCTGCCATGGCGCGGGGCACCTCGAGGACCGTGCAGAGGTACCCGCCAGGGCTACGGGACGATGGGGTCGGAGCGGGGGAGATTCTTGCTCCGCTGAAGTCAGTGCCGGCACTGCCAGCGTGGCCTTCCAGCATGCACAGGTGAGGGGTTTTCCCCCTTTGGCAATTAAGGAAAGCTGTGTATGAAACACGGTAGGCTGGTTGCAACCCACCCTGTTTCCAACACAGGCTGCAACTCCTTGCCTTGCTGTGGCATCGCTTCTTGTTGATGAAGTTTACGGGGCTTTTAAGTCATTAGCCGTAAGCCTCAAATTAGCGGGAGGTGTGTGCGGTTCCTTCCTGACTGCTCAGATAAAAGGCAGCCGGACACACCGGCTCTGCCTAAAGCAGAGTAAAGCCTCTACTGCCTTCACAGGGTCCCAGATTTCTGCTCCAGCTTCAGCTCTAGGTGTCGGACCACTTCCACCCTCTCTCGCTTTATTTGAGAGACCTAAGACACACAGGACTGACTGAGGGTCTAAATGGCACGATGGTGGGCTTCTACCAACGTTTCTCATCTAATTGCAGTCTACTTTAATTTTGCCTTTTCCACTTTTAATCGGTCTTCTGAACCTGCTGCTTAGCCAGGGCAAAATCAAGCATGAGGAAAAAGGCTTATTCAGCATTATAATTATCTACTCCCAAGCTGTTTAACAAAGTGGTTTACACATTTAATTGGTTTTGTCTATTATTTCCATGTATACAGTAGTCCTATTAATGAATATCACAGCTTCATTACTGAGTATCACATTTTGCTATTTGTTGTGTACCATAAAATAACGTCAGCACATCAGTAACTTAAATAACACAAATGTAAACTCATTTTCTGCTTGTTATAATTATGATTTCAGCCTTCGAAGGCTTTTTGATTTGTAAGACCATTCACATAACATGGAATGTAACTTTATTTGTTTTTCTTTTGTATATAATGAGACACCGAAAGCCCTTGTCATCTATTAACAGGATACTAAAGCAGCTCTGTTCATGAACGACAGCACAATTAAAGCTAAAAATCATAATTAAAAAAAAAACACCTTTGTACCATACAATCTCAAATTAAAGCAAGAAAGATAATGACAATCTTTTGCATTAGCCAGGAGGTGTGATTCTCTGCCACTGGGCTTTTTTTCTTGTTGACAATTTACAGAATGTGTATATGGGTGTAGTTATAGGTGTGTGTATATCCTATGCAGAACAGCAGCCCCTATTTTCTTGATCTAGTTCTTCTAATTTAGTTAAACTACCTAACTGATACAATTTAGAATACTACATTAACACATTTAACATCAAGTTTACATACTTGCGTCTTTGAAATACTAGGAACTTTTACACATTTTATTTGGCTTTGTAAGGACTGAAATATCACAGATAATGCAATCTACTTCTCTTTGAAAGAATATGGCTGTTCTCAGCTAACTCTCTAAGGTTCAGAGTGAATTATGTTTCTCCTTGTATCTGTAGCTGACTTCAGGGAAGAAAGTGTCTTAAGCGGTCAGTCTGACGTCACAGTACAGATTCTGCAGAGAGCTATATATATATATTTAATGAAGGATAATTCTCTCTGAACTTTAGAGTTAAGCTGTTGCAGCAAAATGACTCCGTTTAGACTGATTTTTCTATACAAATCTCAAGAAAAACCTATTCCAAGTATGTTTTGTAGTAGTATCTCCACATGACCAGAGGAGGGCACTTTGAACATCTTTGCACTGCCCAGGAGGCAGATGCAGGAGCACAGTGTTACCCAATGTCGCGCAGACCTGCCACCTCGTCCCACCCAGGCAGGTACCCTGGTGTCCACAAAAATATAGAATCCATATTGTACCACAGGGCTCTGTCCTGAAAACAGTGGGCAGATATATCACTCTCTTCTTGCTAACTAGGATTTCTTCCGATTTCCCCGGTTTAATTCAGTGTCACTACGGGTTTAATTGAGATTAATGGATAAATCCTAAAAAAAAACGTGAGGGGAGTTGTCTCCCTCTCCTTCCTGAACATCCCTCTGCTATTGGCCCCTGGTAATTTAGCAAACATTGATTGATTTAACCCTCTATGACTTATCCTGCTGCAGAAATTCCTTGCCTTTAACTGAAAAATGCACTTGGAAAATGCACTCTCTGAGATACGTATTGCAACAGTGCATCTTTTCACATTAAACTCTTGTAAAAGTACTGCTCCATTCCACCTTCTGAGGGAGGCGGCTCTGCGTCCCAGATCTGCTCCCCTGGCAGAATACATAGCGGAGAAATCAATCTCTTCTTTTCCATTCATGACCACAGTGTGGAGTTCAGCCACTTTCCCTGCAGGAAACATCCTTTTGGGTTTCATTTTGGTGAAAGGTATCAAACTTTTGATTTTGCAATCTTATTATTATCATAGACAGATTTTTTTTTTGTCACTTCTCTGCTTTGTTTTGTTCAAGTTTAACGCCGAAAAATTATTAGAAAGGATTTAGAAACTTTTTTTTTTTTTTTTACACAAAAGTCTTTGCTCCATCCTGGGGAAACACACTGCTTATTTGACGTACGTTTTTTATTCGCCTCAAGATTGTTCCTTTTCTCTTTTCTTTTCTTCTCTTTTTTCTTTCATTTTTTCTTTTCTTTTTCTCTTCTTTCTTTTCTCCTTTCTTTTCTAGAGTAGACAGGTACGAGAAGGAAGTTGTCTTTCATCAGCAGTCCTTTGAGATAGAGTAGAATTCAGTGAGTCCTCACCATGATAGGATCATAAACTTACTGGGTTAAACCAAGCTAACTTTCCCTAAGCTGCCAAGTTTTAGCTGCACCATACGTGTGTTCCCTTGTGCCATTTTCTTTTCTTATAGTTTTATTTTTCTTGTTGACCCTGAGCTATGGCTTCTCGTTTCTACCACTAGTCAACCTTCCTTTCTTTTCTGGTTTTGCCAATATAGGCCTCAAAGAAAAAATGGCAAAAGAGCACAAAGTAGCTGAGGTACATGAGAGAGGACCAGATGATGTTCTGCACGTGGGAATGGCACTGGCCCTGCTGCATCCAGGAGAAGACCAGGTAATTGATCACGCAACCGATCAACATCTGAGTGATCTGCGACAAGGTGATGAACATGGCAAACTTGCGTGAGACTCTGAAGCCAGCAGCCCGCAAGGCATAGTAAGAGTACATAACGGCGTGTACTCCATAGTTCATGGTCATGAACCAGCCACCGCCAGCCACCATGTCCTTGTAGGAATACCAAGAATAAAGTAACACAGTAATGTGATGGTACCAGTGTAAGAAGATGAGCTTCTGTTTCCTAAGAATAATGAATATTGTATCACCTGTAACAAAAAAAACACAAAAAGAAAAAAAAAACAAAAGGAGGGGAGGAAATTAGAAATATATTGAACAATTCCGTAACTACTGCAGTGCTCTCTTCCCTTTGCTATTGCTGGAGTATACACTATTTTGGAGCATGAAAAACCACCTCAGCGCTAGATCTGAAAGCCTGTCTGATCTGAGAGCCAGCTTGGCTCCTAATCTGTACGCAATCTTTGGAAAACCAGTATATCCACTTTTTCCTGTGTGGATAACCCGTCTTGAAAATTCCATCAGTCTACTTGGCAGCCCTTTGCTACAAACACAATCCATGAAAGTCTGAGGTGAGGTAGGTGGATATATGTGTATCATCTGTGACTGTTAGATTTTCCATTACATACCATGAGTAGAAGAGAAACGCAGCTTGACAGAGAGCAGAAAACCTGAGCAGGAAGAAGCACAGTGTCCTCCGATTCAAATGCCTACCTACAAACTGAACCTAGTTAAACTCAGTAGAACCTTTTGAGTTGTTGCTGTTGTAGAAAAGTAGATCTTCTCACTCTTCCCTGCCTTTTTCTGCCTTCTGCTTCTCCTGATTGCACTGAGCATCTCAATTAGATATGTGTATATATGGATGCTACTTGTTTTCTATTGTTATAGACACAGTGTTTCCAAAAAGATCCCTGAGATTTGAATCTGGGGACTTATTGCTACGTATATGTATCCCAGGAAATCCAAATTATGAATATTTGTGATGGGTGGAACCAAAACTGCATAGTCTGCACAAGGTCTTTAATGAGCCACAATGCTACTGTTTACTTCATTAGCTGCAAGATGTTGACTCACATTTTAATAAGTAATCATACGTTCAATTTGCTGTTGCTGTGCAGTTCTAGCTGATGTTTTCCAGTTTTAACAACTAAATTTCCATGGTTTTGCAGTAATTTAAGCAGCAGGAAACCAAAGGCTTCTGACACAGCAAGGCAACTGGTGTCTGTCTCTTCCCGGTTTTTATGCTGATGAATTGCTGTCCTGTAATTTGCTGAATCAAATCCTCTGCTGAAAGGTAAAGACTTATTTTTGCTGCACACCTGAACACAGTGAGTACTGCAACCCTTTGAAGTTTAGTAAGGGCATCTTCCAAAATGAAAGCTGGAGCCTGCTAAATCGCTACCTCCTCCTTCCAGTTAGAACAATCCTTTCTTACACTAATAAACCCACTAATAAGGGATGAGAACACATGCAGTGGCTATTAAGCTGGCTTTGGCATATATGTCATAAGTATCCTTGCCCAAAAAGTTGCTGGAGAGACAGGATTTTATAAGAATCAGGACTAGAAAATCTAGTGATATTACGGGGAATTGATTCCTACTTGGAAAAAGCAAAGAGCCACAGCTTTCAATGTTTAGGAAGGAAACACGTTACTGCTCATGATTGTACACATATATATGCATTTAAGGACGAATGCTGCAGAATGGAGGCAGAACCTGGCTCAAAGCTGCTTGCTGCCAGAGCTGCTGTAGCCCACCCTTCACTTCTGTACCCACGGGGTGAGCGACTGCACATTACGCTACTTGTGTTTGCCTATGAGTAGCTAAGGAAGAGTATGGACCAGATTGCTCTTATCTCTTGACTGCCCTGCTGTATACAATCACTGCAGTTTATTCCTGGGCCTGGAATGGTCTTATTCAACTGCACACTGCTCTAACTTCAGCCAAGCTGGACTTAATCTCCAGAGACCAAAACATGCAGAGTTTGGGGTTGGTTTTGTTTACTCAGTTTTTCTAAGACTAAAACAAGATTTTGACAGCACTGAGACCCTTCTTGTGCTTCCAGCACAGACATTTCTGCTCTAAATATGCATAGTGAGAGAAAGGGAGGAAGAGTACTTACCTAGTTCAGGTGCTTTGCTTAGCACAAACGCATATGCCCAGAATTTGCTGACAGGTCCATTGTAAAAACCCTGGTCACACACTGACTGCTTCAGGCCTTTGGTCATCAAAATGTACAGCATATAAGCACCAGTTCGAACAGCACCGAATATACTTTAAAACAAAAAGAGACAACGAAGAAAGTTGAGTGGACACTTGAAATCTACATGCCATCACTTCAAATCATTATGAGAAAAAGGCCATAGATGTGCTGAAATAATAAGTTTGAGACAGCCTTAAAGCTAGAGCAACTCTGTTGGCTTCCAGGAAGTCACTCAGAAGGCAGATTTGTAAACTGGACTGCAGCCATATTCCTGGTGAAAGTCTGGAACGCTGACGTCAGTGTTTTTTATTTCATTACTACAGGAATAATCCTTCAGTTTTCAGGAGAAGCGGGAGACATCTACGTCAGCTGAAAACAGCCTGCAGAGTTTTGATGCTGACGGCTGCAAGGCTATGAGAAACGAGTTGATAAAGAGCTGTCATCAACGTAATCAGGACCAACTCCCTCTTCTGATTTCCTCAGAGTTTTCTCTTGTCTCTCCCTGTGTTTGTTACGCCCACAGGAGCTCCAAGCACAGACAAACCTAGGTAGGGCACACTGATTTCAGTGCGGGGTCTCAGTCAGGGCTGGTGTTTTGGTACACGTGCTGACTTCATACTTCATCTCTTAACAGTTGGTTGCTAACAGAGGAATCGACTAGTTAAATGGAGTCATGCACAGCAGATTCACCCTCACCTCATCAAAGTGAGATGCAAGGTAACTGTTCCGTAAATGAGAAACATCAAGAGGTTTGCAACGGTATTAATTAGTGCAATTACACAGGGGATAGGTTCAGATAACGAAAGACATCCAGCTGATGTAAGGAACAAAGGCTTTTGTCTCCGCAGTGAGGAGCTCTGCAGGAGGAACTGCCTTACTGTTTTACGGCAAGAACGTGCCTACCCATTGTCTACCACTGTAGCTTGTTGGCCCTTCAAAAGCTGTGATGAATACTGGGTGAAACAAGGAGCTTTCAGAAAAATGGAGCAAAGAAAGACCCAGTCTCCTCTGGGGTTGAGTATATCTTGCTTTACACCTAAATCGTATGTCCCTGTGCTTTTACACAGCTCCATCTTATCTCCCTTCCAACTTCTTTGTGACCTTGTCCTACTCATGAATCCTCTGGTTCCTGCTCTGCCTTGGTGTCTTTCGTGAAATCACACGGCAGCAAGCAAACCAAGCCACCTCAAACTGATGCGCAGACACGTGGGAAATGCAAGCTACCACTTATGCAAAGTGTGTGAAATAAGGAATAGGTGTTCTTAAATTATAGATTTTGTTACTTGTCCTTATCTTGCGAAGCCAGTATTCTTCAAAAAATGTTTTAAAATCATGAAGGCAGCCTCAAAAGTTGAGGTCTATGGCAGTTCTTATGGCATTTAGTCAGACTAGAATGGTTGAAATAAGTCTGCTGAGCACAAAAACTGCTGACCTAAGTTTTTATACTTTTTGCACGAAGTATTTAGTTTTCCAAATCAGCAGCACTGATACACCCAGTCAAACCTGCCAGCTGCTACGGAGCAATGCCCCTTGCTCTTCCCTGTCCACCACATGCACTCCACAGCCGAGTGGAGTACCACAGTGCCTGCTGCTCTTCAGGCTCTGTCAGTGGCATCACAGATGGGGCTCTACGCCCAGGGCACACCCTGGCTCCCACACCATCGCATTTTGATGCCTGAGGTTTCACTGTGCCAGCAGGAAATTCAGACAACAGTTAGAACTTAAGAAGCCTGTATTATTATCTGCGATCTGTATGGTGGTACTTGCTCATGAGCTCTACTGCCAGATGAGTCCTCTTGCGCTATGTGCAAATAAAAACCCACCCTGCTGTAGCACAGGTGTACTGACGGAGTTTATCTGAGCCTGGGTTTCCCACTAGCACTGCCCAAAGCAATGTACGTATTCCCAGGCCTTGGCATGACAGCCGCTGCAGTCTCTCATGTTCATCCACCCCTCCATGCAGAAGAGATAGTGCAGTACTCCTAGCATCCAGGCAGCCTGCAGTGCATCCTCTCCGTGTAGGGTTGCTCCCTTCCAGAAATGCTCTCTCAGCAAGCTTTTCTCATGTCTTTTGGGGATTGGTCCTTTTAACTCAGTAGAGAGTTCCAAAGCCTGCAGAAAGAGTTTTGAAACGAGGTGCAACTTGTTCTGTGTCTTCTCTCTGGTGTTTAACACGTGCCCTTTTTTTTTTTCTTCTCATTCCCAAGAAGACAGGAGGATCCTGAAAGAGAAGTGATCTGATCACCTCCTGAGGCAGTGAACTCCTCAAGCTAGCCAGGGCAGGCTGCTGCTTGCTCCTATGTTTTGGGTGGTGGCAAAACTGGGTGCAAGAAGAGTCAGGCAGAATATCTAATGATACGCTGGTTCTCCCATTAGCAAACACCTCAGTGCTAACATTAAAATAGAGAGAAAAAGGGAAATTTTAAATTCTGAAATCAAATGGCTTCAAGCAATATGGCTTTCCTTGTACAGAAGCTGCACTGCTTTTCTAAAATATAATTTGTTATTAAAGTTTTAAAGCCAAAGAGAATTCTGTGCCATGAACACAAACTCAGCTAGGAAGAGTGCTTGTCTGAGCAACAGGCAAACGTTGACTTAACTGTAAGCGACTGGACACCCACGGATTTAATCTGGGCTGATAACAGAGCCAAGAGTTTTTGCCCTGTGGGAATTACAGAGTTTCACTTTGCTGCCCTTGAGATTGTAACAACGTCATTCTTCCCGTCTTTCTGTTTAGCAGCTATTGCAGAGCTCTCCCTGGAGTGCACCCGTGCACGCATACTCTGACACTTGTGCTCACATACCTACTTTTCTATAAAACCGCAGCACAGCAGCTTCCTTTAGTTCCGTGACTCCAGAAGAAGTGACTCCAGCTACTGCTCTACATGGTGTGAGTCAGACTAATCTGAATTTTTATCAGTAAAAAACAAGTTACATTTTCACATAATTCACAAGGGAAGGCTTTATAAATAAGGAAGATAGCAAATTGGAAGTAATTGATTCAATTACCTAAATAGATGCCATGAGCAGGTAGCTGTTTATGAGATGTGCTGCATGCCAGAACACTACCTTGCCAACAAGCAGACGCCACTGGAGACAGAAAAAGATCTAATGCATGCCTGCAAATGTGCCTTGGACCCAGAGAGCCAGGACTGCTGCTTTTTGTGCCTCTGCCGCTTAAATCTTATTTGTTCTGTAAGGTAAGATCAACCAACAAATTTCAATCTTGCAAAGACACGATGTGCAGCAGAGTGATGACATTGCTTGCTCAGTAAATCACTTCCGCTTCATTTTGTCCTCGCCCTGCTCTCTGCTGTAGCTTTTGTGAGGTATTGAAATGAACTGCTTACCAAAGCAGTCTGTCTGGTGGGAATCATCTGCAGGGATTTTAGAAATAAGGTAGCAGTGAATTACTGTACAATTACAGCCTTTTGCAACTAGAGAGACTGATCAGAATCAAACTGCACCAGCTAATGCAGCTTTCTCATCTATTCAGATTCAAAATGTCCTACATTCTCCTCCCTTCAGGCACCGATTCCTCTGGTAGATAAACAAATGGCCAATTGATATGTTACTGTCCATAACATGATCAAAACGTATCCATGAGGAGACTAAAAACTAATACTTTTCCTTCATAAGCTTGTTTTCAAATGAGGGCCTCAAAACACATCCCATGCATGGGTTAGGCACAGCATTAAGAAGAAGGGAAACTGAAGGCCACGGAGCTAGCTGATGGGAAGACAAAGCAGGCGTTACTGGCTACTACTGCTTTCTGTTCCCTCCGTTCTACTTACCAGGGAGGAGTGAAGTGCTTGTTTCTCAAAAGCCTGAGAGGGCAGCAGGTAGCTCAAGACTTCAGTTCAACCCCAGCTGCCACTCTAGCAGACTCAGCTCCTCCTCGCAATGAGGAGGACACTGCCCATTTTTCCTAGGGCTGCTTTCTATGCAGACCCATCACTGCACTTGGCTCCTGACACCTCTGGACATCACAGCCCAGGTCCTGACACCTCCGGACATCGCAGCCCAGGATCAACACTGCAGAACTGAGCAGGGAATGTGACTTACACATGAAACAAAAAAATCAGAAGTTCAGCACAGAATATAGCAATGTTTCCTAAAGGATTTTAGTGCTGTGATAATCACAGAGTGGAAATTCTCTGCTCCAGTTTGCATTTTAAACAAACCCCTTAAACTAACCAAACACACCACGCAAACTGTGTCTGCAGAACTAGGTAAAGACGGGAATACGTCTCGAGTATGGCGAAGGTGAATGTAAAATACGATGGCTGCAAGCTACACATCAGAAGTGGAGTATATTTTTGAAAGCACGCCATCCTGCGTACCCAGCACCAGCAGAGAGCAGCAGGGAACCCGCAGACAGCAAGATCCAGCTTTGTGGCACAAAACTAAGGGCTGGTAGGGACTTCAAGCAGAGCCCTCCTTACTCAGGCCCCACAGGCTGTTCAACACTGGCTCAAACCACAGGCTCCCAGCTGGTTTAACCAGTCGCTGAGGTGTCGGACTATCTTCTGCCACAGGCAGAAGATGCCACAGGCAGAAGATCCCATGGGTCCAGCTCCAGCTCCCAGCCCAGGTCCTGGCAGGAGGAAAGAAGATATCTTAATTCTGCCCCAACCTGCCTATATGGTGACTCACAGGAGTCCCAGCAGGTGAGTCTGTGCCCCAGGAGCACAGGGAGGTGGCAGTGAGCACGTGGTCCTCCTCAGTGAAAGCCACATCGAACAGATCCTAGGAGAGCAGCCAAGGTCACCTCACATGCGGAGTCAGACTGCAGCCAGCTTGCTTGCATCGAATGGCGAGAAAAGAGGGAAACAGCTTTTTTGGCTGGGTTTTTTTTCATTTTAGTGTGCAGAATATTTACAGAGGAAGCACTCTGAATTATAAAGAACTGCATAAAGGTCAGGAGCTGAAGAACACAGAGCTTCCTACACCTTCCTGCATGACAAATCAAATTGCATTCACTTCTGATCAGCCGGAGTGTTTCAGTGGTCATATCAAGTTTCCCTTCTGCTGCTGAAGAGCTGGTCTCTTAACACAACAAAATGGCCTTTCTGTGCCCTGCTGATTTAAACCCCGGGTTCCTCAGAAAAGAGGAGCAAGTTGCGGTGCTAATGATGCGGCGCAGGAGCGCGGGATGCACAGCCACCCCTTGGTCTGAGAGGTCAGAGCGGCAGGGCAGTCCGAGAGCACGCCTGGAGAAAGCAGTTACTGTGCAAGGGCAACAGAATATTTCTGTGCTCAGCCAAGCAACAGAAAACACATATAATAAGAACAGATGCTGGAAAACGCACAGAGAAAGCATCTATAAGAGAAACAACTAACTGAACTAAGTTTCTTGAAAAGAAATGCATCTGAAGCCACGTTCGTCAGACAACTCTGACCTCCCCAACAGGGCAGGTAGTCCCAAATCAGTAAAGAAACTCAGAAACCCCTGGTATTATCAAGCAGCATACGCCAAGGTGGGTGCATCTCCATGTGAAGGAACATCTCATTCAGCCATTTGCTCACTGTGCTCTTGGATTAGTTCCTAAAAATAAGCTTGTAACAAAGCAGTGTTGCAACACGACCGGGAGGTTTGTTTTGTAGTTCTTTGGCAGGATTTACAGAGTTTTGCTTTTCCACCTGGTAAGGGTGAGCTTCTTTCAAATCACTCTTGGCTCCCGCAGTCTCGTGAACCTCGTGGTCCCAAAGTATCAGTCCATCAATGACACGCTCCAAGCGGATGACAGAGCAGGGCCAGGGCCAGGTGACAGCTTTCTTAAGAAGCCGATGGATTTTGTTGCCAGAAATGCAACTGTTTGTAGGAGATTTCTGTCTACTCCAAACCCCTGCTTTGGCCATGTCAGAAGTAACAGCAGTTTTGGCTGACTCGAAAGACGCAGAGACAGCCATAGATGACGCAAGCGTTGAAGGGGCCCCTCGCCTTGCAAACCAGCAGAGGGAAGGGCATTTTCCAAGCTTGCCACAGAATTATTTTTTCCTATGTGAGTCCAGATAAAGCTGGCAGACCAGCGCTGGGAAATGTTCCTTTCCAGGGAAGAAGCACACGAGGATAAGTCCCACCTAGCAAACAGGGCAGGAGTTCTGGGAACATGCATTTGTATGGCGACTGCACATTATATATACAGTTTAATACGAAGATATACCTAAACTATTATCTGTCTAGACAGGTGAGGTAGTCAGACCACAGCGTTCCTGCTGCTTTGCTATCGCTGCAGTGATTATATTATCAAACCAGTGGGAAAGACAGAAGATTTAATGAACTGTTGGCCTGCTCCCAACCTAAAATCTGTGCTTACGTTTTGTGGTGGCTTCAGGTCCCGCAGGAGCAGAGTACTCTGGGAAATTGCTAACCTTTGTGTCAAAAAGAGGATCGTCAAACAAAATTTTAGTAGCTAAATCAGGAGCTTTAAGGGAGCCGGCCCTCATAATCTGTAAAAAAAAATATGAAACTGCATTTTTTCCGGTTCTCCCAAGATATGGCTGTAGTGAGGGTAGTTTCTTTTTAAAGTTGAGCCAAAATGAAAGCAAATGTCCAGGTTAAAGTGGTTATCTGGTTATGAGGAAACGATATTAGGGTCTGGTTTGTGCTGACCAGAGTTACGGACCAACAGCCTGCTGACTTTTACTGGTGCCTGGGTGCTTATATAAAGCCTGTTATTCCAAAATTGTTTCGTGGGTAGACATGCCAGACTGTTCTGAGGCTGGGAGAAGAATTAAAACCACGAGAGCAGCCTCCCCGAGAGCCTGCCTGACAGAGGCGGCATTCATTCCACCACGGGGAGGGGACTGGCGAGACCTGCCGTCACATACCAGCCTTCCAGCACACGGAAGCGAAGCGCGAGCAAGAAACACGTTTCCTGGCTAATTAAGTTTCCTTAAGAGTCCACAGGCACGTGTTCAGGGTATCGCAGAGAGCAAACACGGGTCCTGCAGGCCCCCCCTTTCTGGGGGGGGGACGGGTGCGGTAACGTAGCGAAGGCGCAGCACAACCCACCAGAACCCGCAATTGCTTTGCTCCGCATTCTGACACCCAGGCTGCTCTTGGGTGTTTGTGGACTGGCTAGATTGCATTGCAGCTACTCCCCCCGTCTTTTTTAAAAAAATGAATCACCTCTTAACTCTTTCCATGTTTTTCCTCCAATGATGTGCACATTCATCCGTATCTGGCCACCTTTGCAGTGGGAAGGGAGGAGCAGTACTGGCTTCACTGGGCAATGCGCAGTACATGACGTTGCAATATTAAAAAAAGAGTTGGATTTTTCTGATGGAATAAATTCTCCGGAAGAGAGGAGGAATTAATTAAGCCTATGACAATTTTAATACATAGTTTTACTAAAAGGTTGCCAGACTACCTGAATGTTACCTCAGATATGACTCCTGTCTTAGTTTGCCTTAATTGTATTCAAACACAGTTCCCCAAAATCCTGGGTCTTCTTGTATTTAAATGGATGTAGAAAATATAAGGTTGCTTTAGACTTATCTTTGATTGCAAAATCATGATATTTTTACTGTACAGTGAGAAACCATACACTAAGAAACTGATCATTAAGTACAAATGAAATGTGGGCAATGACTGAAAGATATCATTTGGCTGTTGTTCAGTGACCTACATGGAATTAATGGCTCTTGTTTTGATCTCAAGATGTTAATGAGAGCTGTGGCTAAGTCAGTGCAATATGACATGTCCTCTAATCTCACAGAAAAGCAGCCTAGAAAAGGATCTGGTGCCCAACATCCTAAATGGTCAATGTGACACAAGGACAGCCTATATGAAATATTCATATATATTAATAACTGACTAGAAGAACCAGCTTTGTAAGTCTGCACCTGGTTATTAAAATTATTTTGCTAGGTTTGTGGAACTGAGGGTTACGTTTTCCAAATCAAATGAGTCAGTGTCTTGGTCAGTGAAGGATACACAGTGATATGGTATTCATCCAAGTGATAAAAAAGTTTGAAAAAGAGTAGTACTGATTACAGAATTGGTCTCTCTTAGCTATAAATGTAACATTTATGAGGCATTTTACAAGCATTTAAAAGAGAGGACTTCTTAATAGTGAGTTACCTTGAAATCCTAGAGAGACACTTGTTCAAATTACAGCTGATGAACTTAGCCCAACTGTTATTTTTATAAGCAGTGGCAAAGAAAATGAATGTAATTAGGCTGTAGTTTCATCATCCTTCAACATTTCTGAAGTGCTTTCAGGCAATGCCAGTGTTAGTGATGGGGAGCAGGAGACCTGATCCTGCAGAAAGACTGTTCTTATAAAACACTTGTAAAGCACTTCCCTGTTTTGCCTCACAGAACTGATCCAGGTACCTCCCCGGAAGACCCCATCTCCTCATCGAATCCACTTACGATGGAAAGGACATCTCCATTCTCTCCACAGAGTAGAACTTCCTGTTGCCGTACCAGAATTTTGGTCCTGTTTGCTTTCCAACAGCCAAGTGACCTAACCCCTCCAGCTGGGGCTGTCTCAGAATTATGAACATCTCAACAATATTTAGGCCAGCAAGTGCTTCAGTTCAGACATCCCTGTGTGAAGAACTGCTAAATACAAAGCTGTTCGTAAACTGGAGTCTCTTCAGGTTCAAACTTGACTTTCTTCAGACTTCTTTTGCCCCTGTTGGCATCTCCAAGGCCCTTAGCATTGCATTTGTGAATATTTCACAGTCCTTAATGGACTTTACTCTTGTGGCAGCGTTGTAAGGTATCTAAGCACAAGACCCATTTCAAAGACAGAGAGGTGAGGCCAACTGAAATTTAAGCGTCCTGTCAAAAATCTCTGTCTGAGCCAGGATGAGAAATGATGTGCAACATCACGAGTTGTGGTTCCGCGCCCTACCCATGAGGTCCACTTCATGCAGAAGAGGTCTGACCTCACTCTGTATCCGTGAAAACAGTATTACTGAAATAACAGTAAACACAGTCCACTAGGAGCACTTTTCTTCAGAGAGTCCTTTGACCTACCATAGATTTTGTTTTCACTTTTCAAAGTTACTATCTAAACCTTCAAGTCTCAAACCCTCCATCTTAATTACCCAAGGTACACCTATACCTTTAGGATGTGCAGAGAGATACAATGCAAGATTCTACTCTCTTGTGGATTTTTTGCAATTGTTCTAACTATTGTGGCTGCTTTATATTAATGCTCCCTGCTGATCTCCTTACTCGCACCAGCAAACTCCAGAAGAAAAGTCAGGTATGGATCAGAATCCATGGCGGGGGGTGGCTTTAAACACCTAACTCCTTGCGACATGGGCAAGTACAAAAAACACACTAGTGAGGCGGAAAACTCAATGGCAAAGTTCTTAGAAAACCTCCTGTTTTCCTTTACTAATGCCCTCAGTTGATAAAACTACAAAAATGCAGGCATTTAATCCCATTCAGCAGCAACTGATTCTGTGGGAAGTTCATTTTAAAAGGCTTCTTTTATCTACCCTAAGTCTATGAAGAAAAAGCCTGAGGACATAACCAGTGAGTCAACCAGGGACAAAGCCAGAAACCTAAACTCTCACTGTAAAAAGAAAAAATTTCATTATTTCAAAGTCGCTCTTGCAGAGGACTGCAGTTCTTGGGTTTTGTATGTCTGGGATTTAGGACTATCATGACATTTCTGTGCACGGAAGTTGAACTGCTTTCTGCTCTATGTTGTTTGTGTTTCACTGGGGAAAAAAAATCAATCACACATTGGTTATCATTTTCCTGTATTTTCCTTCAACAGAACTAACTTTGGACACAGATATGAGAACATGTTACCAAGTCTTCCCTGGTGCTGATGAACTTATGGCAATTTTAATGTAAAACTATATTTTAGTGTAAAACTGCAATATCAGAGAAGAAGGTTAGTGCTACCACATTTTACCCCTTCGTAATTGTGTTTAGACAATCACGTGCTCCGTTACCACAGTTCAGTTGCTAGCAGATAATCACAAGCACAGTAACTCCCTTGTGCACCTATATGCTCCAAGCCTATTGATATGATTATTTGGGACCTTTATTTACTCTCTTACAGTGGGTGGGAACAAGAAAAAGTTATGGAAAAAGGGCCTTGGTCCCATGATGTACCTTTTTCCTGTGGTAACTGAAGACCTCTAAAAAATTTCAGAAATTAACAGAACAGTCTTTTAAGACCACTTATGTCACTGTCATTCCTTAAAAAGAATGCAGAACTCGTTCTCCTCAGCCCACGTGTCTGAAAGGCCGTAAGGTATCTATATTCTTCATAATGACTATTGTAATTTAGAGCACAATTTTCACAAATGTTTTAGACTACAAAATGTTTTTAGCTCCCCAAACTCACCAGAAGCTTGACATGACTAATGCTTTTGTTCACACTTGCAATTTTATGTCTCCAGCTGAGGGAATGCTTTATTTGAAAATGTTTGTTTTCTTCGAGGAGGTGTAATGGTAATTAGCGATGGGCACTGCCTGTGGCTCCTCTGCTGTGAGCTCCCGTACCTGCGCATCCAGCGGTGAACTGGACTGGTGAACGATGCAGTTAGAACAGTCTCTCCTCCACGTTTATTTTTGACGACACGATTTCATTGCTCTCGGTCACAGCAGAGAAAAAGAAGACCAGGGAAGGCAGGAGTCTTTCCAGCCAGCCTTGGCTGAGAAGTTCAAAATGTGGCACTGTGCTCTGAACAGCTACTCTGCTCTGGGAAGCCATTGAAAAGGCGTCTAAGACACTGGTTTGCATCTCTCTGCTGGATCTTGTTTCAAATATGGTTCCTTGAGAGAGTGACAGAAAATCCCAGGACTGACTCAAAGCTTGAAAATACGCTTAGGATATGGTTGAGAATGGAGCATGAACAGTACCAACGCTGTATTAAGTACCACTCCCATTATATATGCTTGTTACATATTCTCTCTATATAATCCACTGCTCTGAGGAACAGAATCAGAAGCCTCCAAAACATACTTACTCAAATGGTTACCATCTCTTCAAGGGCATAAAAACACCAAGAATTTAACAAGCCCCAATAGCAAAACCTTCCTTCTAACATCTTGCTGCCCAGCTGCTCCTCAGCCTCTCCCCCTGCCCATCTCCTGACCAGGAAGGAGAACCAGATGGGTCTTGCAGCACACCCACAGTCCTCCCTTTACCTTCTTCAAGGCAATGGAGTCCCATTCAGGGTGGAGTCCAAGCCACAGTCTTGGTAAGAAAAAGGTAAGAAAAGGGGGAGATGAGGAGTAACATACGCTTTTCTCAGCGAGGCGCTCACTTACCCTAAAATCTGGTGGTCAGCAGTTCTGGAAGTGTTTTATAATGGGGTGCTCTAGGTCTCAGTACCATCTGTGTGAGCACAAGTTGTGCTGATCTTTGCAGGTTTTATCACTGTTTTTGGCAGAAGCCTTTCCTTTGCATAAGTTCACGCATACTTTGAGGTTTGGGTTCAGTCCTATCAAAATCTCAAAGCAAAATTTGACAGAATTCCCCTTAGATCTCTAAAAAAACCTGCCATCACTGAACCAAACACACAAGCCCTGCTTTTCAGACCTTTCTACTGTATCTGATCCAGATGTCTCTAGCAAGCTTTTCAATGCAAATCGTTTGAGTTTTCAGTTGGGACCAAAACCTGAAGCCAGGCCAGCTCAGAGTGATTTTAAAATTGTGCAAATATTTTACATGGCTCTAAGAAATAATATATCACTTGTGCAGGTTTATATACCCATAAGCATATGCATACATGCCTGGGTGGTTATTACTTTCCCGTGTGATAAATTTTGGGGAGGGAAAAGAGGTGTATTAAAGTGACAGCTCTCTGTGGTTTTCAAGTGAGGGCAGATACTGTGCTCCTTGCATCAGTCTTTTTTTCTCCTCAGGATTAAATTCCTTGATGTGGGGCCACTCCCTTCAGCCCTTCCCTCTCATCTGCAGATTTCCTAGTCACAACTCACCTGGCTCCCAGAACCATTTCTTTGCCCTCTTTATTGACAAAACTGGAAAGAAAACCACGCTTAACTTCTTTCCTTCCCTCTCCAGGGACTTCATTAAGCATACCCAAACAGTGACATCTCTGCACGGCTCCGGATCAATGGACACTGTCATCTGGAGATTTTAATCACATTAACACCACAGCAGAGTAAAATCCATCTGATTCTCCTCTGCTAAAGTGGCAGGATCAACAGTTCTGCCAGTTGCTGCAGCTGCTACTCAGAACACTTATTTATATGTGTGGATAAAAATCAAACTACCACAGCTACGGTCTTCCAGTCCCTCCTCATGGAGCCTGAATTCCCTCTCCAGGAAATGCAATTTGATCCCCCAGACCTGCATTCTTGATGACTGGAATTAGCTATATTCAGACAATCCTGAGCAGCACAGTACAAAAATAATCAAAAAAAGTGAAGCTCTGTGAGCCGGTGGAAGAAACTGCACTATTTATAAAGCATAGCAGAAAAACAAATGCCAGGGCTAGAGTCCTGCAAGTAGTCTTTCCAACAGAGGATATGATAATTGGTGGAGGCGAAAAGGGTTATAGTCTTATGGAAAGTCTTATACAGAGCATTCGGTGGCTACACAAGGCCCACTGGGTTTTGGTAGAGATAAACAAGGAGCAATGGTCACGCTGAAGGGCAGTTGCACTCAATCATTACCCTGGGAACATGAGAGAATAGCGTAAGTTGTTTACAGGGACCCTCGTCTAACCACAGACTGCTGATAAATATGTCAGTGTTTTCTTTCAATGAATGAAAAATAATTTTTCAGCTCTACCCATGCATCCCTGCATCGCATCTGACTTCCAAAGAGTCAGTTACAAGCTAATCAATGGTAATTGCCTATCAGCCAGTCTTGGCCTCCTCAATGTGCTGTTACCTGATGCTGCTCCCTGATTATCTGGCACATGGAGGGTACTAACTTGTAGGAACAATATTTCTTGATGAAAGCTGTTATTTCTTGAGCAATAACTCACTTTTCCATCACTAAATAATAATTGAACTTCTGCTGCAGCTGAAGATCCCTGACACCCTGTGAAGGCTGTGTACTCGATGAGATATTCTTCTGTCAAGAAACACTTCCTAGTTCTTAGATATTTATCTCAGCAAGTTTGGACTGTGGCCAAATTACTAAAAAGGAAAAAAAAAAATTCAACCTAAGCCCTATGTTTGGTGCAAAATCTCATAAGAATTAAGGAATCCATCTAAGGATTTCTAAAGTAGCCCATGAGGATTCATAAGCACAGTGTAACTCTTCAGCAATCCCTAATGAATGCTTCAGGGGCATTTGCACTTGTTCCTGTGTTGTTACTGAAATTATTCTCAGCATCCCATTCATTACCCCAAGAAAATTTTACAATAACTGTAATATTGCAGTGATTTAAATGATAATCCAAAAAAAACCTGGCATGTCTATTTCTGCAGGATAAGTTAAAGATACTTACAGGATCAAATGTATCAAGTTCATGGAGTAACTGTCATGTCTAGCATTGAAATGTACATATCAGGAGTTTGAAATTATCCTAGGCAAATAAAGCCAAAAAGCAATAAAGTAAAAGGTTTAGCAGAGAATCAAGCTAGCCAATAGAGCTAGCCATCACTAAAGCTGTAAAACAGGTAGATAACAAAGTAAACATAATCTAAGTTACAGGAAAAGACTAGCATTTGACAGAATAAAGAAGGCTTAAAGAAGCTAAAAGTTATAATACAGCTGTAATGCACTGCTCAGATTCATAAATTTAATGGCAATTACAGGCCTGGACCCATTGGTCTTCCTTCTTCACTCTGTCCTCCCCGGGGCAGTACTTCTGCAAGCACCTAGAGAAGTTCAGATCTCAGGGATTCACCTACAGCTGGTAAATAATAAATATATTTTATTTATTCAGCAACCTAGAGAAGATGCTGAATGGTACTGGCATAAGGATGTGCATTTGTTTTGCAGAAGTTAAGCTCATCACACACCCGTGACTTTGCTAAACCACGGCTCGACACTCGGATGTGACCCTGCGGGTGAACACTGCTCGGTTTGGCAGTGCTTATCAACACGCTGGTCCACAGATCCAATGTCGGATTTGCTAGGTCATGCAAGTTAACACCTCTCAGTGTTCCATTCCCACTGCCTCCAACAAGCACAAGCTGTTCGAACTTACTCAGACAAAAATACATGGAGATTTCTGCTCCCCAGGGATTTCTGCAGGGGGGAGAGGACCTTTTACCAGGCACACGAACCAAGTACCGAGGCTGAGTAAAATGCAGAAGTGCTGCCACAGCGGGACAGATGGAAGGTTTGATTTCTTTTGCATGAATTATCTACTTTCTCTCTAGTACAGTTCCCTTCTTAAGCCACCAGACAGATGTTCTTTATTCCTCAAATACACTTTTCAGTCTGCTCCCCATTTAAAATGAAGAGGAAAAGTCTCACTCCCAGGGGGCTCTGCTTTGAGCACATTCAGAGCCTGCTTCTTCGACATTCATGCCGAGCGGTGGCCTGCGAGGGCTCCCGTGGGCTGGGACAGGGTGATCTATGGGAGAAACGTACAATTCAGGGTGACAAACTGAGTGTCAACACTCTCACTGATTGTGAGAGTGGGGAGGCAATAGAGCAAAACAAGCACAAAAGCTGCTTTTCAAATAATATATTGAATTCACTTTGCTAAGATGTTCAGCTTTCCAGCAATAAAGACAAAAAAGCAAGTGAACAGACAGAGAAAAAAAGAAGTTTTTAAAGAAAGGAGGCCTAGCTTAGCTCTGCAAAAAGAGATTTTCATAGGAATTTTTAGCCAGTCCTATCCATATCTCCTATAAAGTAGCATCAGTCAGGTCGTACAGAGAATCCTTGTTTACTTTTAATTAGGCCTGACCAGGTAAAAAGAGTAAAGCCAATTTACACTAAAAATTACTTTGATGGACACAACAGAGTCCACAGCAGTAACAGCAGAGTGAATGAAGAGGTGAGATTTTAGAAGAAGATGGGCACAGCATTTTGGCACATGGCATCAATTACAATTCTGGGAATAAAGATATTTGTCATGAGATGCTCTTCTTACTTAGATTAAATAAGGTACAGATTGGAGATACATCTTCTTGACAGTATTTTATTGCTCTTAGTCTATATATTTTTATCACCACTACACTGTTTTTTTAATGCCAGCTAGCACTTGTTTTGCAATGTACAAATTCACCCTACAGAGCACTGGTTTTATTTCCCTATCGGGATTACAGTTCAGCTTACACAAAAGAAATTTTTGTTTTTAAGCTGTTAAGTCTCATCCAAGGGATTTTTGTCTTCTCTCCGATCATTCTGAATTCCTAATGTTCACCCAACTTTCAACTTTTGCTCCAAAATGGTAATTAAAAAGATGTTTCCAATACCTGTTCTATAAGAAAATCAGGTAAGTACATAAAGATGAACATGGTCCTACAGAAACACATCGTTAAGTAGGTATATATTAAGCATTTTGCTAATGTGGGTTCTGTTAAATGTCCTACTGAGAATATGCATTAACGCTTTACAAATATAGGGAATGTTTCACATGGAATTCACTTTCTTTTAAATTTATAAGGGAGAAGATTATTAATTCACCTTAAATGCTGCTTATTAATTTTAATGGTATTTGGCAAATATTGCTCTTTTCAGTAATTCATTTTCTCTTTGAATGTACTGTCAGGACCTCTATAAAATTTCAGAGTACTTCAAGATTTTGATGGGTTGCTCAGCAACATATGAAATTGTGTTTTAATCTCCATGGCAAGTATCTGTGTATGGCAGCTCCTGAGACAGGATGTATATTTGAATCATTTTTCATCAATTATCCTGCTTATAAACGTGATAACTAGACTGTACTTCAGACTCAGAAATCCAAGCAAATTAAAGCCTTTCTTTATAGTTATGTTTAGTCTTTTTTGTTCAGTTCAGTTCAGGACCGAGTTCCTCACATAAAGACGTGTTTTGGACTGCCTTGTCAGGAGCTCTCTGCAGAACAAGTGCAAACCCTGCTATACAGGGCTGCTGTGCTTGCAGTAACAACTCAATCACACCAGTCTCCTAAAAGCAGAGTGAGTCACCTTCTTCCACTGAGCCTGGTTTTGTCTTTCAAATATAGGACCTGTTGCTGCTGGAATACTTCGTTTTTGAGGCTCCGGTTAGCTTAGTGGCGAGCGGCTACCGACCTTTCAGCTACGTTTGATACCATTTCTACTACTTTGAGAGAAAGTGTTTCCCAGGAAGAAAGACATTTGGACACCCTGT